>NW_022437027.1:8400438-8531691 GCF_009761245.1 Sapajus apella
GCCTCGGCCTCCCAAAGTGCTGGGATTACAGGCTTGAGCCACCGCGCCCGGCCATAAGTCTAGATTTCTAAAGATGATTCTAATGACTCAATTTGATATGGCCCTAGTCTAATTCATCAATCAATCTTAGCTTTCTCTAATTCACTAACTCACCTCAGTGTTCCTTGTCAATATTTCTCTCTGCCTGGTATTTCCTTAACCCTAATTTCATTTTCTTAAAAGCATGCCCCCATTTGAGACTTAACACAAATAACACTCTCTCATGATCTACTAACATAACCCCCACGTGGAAGTAGTTTTCCCATTTCAACATTCTAACAACAAAAATATCATCATCATTTAGAGATATTTGCAATGAAAATCTGATTTCATATGTTATTTTACATGCAGTAGAGGGTGAGGATTATGTTATCATGTATGTCTCAAAATGCCTAGAAAACATCTTTAAGAAAGATGACCTGTATTTAATTCATTTACATTTTTATTCAACTTACTGACTCACAGAGATGTTCCCACGAGTATTCCCCAAACTCTCAACATTAAATCAATTAATTCAGTCTTTTGGTAACAGTCTCTTCTATTGTAACCTATAACAGATTTGGTAGTTGCTCCATGTAATTGGATGTGCCAAAATGTTCAGTTGTTCTGATTCTCCATGGACAACCTAGACAGATGGTCAACTGGCACGCACCCAGAAATGCTAGTTCTATTTGTTATGTACTATCCAAACAACTAAATCTTACAGATGCTGACAAAGCTATTAAATTTTTATTGTGTTGATTTGCTGATAGTTACAATTATATGCAAATAACTATTTCTTAAGGACATATTTTTGGATCAATGACAATATTTTAGAACTTGAATGTTGAGAATCAAGTTGTTACCATTTCTTTTTAAACTGCATTTCCATGCTTTGATTCATAACTTTTACACTGACATTTTGAGTTAACTATTCACTATGTGGGAGGGTTGTACCATATCTTGACCTATATCAATTTAGCCAAGATTTGAAAAGTACTAAAATCAAACTCACAATAAAGGACAATTATATCATACTAAAGTTACAATAAGTCAGTCAGTTCGCAAATAAGTGTCCAACTACCAGAGGCAGGTATAATACAAGAATCCAAAATAAATTTTACTCTCAGAGATGACAGAACACTCATTCTCCAGCAAGCTTGGAGGACGCCCTAAGTTTAGATCAACTCAGAAGGAATTTCATGTTTTGATGCATGAAATTTCCATGATAGAAATGGAAGATGGGAGAAGAGAGAGGGAAAAGAATGAAAGCAAACAAAAAATTAAATGGCTTCAATTTCTAGATATAAAGTTTTAAATAGAAATAAGTGAAACTCCATTAACTTTGGATATGTGTTTCAATTTGGATTTTATTTTCACTATAGTGGGCATGTCCACAGGTGCATAGAGAAAGATAGAATTGAAGCCAACAATCTGATTCAAACAGACTAAAATAATCATTTATTTCTAAAGTGCAAAGTGTTTGAGATCAAAGACATTTACTAAAATACCTCGATTCTGAGATGTGGCTAGTCTGATAATACCACTTCAATTTATCATGTAAAAACAGTAATACTAGTGTTTCTGCATCTCTATTTAGAAGGAATTATAACGAGAGCTATGCTGTATAGAGAGTTAGAAAGGCTTTTATATTTTGATGCAGGCCTTCTGTTCACTTGTCTCGTGAAGGCAGGCCCTTCTTTGTATCATTCAATTGGAAAGATTCTTTAAACTACACTTTGAATGAGACTGCCTATATTTCTTTAGTTCGTCAGTTAGGCAAGAAGTCCACAAATTAATAATTTATAGAAAAATATATTTGTATATAAGTCTTAATTTCTGCTGTAGGAGTTTATAGTTCAAATATCTACTGTATTATTTTCAAGTTCATTTGAGAGACACTTAAACTAATGTAATGGAAAGGAGTAATTGTCCAATGGCAATTGTGTGTGAGTTTTAATATATTACATTTTAACAAAGAAACAATAATATAAGAAATCACATTCTTCAAGGCCTATACTATTTTTTAAGAAATAATATAGAATAGTGGGAAAAACAATATCGAAAAGAAAAAAAAAGCACACCACATTTTCCAATTGCAAATTAAAAACCACAGAATAAAAAACTCAAGGCTCTTATTTCTAAAATATATAAATTAGTGTTACTACAGGTGAAGAGCATTAAACAGAATTTTAAAGAAGGCACTAGATGGGTACTAACTGGCAATGCTTAATATCTAGGAGTTAAAAACAAATTCACTTCACCCTTTTTCACCATTGACTATGTTACTGTTAGAAAAATATTTTATTGGTTGCATTCTTCTCTCTGGGTCAACAGTTAATAAATAGTAAAATCATTCATCATTCTCACAGTGAGACTTCATCTAGTAAATACTTGTTAGCTCTCTACATGGATTTCAGGTACCAAATTTTTCTCAAGCCTTATCTGTTCCTGTATTTATATTCCTCACCTCATAATATACTCACACGTTTATTTATTTTTAAGGTAGCGTGGCCCTGTTTGTGTTTTATGTGACTTCAAATGCTGCTGAGAATAATGTGGAAAACACCTAGATAGAGAAAAATTTCCAACATGAAAGAGCTCACAGTAGTATTTGGGAAGGATAGTGGAAAGGCAAAAACAAGCCACCAGACCTTCACAGTCTAGCACTATCAGATGAAAACTTTTCTTGTGTGGCTGAAACTGCTAAATTAAAGCATAGGATAACTATTTTGGTTCACTCTGGCCTGTCATATCAATAGAGTTGCATATGCAACAGTCAAATCAACCATCTAGTGACCTGTATTGATCATCAAGACAGCTGAGGTAAACGGTTCTGCTGTGCCATGAGCGTCTGTTTGCTTGGCCAGATATAGTCTCAGCAAGATATGCACGGGAATATTAATTATGGAGACAAGCAAGAAGTGAGAGAATGCATGCTGAAAACCCCCACAGAGGGCAGCAGTCTCATTTCCCACAGAGTTCCACAGCATACACAGACGTTCTCTGCTCAATGAGCACAGGCAGAGTTGTTGTCCTGCTGCTTTATGTTAATTAGAGAATAAATAAGTGGCCAACTGTAGTCTGTGGGCATATGTTGGTCAACTGTCTCTGTCTAATTAGGTTGTAAGCCCTCTGGGCAGAGACCTCATTTAAATCTATGTTCTGGAAAGCACTTAGTGCCTTTGTTGAGGCCTAGTGAATGTGAAAGACTAGGGCAAATGGCTGAGGTTTAATAAGCAAGAAAAAACTTTCAAGAATTTACGTCTGCGTGTATGTGTATGTGTGTATGTGTGTTTGGTATCTTGCAAAATGCTAACTAAATATTTTGGGCAAAGAATATAATATTACTTTTGATAGACTAACACCCCATATGTTGCTTTTTGTAGCATAATACATATATGTAATTAACATGAAATTTATATGTAATTGAATAAAATAAATTCTGTATAAATTTATGTGTATATCTTCTAAATTATACAGAATATTTGCAAATGTAATAAGCATAAACATCAAATGGAATATATACTAGTTTAATTTGAGTGTCTGAGCACTGACACCATGTATTGCATAGTTTGCATGTGTGTGTGAATGTGTTGTGGGAAGAAATGAAAACCAACGAAATGAGAAAAGGAAAGGCTATTTATTCTTTACTTGCTATAGCAAGGGAGTCTGCCACTGTCACTCTCATTTTGGCAGGCACTCAAAGGCAGACAGAGGAATGGGAAAGCTTTATAGTGGAAAAGAAAAAAATCTTTGGATATATCCTGACTGGAGGCTGTTGATCTGTGGAAACTGTAGGCAGGATAACTAGAACCAGGGACTCCTGTGTGATTGGTTAGGAGTACATATTTGGCTTTCTCTGGTTGGCCCCAAGTTGAAGTTGGGGACAAAAATTAGGGAAGCTGTCAGTTACTAATCAAGCCTTGGACATTTTGGGCTGATTGTTACAGAAGTTATTGTTTAACTTTTTGGACTGTCACCAGAGAGAGCAATCAAGTTTCCTCAAAGTCTGACCTACAGCAGGTTGGTTTCCTGGGTTGTTTATTGTTAATTAAAGGTTAGTTTCCTAGGAAAGTTGCTGCAGGTTGTTGGTCTCTGTTTAACTTTTATTTTTTTAGAGGGAGGTCTTGCTATGTTGCCCAGGCCTGCCTCAGACTCAGGGGCTCACTTAATCCTCCTGTCTCAGCCTCTAGAGTTGCTGGGACAGCAGCTGCCCATCTCCAGAGCAGCTGGGACAGCCATGCCCACTGTGCCTGGCTACTCAAAGTTCCATTTTTTGTATATAATTTGGCCATTGTCTGTTTATATATTCAGTTTTTCAGTGTGTTGTATATCATTGTGTGTGTGCATGTGGGTTTGTGTTTGTTTTTTGCAGTAATGTAAGAGTACTTTTAATTGCACACATATTTAAGTGTTCTTGTATCTATTAACCATTTCTATGTAGTGGGTATTTTTTATTTTGCTTGTGTGCATGTGTGTGAAATTGTGTCTGTGTATGAGTATGGTTCAGGGAGGTCTCCTTTTGTCACTCCTCTATCCTCTGATGCCTGACACCTCATATCTGTTGCTCTTAGGGAGGTAAAGAATAATAGAACAGTGAGGTAAAGTTCCAGAGGAAAAGGCAACAAAGTAGAAATTAAGAAATACACACACACACACATATATATATATATATATGTGTATATAATTTTTGTGTTTAAAGAATACTTTTCTGTGAAGTTGGTCATTCATTTTTATGGACCCCTATAGCATTAAATTATATATATTGTTTTACATTTACATGTGTGTATGCGTGCATACATGTATCTGTGAAATGTCTTTTTCCTCAAGAGGCTTTAAGATTCCCAAGGGCAAAAACCAAATCTTACTGTACTTTATGTTTTTTTTGTGTTTCCCCTTAATGCTAGCCAAAGTAATTTTCAACAAATACCTGATGGTTGATTCAAGCTATGTCTATTTACAGGGTATTTAAAAATCCTTACATTAAGAAAATTTCAAATTACATAAACACTAAAACTGCTTTATTCCTTAATTATCAAAGATGAATGTATATATCGTTGTCAAGGGATAAGAAAGTGGCTCTGGCCACAAGCATCTAATAGTGTTTCTCATGTTCATTTATCATAGAATATAGATAATTAAGGCCATGAAATATCCTAAAAATGTATTTTCTAAAACACCTAATTTTTATATCCTCTTCCCAGATTAAAAAAAAAACACTATTGACATTTTAGAATATAATGGAAATATTATATTATAATATTTTAAGACAAAATTTGCTTTTTCTTCCATGGATCTCTGATGCCACTCAGTGGATGTCCTCTGAAGATGGAAAGCAGACGTTTGTGAATACAGAAAAGCGATGACAAACATGGCCAATGCTTTGGCTATTGTCCTCTTTTATATTCACAGAGAATAAAGTAGAGATTTTAAAATTATTAGGCCAACTTATTCATTTAGGGAATATATTGTCTGAATTAGTTACCCTCACATATTCAATTAGCCTAAGAATGTACCCTTTCACTGCATGTTCTTTCTACTGTCCCAAAGCTTTTTGTTATTCCAATGTTTTCTCTACCTCTTCTTCCCTCCTTCTCACAGTGAAAACCACTGGATCTCAACCCAATGGCTTATTTACCCAGAAGTAATTCTAAAAAAAGAGATCAAATCCCCCTTAAATATTCCTCAGAAACGGCCCAGCACTGTGGCTCATGGCTGTAATTTCAGCACTTTGGGAAGCTGAGGCATGTAGATCACCTGAGGTCAGGAGTCTGACACTAGCCTGGCCAACACAGTGAAACCCATTCTCTACTAAAAAAAAATCTAAAAAAATTAGCCAGGCCTGGTGGCAGGCACTGGTAATCCCAGATACTTGGGAGGCTGAGGCAAGAGAATTGCTTGAACCCGGGAGACAGAGATTGCAGTGAGCTGAGATCGCGCCACTGCACTCCAGCCTTGGTGACAGAGCGAGGCTCTGTCTCAAATAATAATAATAATAATAAATAATAATGAAATTTTAAAAATCTTCATAAACTTTGAAGTAAATTATGAAAAATAAACTAGCCTTATTTCTGAATTCCCACCTTTGCCTCCTCCTCATTCTGCACCTTTATTCTTTACCTTCCATTCTCTGTGCTTCTCTTCTTAAAACTGAGCTTTATTACACGTTTTTATCTATTGTTGACTCTGTTTTTACAACTTTCTGAATACAGTAGTCACCTTCCACCACTGGAGGCTAGTATTGCCCTTGTTGAACTGCTCTCAGGGATTGCAGAAGAGTCTCTGTCCGTGCCCTGATTAACTGGAATAGAGATATCCCAGTTCTACTGGGATTTGCACTCAGCCTTCTCTGGTAACCTCTTTCCTCTTTCCATGTACAGGGAGATATATATTCTCACTTTATCTCAGGTTTTGTCTTTCATTTTTTTTCTAATTAGCATATGTCTGTTACCAATTTCTGTTTTAACATCTTTTGGGGTGAAATAGTTGTTTAGTAAAAGTGTCTTTTTCTATCAGCAAAAAATATTAAGAATCAGTCTAGGGCCTAGTATGGAATGTCACTTATCTTTTCCTTCTCATGGTGTCTATTTCATAAAGGATTTTTTTTTTTAAGAAAAGCTTTCCTCACACCACATTTACATGTATATAATTCCCTTTCACACATGATTTTTAAAAAACAAGTCATCCCTCCAAAATTGTGTAAAATCCAGTTAAAACTTGTAACATCCATGAATCCATCTAAATGACATTATTCCTTACCTCTTTTTCTCCTTTAACACTCCCTATCCATCTCTATCGATCTTTGTTTGAAAATTCATATAGTCGCTCCCCAATTAAATGAAAGTTTTTAGATACTGCTAATTAAAATGACTTACTGTGACTTTAATCGAGATGTAACTATATACCAAGCACTTAGTCAAGCAGTTGATATTTACTATCTCATTTACTTTTTATGACATCCATTTGTACTAAGCATTAGGCCTATTTTAAATGTAGAAAATGGGTATCAGAGAAAGTTCCTTGACCAAAATGTCACCTAGCTGGTTAACAATAGCACCAGGATATATTTCTTTTTTTCTCCTTCTTGCTTACCATTTTATAACATAATATATATTTAATTATGTATGTTGTTATTTGCCATTAGAATGTAAATTTAAGGGCAGAGGTTTTAATCTGTTTTTGTACACTGTTGTGTCTCAAATAATTCTTACCTCTAATAATATCTCTGTCCCTGAACCAACCAATCAGTCAGTCAATAAGATAAAGGTACAACATGGAATTTACAATGTAATATCTCTTTTATATAAAAAAGAAATGATTCAAATCATGATTTTATCATTACTTAGCAGAGCTCAAATTTCAGGTGTTGCTTACTGCATACTTGTATGAATTATTTTAAAAACCAGAAAATTTAGATAAACTAATGATACATTGTGAAGAATCTAAATCAATGCCTCTTTGTTGATAGTAAGGAAAGCAGCATAAGTATGTTAATTCTCCAAAATATAAGCAAAATCTTGAAAACAACAAGCATGTATATACTAAGACTATAAAAGTGTTAACATTTTTTGTTTACTGATACTAGCATCCAAATCCTTTTGGGCACATTTGAGAAACTTCCTTAAAACATTTTTAAAGTAAATAAGCCTGTACAGACACCTTTTATTTGTTACACACTGAAAGTATTAGATAAGGGAGATAAAACTCTGAAGTTGAGTCATAATTTTCATGTTATTCTTAAAAATCAACTTTATATACCAAACATCCTTCCAGAATCTTCTGAGATTGTCTCCCATCCCCTGCTGATTTATCTATATCCTTTTATTTGTAGTTGACAAGTAGTAATTGTACATATTTAAGGGATACAAAGTGACATATCCTTACATGTATACAAAGTGTAATGATCAAATTAGGGTAATTAGCATATCTACCACCATAAAAATTTATCATTTCATTGTGTTGTGAACATTCGAAATCCTCCCTTCCAGCTTTTTGAAAGACCACACTAAATTAGTATGAACCATACCCATCCTACCGTGTTGCAGAACAATAGAACTTACTCCTTCCATCTAACTGTAGCTTGGTATAGTTAACCAGCCCCTCTTTAGCCTCTCTGTTTCCCACCCTTCCCAGACTCTGATAACCACAACTTTACTCTCTATTCCTATGACCTCAATTTTTTTTTAGCCTCCACATGAGTGAGAACATGTGGTATTTATCTTTCTATGCCTGGCATATTTCACTTATAAATGTCCTCCAGGCTCATCCATGTTGTTGTGAATGACAGGATGTCATTCCTTTTTACCGTCAAATAGTATTCCTTTGTGTATATATACCACAATTTTATTATTGATGTATCTGTTGATGGATATTTAGGTGGATGCCATATTTGGTCTATTGTGAATTTTCTAGGATTTTGAACTCTCTACTGAAATATTTAGGTTTTTAAAATTATGTTTAAACATTATTATTTTTAACTACAAATATATATTTATGTCAGTAAATCAGTTGTGGTATATATTTAGTGATGGTATACTCTTTTCCTGTGAGTTTTTATTCTGAAAATGTAGATTAAAAATGACACACTCATAAATCTTAAATACCACATTCATGTTTAACAAAAAATAATTTCCCTTTGATTTGCTTAACAGAAAACAAAACAATATTGTAAACTGTCAAAGAAGAAAGCAATCATGGTTCCACTGGGAAACAAAAGTGTATTTCTTTTCTAAATACTGAAGCAATATCTGTATAATATCAAAAGCATTTAAAAGCCTAATCAGACAGATGCCACCATGGGAACAGAAGAGCCTACTTTTCTTCTTTCAAAATCCTGGTTAAGCCACAAATAAAAGAAAATGGGGTATCAGGGATAAAAATGGTTAAAATGCCATTTATGACCATTCCATTTTCTTTTATAAAATATTTTAGGATGTAATATTTAATATTTCTAAAAGGCCTTAAAATAGTTTTTAACCAGAATAATAAACCAAGCACCATGAACCCAGTTTCTAATTTTCAAAGTGTACCAGCATAGCATTGTTGATGCTATTTCTGGAATTTCATTTTATTTTCATGTTTTTGTTGTTGTTGTTGTTGTTGTTGTTTTTGTGATGACAGATTAGGATTGGGGACAGATAACTGATTTCTCTCAAGAAGAATCTTTATTTCTTGGGTAACTTTTCCAACAAGTAATACATCAAAAAGAGTGAGTTATGGGTTTCAAGATACAAGCAGGTATGATGGAGCAAGTTTTCCACAAATAACTTGCTACATTATTTTAATTTCTGAATGGCCCAAGATTGAGATACCCAATCACTATGCCAAATTTCATTGTTCTTTCCTAATGGTTTACTTTAGAAAAGGTGCTCAAAATAAAATTGTTGCAGTCCATAAATATTAAATGAATTATTTCCCTATGCCCAGCACTGTTGCAGGTGGTCAGTATGTAAACAATAATAAATGAGACAGACGGAACCCATTCTTATAGTGCTGACATTTAAATAGGGCAAAATGATTGAATATTTAATGCCCCTAAAGAGGTAGACAAGATTCAAAAGAAAGTAAATAATGCAATGGTATATTTTTATATTGGTAGAGTTAATAAAGTATCAAAAGAGTATATATTATTAAAGTAATAATTTCTTCACCTCTTGATCATTCTATTTTATATATATCTCTTTCATATTTACTCAAATAACACATTTGTTATGTTTTATAGATTTAAAAACATTTTTTCTTACAGTTAATTTATATGACCTGTAAGTAATCTCAGAAACATGAGCAAATTTGTGTAAAATGAGTCTGAACATTCCAAGTAGCTGGGATTACCAGTGCTCGCCACTACACCCGGCTAATTTTTTGTATTCTTTTAGTAGAGACAGGGTTTCACCGTGTTGATAGAAAAGAGAGCCCACAGAGCCAAGTTCTTTTCACTAAATTTCAGAAAAGTTGATAAAGTCATCTAAATGTGAACAATATTTTAAATGACTTGTAAGGACTGTCTAGAGGAAAATAAAGAGCCTCATTTACTCTTAGATGCTGATGAATCAATTTCTTCCCGAGGCCATGATATTAGTATGTCACCTCTATAGATCGTCCTAGGTTATTTGGCATATATCAAAAAGAAAAAAAAAAAAAACAGTATACTCTTTCCATATGGATTACAATAGGTTATGTCAAAATTAGCATATCTAATCAATTACTTAATCCAATGAAAAATAATGGGAAATATACTAAAATGTTGGCTCTGCTAAAAAGAAAAAAATCAAAAGAAAAGTTATTTATCATCAACTGCTTTTCTTTATAAAGAATAGATCCGATGCTTAGAGAATGATGGAATAATTAGGCCATCTGCTGGTAAGCGGCAAATAGGCAACCTTTACACATCCAGGCTCAACCAAAGCCACCTCAATGGTACTTAAGGGACTCAGGGAGTCAATTAGAAAAGAGAAGCATTGTTTTTCTTTGTCCACATTAATTGGTAATCTTTCACATTTAATATTTTCAATTGCAGTAATTTAACTTCATAACTTTAAACACTTTTAATAGTGGTAAGGGGCTACAACAGTAGGTAATTATAACTATTGCTTGCATCATTTATTTCTTTGCCAATATTTATTGATGGTCTACCATGTATAAAGCAAGGTTTTAAACATTAGGGACAGAGCAAAATACATGACACCTTTCTTACTCTCACAGAACTAATATTTTAGTCAGGTATTTAATTAACATACTAAATTTTAATTTTTTAAGAGTGGAGTAAACTGAGCTAGAAAGTTTCATAGTTTACAGCAGACAACTTATTTTCAATTTAGTTTCTAGAGAGAAAAACAATAATTCTTCAATATCTGTTTTGGAAAATACTAGCTCATCATTTTATCAGCCAAGGTCAAATTGAATAAATGGTGCTAAAAGGCACTTCTGAGGATTCTTGGCCCTTATACATTTGACTGGCTCTAATATCAGTGATCTTATTGTAGTAATCCATGGAAATGACAAATCTCTGTTACCAGGGATTTTTTTGAAAGTAGGCTTTCTTTGAAGCAATAACGAATGACTTTCCCTTCAGTATGAAGGACAGAACAAGTATTCCAGCCTTGAGGATATTTGCATCAGGTCATCCTAAATATAATTCATTGATGTTACTGCTGAACCTTCTGCTAACACTACTGAATCTGTTCTCCAGGTAAATTGAAGACTTCAATTTTCCAACAACTACAACTTGGCACCATTCCCAGGATTTTACTTGCACACACATACACACACACATACAACCACTCTTGCAAGTTCATTTCTAGTTTATAGGATTCTGCAAAAGAAACAAATTATCTAATTAATACTCAAATTGCCTAATTAATAACCAAATCACCCAGTTAATATCAATTCTAGAACAGTTTTATTTCATTGCTGTCAACATATTTCTTCATGTAATTCTTTATGGTCTACTCTCTATTCCTATTTTTCTCTATAGATTTCATTCACAAACAATTCATGTTTCAACCATATAAATCAATGAATCTCTTTTATTCATTCATCTAAATAGCACTAAACTTACTTCAAATCTTTATTGTTTGATTGCAATGGGCTTCTGAAGCCACCACAACATATACACCAAGAGGAGAGAAAAAGGGAGAATAGGATCCCCCAGGAGAATTTGTCTCTCTGGTTACATTTACATGTTTAAAGGAGAAATATTTTCTAAGAGGTGCCACCTTCAAATATGTCCTGGACTGTGCCTGAAATCAAGAAATTAAACCTACAAGGTTTCTATTTTTTGTGAGTGAGAGTCTAAGGCAGAAAAGGTAACAACCACCAGAGTTATCTTCCTAAAACAGAAATACAGGACTTTCATTGTCCTTACATTGCCTGTAAGGACACAGACAACTTTCCTTGCAGTCTACATGCAGCCTCCCTGTTCTCCCAGCTTGTCCAAGGCACAGGAACAAGGAAAGAAGGGCTTTACGAAAACATACACCTGGGAGTCAAAAAGAGTCCTAAAGCACACACACACATACCTTATTAGGAAACATCTGGCCCAGTGATTAAGGCAGTGGCACTGGAGGAAGAATTGACTCATGGCAGCAGCAGAACTGCACTTCAACACAAGCAAGGCTGCATCTCAAGATGGTAGTGCCTGGATCTCTCCAGCATAGTGCAGTGTAGCATACTAAAGCATGATTGAGGGTGGTGCTGCTCTGCGTTGATAATTGAAGAGTATTTATGGTTAAGATGTGACTTTTGTGGGTCTTGAAGATAAAGGTTATTTTAACTATGGGTACAGGAGGCAGGTTAGCTGAGAGCAATAGGTTTCCTCTTATGGATTTTCCATGCTCTGTGTTGTTGACACACATGCATTCTGCTATTAAAACATTGTATAATTTTAGGTAAGACACTTCACTTCTCTGAGCTCACTTTTTCTGTTAGATAAAGATGATAGTAATACCTATTTCTTGGAGTGGTTTTGGGAAAGAGGTAAAGTAATGCATGAGGATATACATTGTGTTCTTTAAAGCATTATACAAAGGTAGAGTTAGTAAGCACTGGAAAGCTAAGTCATAAATGGCTCCATATATTAACATTTTAGTGACTAAAATAGAATTCTAATTATCTTACTGGTATTCCTATACTCAGTAAAATAAATTACATAACTTGCAAGGATACACACACACACACTCACATACACATAGTACATGTAGTCACTCTCCTATAGGACTTAGGACTCAAAGCTTTGTTCAATTTGAATCTTTAAAAATGTAACTCATACTCATAGATATTTTGCTGTTTTCTGACTTTGGCCACTTGAACAAAAGTTGCCTAACATTAAATCCTAAAAATAAATTCAAAGCTATTATTGATTCATCAAAAATAATTGCAAGTCAATCTACTTTCCCAGGTTCATCTTGCCAAATTAACTTCCTGATTTCTTACTATTTTATTGCAGACTCCTAGTGTTTACCCAATCCATGTTCTACTATTCTTTTGTGCCTTTGACCATGTGAATCCTTAATTTTTTATCATTATTTTATCTATTTGATAAAATAATTTTTGTTTTTCAAGGCTCAATATATACTATTTCCTTAGTGAAGCTATCCCCAAATTCTCTATCAGTATTGGGACATCCTCTTTATGTAGTTCTTTCTACCTCTACTAAACATGAGCCATTATTTTATAAATATTATTAATATGGATGTTCCTAAACTCTTAAAAGCAGTAATATTGTGCTGTATATTCATGCATTTCTGTACCTAGCCTAGTGTATAACATATGGCAGATCCTATAGCAATTGAAATTTTCTTTTAAATATGTACTTAAATGTAAGCTAAATTTTCTAGTAGCTCATCACTTTGAATGAGACTCAAGTTTACTTTTTCTCTTCTTTGTGTACAGTTGTGAGAATGCAGAGATTTAAAAAGACTATGGGAAAGATGTTTTTGCTGCCAGGTAGTTTCCCCCTGGAAACTCTTGGGATGACAGAATAAATAGTGCTTCCTGTTATGCATAGAGGGATTACTTAAACCTAAGGGACAGGGGAGATGGATGATTTTTCATGGTTAGGGTGGTTAATATTGGCCTCAAGACTACTAGTTAATATAAATGAAGTGGTCAACAAGGCAAAAAAGGATCAATGAAGCTACTGGTATGGAAACTATGTTTCTAAGGTAGAATCCATTAAGAAACAAGGATGCCACAATCACGTGGTCAGCTAGGGTAAGGTTTTGAGAAGCAAATACTAGGCACAGCTTGATAAGGGAGTACAAAAGACTAAGCTACCATTTATTTCTGCAAACAGAATCAGACGAGTATTTTCAGTGCACTAAGAGCAGAATGCACAGAAATACTAGGTTGTGCAAGGAGGGAAAGAGAGGCAACAATAATGTCTGAAATTTATGAAAGTAAACAGACTTCTGAGAACAACAATAATAAAAGCTGAAATTTTTGTCAGAATATTTAGCACATTTCAATATGAAACTGAAAAACTACTTTTGTATATAGATTTCTTCTAAGGATCATCAGGGAAAAATGATGACTACTTAGGCTAAGACTAAGCTTCTAAATTTCCATAGTTAAAATATTTCATCAAATCTGGATAAAAGGATATTTGTAGTCAAATAGTTCCCATCTTGTTATGCATGTAGCAATTTTTGATAGGTAGTACTAGTTAAGAGTTTAGCAAAGCTATGTGTCATTTATTCATAACATATATAGGTTCTTTTTAAAAAATAATGACTTCTCAGATTGAAAGGCCAAATTTGCATTTTATTAGCAAAGAGGTACTTCATATAGGACAGGGTGAAAATTTACACATAGATGTGATTTTGATGACTACCCATAAATTACCCTAGATTATTTTCTTACGTCATTTCTGAGATGGGACCACTACACAGCAGTCAGTACACGCCTGATATCACGCCTGATGAAATTTCCTGCCTTCAGTCCACCTGGACTGCAAAAGTATGGTGACTCAAGCACTTGGCTTTCAAGCTTTTGGTTTTCAGTGAAATTCTCAACATGAAAACACATAATAGAAGCACATTATCCCAAACAGTCTTCAAACATGTTCTTTAGAGGCAGAGCCTAAGACAGAGCCTCAGGTGTATTATAGCTCATAGAAGGACTCTGGAGGAAAAACCCATGAAGAATTACACAGCATAGGGAAAGGGAAGGGGCTGAGCAATGATGTGGTCCCACATAAAGTCTAGACTTGTCCTGATCTATCCCAGGGATAGAGAGCCCTGAAGTACACATTGTGATTTGCCAAGCAATGATACCCTGATATGAGAGAGAGGAGCTGGGTTTTTCTGCCACGTGAGCCCCATGTGTATCAGTCATAGGTGTTATGGGCGGAGAGACGTTGTAATTTCCCAAGCATATTCAGCCCAATGGCATTTTTCTGGAGATCTAATGCCTTTAAAGCATACTCAAAGAACCTGTGGAATGAGGGCAGGGGCCCAGTGAAAAGAATCTGAACTGAGCTCTCTAAAACACCTACTAGCAAAGAGCAATGTAAGAATACATAATTTAAGAAATTGTATATATTGAATATACTAACATTAAACTCTATATAGTTAACCTTATAATTTTAATTTATTCACAATATATACACAGCAAACCCCTGATGTAGATATAAGCGGCTCAGGGGAAATTTCCACTGTTTAAATTATATTGTAACATTAGATTGGTGCAAATGTAATTCTGGTTTTTGCCTTTAAAATTAATTTTATGACCTAGCTCACTTAACAAAATTATTAGGATTTTTGTATTTATTGGCAAGATTTATACATTTCTTTTCTCATTCTGTTGCATGGAGATACTTGTGAGAAAGAGAAAACAAGATAAAAACCTTAAAACATGATTCATTTTCAAGTGTTAATAATGTTTATCAAAGATTTACAATTTTGCAACTATTTTGTTTATTTATTTTTATTTCAATAAGTTTTGGGGGAATAGGTGGTGTTTGATTACATGAATAAGTCCTTTAGTGGAGATTTCTGAGACTGTGGTGCACCCATCACCCAAGCAGTGTACACCGCCCAATGTAGAGTCTTTTATCTCTCATACCTCTTCCATCCTCTCCCCCAAAATCTATTGTATCATTCTCCTTTCTTTGTATCCTCATAGCTTAGCTCCCACTTACAAGTAAGAATATACAATGTTTGATTTTCCATTCCAGAGTTTTTTTACTTAGAATAATGATCTCCAATTCCATCAAAGTTGCCAACAATGCCATGATTTCATTCTTTTTTATGGCAGAGTAATACTCCCTGGTGTGTGTATATGTGTATTCCCGTGTGTGTGTGTGTGTGTGTGTGTACACACATACATAGCACATTTTCTTTATCCACTAGTTGATTTATGGGCATTTGGGCTGGTCCCATATTTTTGCAATTGTTACTTGTGCTGCTATAAACATGCATTTATAAACATGTTTCTTTTTAGTGTAAGGGCTTCTTTTTTGTATAATGACTTATTTTTTTTCCTTCTGGGTAGATACCCAGTACTGGGATTGCTGTAACCAAAGTAGGCCTACTTTATGTATTTAAGGAAGCCACATACTGTTTTCCATTGTGATTGTATTAGTTTACATTCCCAGCAGCAGTGTAAATGTGTTCACTTTTCACCACATCCACGCTAACATCTATTATTTTTTGAATTCTTGCTTATGGCAATTCTTTTAGGAGTAAAGTGCTATCACATTGTGGTTTTGATTTGCATTCCCCCAATTATTAGTGATGTTGAGCATTTTTTCATATGGTTTTGGCCCTTTGTATATCTTCTTCTGAGAATTGCCTATTTGTGTCATTAGCCCACTTTTTGGTGGGACTGTTTGCTTCTTCTTGCTGATTTATTTGAGTTCCTTGTAGATTCTGGATATTAATCCTTTGTTGGATGTGCAGATTGAGAAGATTTTCTACCGTTGTGTTGTTGGTCTGTTTACTCTGCTGGCTGTTTCTTTTGCTGTGCAGAAGCTTTTAAGTTTAATTAATTCCTATCTATTTATCCTTGTTTTTGTTGCATTTGCTTTTGGGTTCTGGGTTATGATGTCTTTGCCTAAGCCAATAACTGGAAGGGTTTTCTGATGTTATCTTCTAGAATTTTTATGGTTTTAGGTCTTAGATTTAAGACTTTGATCCATCTTGAGTTGATTTTTGTACAAGGTGAGAGATGAGGATCTGGCTTCATTCTTCTACATGTGGCTTGCTAGTTATCCCAGTACCATTTGTTGAATAGGATGTCTTTCCCCACTTTATGTTTTTGTTTGCTTTGTTGAAGAGTAATTGACTGTAATTATTTGGCTTTATATCTGAGTTCTCTATTCTGCTCCTTTGGTCACTGTGCCTATTTTTATACCAGTACCATGCTGTTTTGGTAACTATGGTCTTATAGTATAGTTTGAAGTTGTGTGGTGTAATGCCCCTAGATTTGTCCTTTTTGCTTAGTCTTGCTTTGGCTATCTGGGCTCTTTTTTGGTCCCATATGAATTTTTGGACTCCTTTTAGTTTTATTTATTTTTTTGGTGTGTGAAGAATGACGGTGGTACTTTGATGGGAATTGCATTGAAATTGTAGATTGCTTTGGTAGTATGGTCATTTCTACCATATTGATTCTACCCATCCATAAGTATGGGACATGTTTCTGTTTGTGTTGTCTATGATTTCTTTCAGCAGTGTTTTGTAGTTTTTCTTATACAGGTCTGTTACCTCCTTGGTTAGGTATATTTCTAAGTTATTCATTCATTCATTTATTTATGCAGCTATTATAAAAGGGGTTGAGTTCTTGATTTGATTCGCAGCTTGGTTGCTGTTGGTGCATACCAGTGCTACTGATTTGTATACATTAATTCTATATGCTGAAACTTTGCTGAACTTATTTACCACTTCTAAATCTTTTTATATGAGTCTTTAGTGTTTTCTATGTATGTGATCATATCATCAGCAAACGGTGACAGTTTGTCTTCCTCCTTGCCAATCCAGATGCTCTTTACTTCTTTTTCTTGTCTGATTGCTCTGGCTAGAAATTCTAGTACTATGTTGAATAGAAGGAGTGAAAGTGATCATCCTTGTCTTTCCCAGTTCTCATGGGGAATGCTTTAATCTTTTCCCTGTTCAGTATAATGTTGGCTATAGGTTTGTCATAGATGGCTTTTATTACATTAAATATGTTCTTTCTATGCCAATTTGCTGAGAGTTTTAATCATAAAGAGATGCAGCATTTTGTTAAATGTTTTTTCTATTCTATTGAGATAATCATGTGTTTTTTGGTTTTAATTTTATGTGGTGTATCACGTGTATTGACTTGTTTGTTTTAAGCAAACCCTGCATCCCTGGTATGAAACCCACTTGACCATGGTGGATTTTTTTTTTTATATATGCTATTGGATTCACTTAGCTAGTATTTTATGAGGATTTTTAATCTACATTCATCAGGGATATTGGTTCGTAGTTATTTGTTGTTGTTGTTATGTCCTTTTCTGGTTTTGCTATTAGGGTGATAGTGGCTTCATAGAATGATTTAGGGAGAATTCCCATTTTCTATCTTTTGGAATTGTGTGAATAGGATTGGAATCAATTATTTGAATGTCTGATAGAAAGCAGCTGTGAATTCATCTGGTCATGGACTTTTTTTGATATTTTCAATATTTTTATTACAATTTCAATCTTGTTGCTTTTGTTTTTTGTTTTGTTTTTTTTTGTTTTTTTGAGATGGAGTCCTGCTCTGTCACCCAGGCTGGAGTGCAATGGCGCAACCTCGGCTCACTGCAACATCTGCCTCCTGGGGTTAAGCAATTCTCCTACCTCAGCCTCTAGAGTAGCTGGGATTACAGATGTGTACCACCATGCCCTGCTAATTTTTGTATTTTTAGTAGAGACGGGGTTTCACCATGCTGGCCAGGCTGGTCTGACCTCGTGTTCCCTGCTGCCTCACCCTCCCAAAGTGCTGTGATTATAAGCATGAGCCACCTGCATCCAGCCCAATCTCATTGTTTTTTACTGGTCTGTTCAGAGTCTCTATTTTTTTTTCTGGTTTAATTTAGGAGGGTTGCATATTTCCAGGAATTTATCCATCTCCTCCAGGTTTTCTAGATAATGCCTGTAAAGGTGATCATAGTAGCCTTGAATGATCTTTTGTATTCCTGTGGTATCAGTTGTAATAGTACCTGATTCATTTCTAATTGAGCTTATTTGGATCATCTCTCTTCTTTTCTTGGTAAATCTCACTCATTTTCTGTTAATTTTATTTATCTTTTCTTGTTTCATTTATCTTTTGTATATTTATTAATTGTGTATATTAAACCATCCCTGCATCCTGGTATTAAACCCACTTGATCATGGTGGATTTTTTTTTATATTCTGTTAGATTCAGTTAGCTAGTGTTTTGCTGAGGATTTTTTCATATGTGTTCATTTAGTTTTGCTGTGTTCTTTGGTGTTTCTTTTATTCTGCTGGGTTTGGGCTTGGTTAACTATTCTTGTCACTAAATTTTAAATTGCAAAATTAGGAGGCAAGAGTATATCTTTTGCTTCACTTCAGTTCTCATTATTAAAACATCCTTTGATAATGACCTCTGAAGAATTGAGGGTCTTTTATGATTTGCATGTGTTTTTTCCCTGCTAAAACTCATGCGTAAATTTGGTTTCCAATGTGGTAGCTTTGAAAGGTGGCACCTACAAAGAGATGTATGTGTCATGGTAGTGGAATATTTACAAACAGATTGATTTCCTCCCATGAGGTGAGTGAGTTCTAGCATGGATTGTGCGTTTCAGGAAATTACATTGTAGAAAATAGTCACTTCCCAGTTTCTCTCCCTTGCATCCTTTCTCACCATGTGATGTCTTTAAACATGCTCACATCCCTCCTT
Organism: Sapajus apella; assembly: GCF_009761245.1. Taxonomy (NCBI): domain Eukaryota; kingdom Metazoa; phylum Chordata; class Mammalia; order Primates; family Cebidae; genus Sapajus; species Sapajus apella. Next base: position 8,419,819 of record NW_022437027.1, read on the forward strand.
CTTTCTGTAATGAGTTGAAGCAGCATGAGAGTCTCACCAGATAAAGCTGCCCAAACTTAAACCTTTCAGTCACCAGAACTGTGAGCCAAATAAACCTCCTTTCTTGATAAATTACCTAGCCTCAGGTATTCCGTTAAGGCAACATTAAATGGTATATGACAGGGCCAAACATTCACAAGTTAATTAACAGCTATATACTTTTATTATTAAATGAAATTTTATAAACCATCAGATTTCCATTTTTATTCTGTAAGAAGTTTAAAGTTAAATTATTAGAAAAACTATTTTTCCATTTCCAGCAGTTTTTTTATTTTACTTTCAGGTTTAATTCAGTTGTCTTGGATGTTTTATTTCAAGGAACCTCAAAATTCATCATCTGGAAGTAGGCAGAGTATATAATATAAATAAGTTATCACAAGATAGAATGATGCCACTGAAGGCTCATACCTTTTACTCTTTGGCATCTGTAGAACTCAGAAAAATAGTAGCTGCCCACACTAAAAGTTAAATATTCTAAGCATCTTCCACTCTTTCCTGAGCCAATGCTTATTTATTTTTCAGATTTTAAGATTGTGTTTATTCAGATAACACATGCAGCTTTGTGAAAGCAAAATGAAATGCTTGCAATAATGGTGATAAGCCTATGATATGTTTACTTTAGATTAATTTCTGATTTCATTTTAAGGAACAGTCTGAGAAAATAGCCACCTGTCACTGGAGATAAACTATTCACATATTCATCCACACAAAAATTACAGAATCTTCCTGCGTTTTACTATATACAAAGCTCAACAACATGTAGCGAAGTTACAAAAATTACAAGAATCCTAAAAGAAACTCATTATCTAGCAAGAGTCATAGGCTCAATTAGCCACAATTAAATATCATGGGAACTACAAAGGAAAGATGCTCTAAAATGACACAAGGGCAGCAATTTAGGAAATATATTCTTCTGGATAAAACCAGAGTTGAGAAGTTTTCTTAGAATCCATCTTTTGCACTAAGCCTTAAAGTATGAGATGAAGAAGGGGAATAACAAAATTTTACATTGATCAGAAAATGTCTCTCAATAACTTTATTTATGACTGATAAGGTGGTGGGGGGGGTTGTGCGCAGATGTTGAAACATCAAGTTTCTGAAAGAACAGGGGCCAGAGAATTTCCTGACATGTAAATAGAAGGAAATTATAAACACAATTTTTTTCTCATTAAAATAAATTACCTTTGGTTATTTTCAAACCTTGAATCACTTTCAGAAATCGCACATGGTTAGACTACTTTGGGTCAGGTGCCCACCCTTTCCCCAGGGAAAAAATACAAGTTCTTGATTAAACATCTCATTAAGATTACATCCAGCAGAGAACAGAAAGATCTCCAAAGAAAAGTAGGCATGTTATATTTAGAAGAGGTAACTGGCCGGGCATGGTGGCTCACGCCTGAAATCCCAGCACCCTGGGAGCAGAGGCTGGTGGATCACTTGAGGCCAGGAGTTTGAGATCAGCCTGGCCAACATGATGAAACCCTATTTCTACTTAAAATACAAAAATTATCCAGGCATGGTGACCCACACATATAGGTCCCAGCTACTCGAGAGGCTGAGGCACGAGAATTGCTTGAATGCTAGAGGCAGAGGTTGCAGTGATCTGATATCATGCCACTGTACTGCAATCTAGGTGACAAAGTGAGATCATCTCAAAAAATATTAATACATAACATATATATTTTATAAACACATATGAATATAACATACATAATATGTATTACATATTTGAAGAGGTTCAATACATGGATAAAAGCAAGTATTGATTCCTCTGCAAGGAAAATCCAAGTTAGTACAAATATTACCTTGTCATATATCTTAGGAACTTTGAAGAATGCTAGCTATGTAAGGTAAATATTTCATCTCCATTTTCTATCATTTCTCCACCCTGAGACATATGGATGGAAAGTGTGTATATTCTACAAGAAAGATTCAGGGAATGGTAAGAGCTATAGAATTGTTAAGGGTCCCTTGACCATAGACATTGCATGGAAATATTGAGATGAGACCCTCTTCTCACTAAAAGTACAAGCAGTATGATGCCATAAATCTGGAGCTTCTGGGAGTTGCCACTTAAAGCCTTGGAATGTTTACCAACAGTAAAAAGCAGAGCTGAGAGAGGGATCAGGGGCACTTACCAATTGCATCATCTGAACTTCTGGTTTTAGTCATTCTTGTCCCAGCTAGATAAGTAATCTAATTATATTCCCCTTTTCTTCAGCTATTTTGAGTTGGGTGCCTACCACTTGTGGCCAAAGGATTCCTGACAAACACCAGCTTCTTGAAGTTGTTTAGAATGGGCAAGAGAAAAGGAAATATGCCAAGTACATGGGCTCACACCAATAATCCCATCACTTTGAAAGGCCTAGGTGATATGGCTTGAGCCCAGGAGTTCGAGACCAGCCTCAGCAACATACACAGACCTCACCTCTACAGAAAAAATTGAAAATTAGCCAGGTATGCTGGTGTGAACCTGTGGTCTCAGCTACTTTGGAGGCTGAGGTGGGAGGATCACCTGAGCTAATGAGGTTGAGGCTACAGTGAACCATAATTGTGCCACTGAACTCCAGCCTGGGCAACAGGGTGAGACCTCATCTCAAAAAGCAAAGGAAAAAATAATGAAACATAAGGCAGAGAGAGAGAGGAAAAAAAAAAGAAAGAGAAGTGAAGCTACTCACACTATTTTCAACTTATAAACCACACAAAATCTGAATTCTAGAAACCATATTTTGGCCAACACAAGATACCACATGTTGTCTGTTAGTTCAGAGTGCTACCTAGGTAGTAGCATTCAATGGTTAATGAGCACAAAATACTTAAACTACAAGGTGACTGAGTAATTACAGCTTCAGCTGAGATCTAGAAATCTGGATACTACTTCTAATGCTACCACTGGCATTTAGGTTACTATGGGCCAACCTTTTGAATTTTTACTACTTGACATTTCAAATCTGTAATAATGAAAACAGTGAGACCAACAAAAAGCACAACAGTGCTGAGAAGTCATGTCTTATGCCTGCTCTTAAACAGTTCTTTGATGGATGCCTGTTTTCAGAAAATGTTTCTTCTTTCATATGGTTCTAAAATTCATGTGAGTAAAATTCATGCTATGCTTAAGAAGACAATTTGTAAAATGGAGATGGATAGTGATGATTAAATTATCTTTGTGTGATTACTAAGAAAAATGAGTCTTATTATAAATTTTAATTAAGCCTTGGCCTGCTGTGAAATCAGATGCAAGCTTCCTATAGCCATTATTTACTAATCCATGTATACTAAAATTAACAGAATTACTTCATACTTTATCACTTTTAAAGTATGATTTTCTTTCAATCTATATTTCAGAATTTTTGTAGAACATTTTAAAGATTTTTACAGTATCTTCAGTAAACATTTAAATGAAGATTTCTTTTAAATATATGTTGTACATTTATACTGAATGTGATAAAATTTCTTGCAACTTTGAAAAGAAATATTTGTCAAAATATCTTATCTGAGGTAGAAGTGTTTGAATCCTTGTCTTACAATAATCTATTTTGACAATTATTTATTGAATGCCTACTATATGCCATCATTGTAGGCACAGGTGCTGAATGTACAGGAATGGACCAGTCAACCAGGGCCTCTGTACTGTTGAAGAGGAGGCACAAAAATAAGCCAAACAAAAATAAACAAGATAATTTTACTGCCATGAGGAAACAAAAACAGGATGCTTTGATGGAAAAAAGTTGCATGAAGATGCCTTTCTGAGGAGGTTACATTTGATCTGAGACCTTAATCTATGGTTCGCTATGCTGTGGGCTGAATTGTCACACCTACCATTTATATTTTGAAGTCCCAATCTCCACTACCTTAGAATGTGTCTGTAGAGATAGAGTTTTTAAAGATATACAGGTATTGATCGACTTACGACCTATGCAACTTACGACCATTTGACTTTATGACCACAATCGCTAGCCGCAACTGCTCTGCGTCTGGCAGTGCAAACGTTGCCCAGCTGGGCGTATGACAGTGCGGACCAGCTTCCGGCAGCACTACCATCTCCACGTGCACCATTTCAACTGTACATATAGCCTACTCAACTTACGACCAAACAGTGTTACAACTGGTCTGCTGGTCCCAATCATGGTCGTAAGTCGAGTACTAGCTGTAAGTTTAAATGCAGTCATCAGGGTTCACCCTAGATTCAGTATAACTGCTTTCCCTATAGGAAGGGGAGATTAGGACCCAGATACATACAGAGAAAAGACTATAACAGAGGGAAGACAGCCATCTACCAGCTAAGAAAAGAGAGCCCTGTTGACACCTTGATCTTGGCCTTTTACCCTCCAGAATTAGAAAACTAATTTCTATTGTTTAAGCCACCAGTTCATAATACTTTATTATGAAAGCCCTAGCAAACTAATGCATGCTACTGGGAAGGCATCAAATAACCTGGGATTTGAAACATTGGCCATTACAAGCCATGATTCCAAATTTCTCCCTAAATTTAATTTTCAATTATAAACACATACACTAAGAACAAAGATATATATTGATTCACAAACAGCTATTGAATCCAATAACCTCAAGTTCTAAATCTTTTATGTGAGCTTGTAATAGCTACTTCACTAAAAAAGAACATAAGGATAATATTTTAGTCTTAGCTTTCTCATTTTACAAATAAAGAACTACAAACTTCTATTAATGAAATGATAGATAGTTCCAGATCACATAAGAGGCCAAATGTAGTGCAGAGACTAGATATTAAAATTTGAGCCTCCAAATACATGGTAGTTCCACTTCCCATACCATGCCAACAATGATGTTGATAGATTTGGGGGCTTTATCTTGTTCAGAGACAAAAATAATAAACTTTCCTTATGAAAAGTATATTACTGAAGTACATACGCATTTACAAGGACAAACAAAGGTGTTTTAACATCTGTGCTATAATATAACCATGACAAAAACCCAGACAATATCCCAGCTTCTTCTCACTTCCCACTTCATAGTTTCAGGTGTTTATTTATGCTTGTCAGTATAATTAGCTTCTCTTATTAATGCTACCTTCTCATCCTGCTGCTATTGCATTATTTTCAGGACCTTATTGATTTCGTCTTCCCAGTCACATCTACCTCCAATTCATTCCTTTCAGTTTTACAAGAAACAAACTGACCGTGCTACTTTCCATCTTAACAACTTTAATGGTTCCCATTTTAATAGAATGAAATTCAGAATCCTTTTTCTGACATAACAAGTTCCATGATTGTGTCCTCTGTCTCTGTCTAAATCTTATCTTGCACAATTCTCATACTAGCAATCTTCGCATCAACAATATGAAACTGTTTACACTTTCCTAAACGTGCTGTGCTATGTGTATATGTGTGTGTCTGATCTCAGAAGTAAGCAGAGTAGAATAAATAATATTTGAAGAACTAATGGCTGAGAATTTTCCAAATATTTTGAAAAATCAAACTAGACTTCTAGTTAATCATACATGAACTAGACAGTATGTTATGCCCAAACAATCCAAGGTGAAGACAAGTGACAGTTAACTTACCACAGTCAAAGCAAGAGGAAACAATATTAAAAGAATATGAAGAAAAATGGCACAATATGAGGGAACAATAAACAATAATAAAAATAACCACTAAGATTTTACCAGAAAAAATTCAAGCAAGACAAAAATTAAAAGGCATGTATAAATTGTTAAAAGTCAATAAAAATTATATACTCAGTGAAATATTTACAAAGAAAGGCAAAGTATGTGCGTTATCAAATTAACAAAGCTAAAATAATGTATGCCAGAAGATTTGCACTATAGGAAATGTTAAAGAATGCTCTTCATGCTGGAGAAAAATGACATCACATTAAAAAAAAAGGAGTAAAGAAAATTGCCAAAGGAATAAAGAAAACCAAAAATGAAATTCTGTACATATAAACAATTATTTCCCTTATTTTTTAATTTATAAATATACAATTGACTGTTTAAAGCAAATATAATAACAATATAATACCCTACATCAAAGTAGACAAGAAAGAAGAAAGTTGGAAGAAAAAAGAAAGTTAAAAATGGAAAAAAGGATTTCCACCAAGATGGCTGATTAGGAACAGCTCTGGTACAGTTCCCAGAGAAAGCTTCGCAGAAGGCAGGTGATCTCCACTTTTCCGACTGAGGTACCAGGTTCATCTCACTGGGACTAGTTAGACAGTGGGTGCAGCCCAAGAAAGGTGAGCCAAAGCAGGGTAGGGTGTCACATCACCTGGAAAGCATAAGGGGCTGGAAAACTCCCTCTGATAGGCAAGGGAAGCCATTAGAGACTTTTCCTGATACTCTGGCATTCTGGCTCAGATACTGCACTTTTCCCATGGCCTTTACAACCCGCAGACCCAGAGATTCCCTCCAGTGCCTACAACACTAGTGCCCTGGGTTTCCAGCACAAACCTGGACAGCCACTTAGGAAGACACCTAGCTAGCCACAGCAGTTTTAACTAAGATCAGAGAAGAATTGAAGGAGACAGAGACACAGATAACCCTTCAAAAAATCAATGAATCCAGGAGCTGGGTTTTTGAAAATATCAACAAAATATGTAGACTGCTAGCCAGACTAGTAAACATGAAAAGAGAGAAGAATCAAATAGATGAATTAAAAAATGATAAAGGGGATATCACCACTGATCCCATAGAAATGCAAACTACCATCAGAGAATACTACAAATACCTCTATGTGAATAAACCAGTAAATCTAGAAGAAATGGATAAATTCCAGGACATATACACCCTCCCAAGACTAAACCAGGAAGAAGTTGAATCCCTGAATCAACCAAAAACAAGGTCTGAAACTGAGGCACCAATTAATAGCCTACCAGCCAAAAAAAGTCCAGGACCAGATGAGTTCACAGTTGAATTCTACCAGAGGTACAAAGAGGAGCTGGTACCATGCCTTCTGAAACTATTCCAAACAATAGAAAAAGAGGGATTCCTTCATAACTCATTTTATGAGACCAACATCATCCTGATAACAAAACTTGGCAGAGACACAACTAAAAAAGAAAATTTCAGACCAATATCCATGATGAACATTGACGTAAAAATCCTCAACAAAATACTGGCAAACCAAATGCAACCACATATCGCAAAGCTTATCCATCACGATCAAGTAGGCTTCATCCCAGGGATGCAAGGCTGGTTCAACATATGCAAGTCTATAAACATAATGCTCCACATAAACAGAACAAAAGACAAAAACCCATGATTATCTCAATAGATGCAGAGAAGACCTTTGACAAAATTCAACAGCCCTCCATGCAAAAAATTCTCAATAAACTAGGTATTGATGGAACATATCTCGAAATAATAAGAGCTATTTATGACAAACCCACATCCAATAGTATACTAAATAGGCAAAAACTGTAAGCATTACCTTTGAAAACAGGCACAAGACATGGATGCCCTCTCTCACCACTCCTATTCAACATAGTATTGGAAGTTCTAGCCAGGGCAATCCGGCAAGAAAAAGAAATAAAACATATTCAATTAGGAAAAGAGGAAGTCAAATTGTCTCTATTTGTAGAGGACATGACTGTATATTTAGAAGACCCCATTGTCTCAGCCCAAAATCTCCTTAAGCTGATAAAAAACTTCAGCAGTCTCAGGATACAAAAATGTGGAAAAATCACAAGCATCTTATATTACCAGTAATAGAGAAATGGAGAGCCAAATCAAGAATGAATTGCCCTTCACAATTGCTACACAGAGAATACAATACCTAGGAATACAACTAACACAGGATGTGATGGACCTCTTCAGGGAGAACTACAAACTACTGCTCAAGGAAATAAGAGAGGACAGAAACAGATGGAAAAACTTTCCATGCTCATGGTTAGGAAGAATCAATATCGTGAAAATGGCCGTACTGCCCAAAGTAATTTACAGATTCAAGGCTATCCCCATCAAGCTACCTATGACCCTCTTCACAGAACTAGAAAACACCACCTTAAACTTCATATGGAACCAAAAATAAAAAATTAATTAAAAGCCTGCATAACCAAGACACTCCTAAGCAAAAAAAAAAAAAAGCTGGTGGCATCACATTACTTGATTTCAAACTATACTACAAGGCTACAGTAATCAAAACAGAATGGTATTGGTACCAAAACAGAGATAGATACCAAGGAACAGAACAGAGGCCTCAGAAATAACACCACACATCTACGACCATCTGATCTTTGACAAATCTGACAAAAACGAGCAATGGGGAAATGATTCCTTATTTAATAAATGTGTTGGGAAAATTGGCTAGCCATATGCAAAAAGCTGAACTGGATCCCTTCCTTATACCTTATACAAAAATGAACTCCAGATGGATTAAAGATTTAAACATAAGACCTAACACCATAAAAACCCTAAAAGAAAACCTAGGCAATACCATTCAGGACACAGGTATGAGCATGAACTTCATGACTAAAACACCAAAAGCAATGGCAACAAAAGCCAAAATTGACAAATCAGATTTAATTAAACCAATACTGACAAACTGGACCTAACTGCTGAGCTTCTGCACAGTCAAAGAAACTATCATTAGAGTGAACTGGCAACAAACAGAGTCGGAATTTTACAATCTACCCATCTGACAAAGGGCTAATAATATCCAGAATCTATAAAGAACTTAAACAAATTTACAAGGAAAAAACAAACCCATCAAAAAGTCAGCAAAGAATACTAACAGACACTTTTCCAAAGAAGACATTTATGCAGCTCACAAGTATATGAAGGAAAGGTCATCATCACTGGTCATTAGAGAAATGCAAATCAAAAACACATTGAGATACCATCTCATGCCAGTTAGAATGGCAATCATTAAAAAATCTGGAGACAACAGATGCTGGAGAGGATGTGGAGAAATAGGAACGCTTTTACATTGTTGGTGGGAGTATAAATTAGTTCAACCATTGTGGAAGACAGTGTGGCAATCCCTCAAGGATCTAGAACTAGAAATTCCATTTGACCCAGCAATCCCATTACTGGGTATATACCCAAGGGATTATAAATCATTCTATTATAAAGACACATGCACACATATGTTCGTTAAGGCATGGTTCACAATGGCAAAGACTTGGAACCAACCCAAATACCCATCAATGATAGACTGGAAAAAAGAAAGTGTGGCACACAGACACTGTGGAATACTATACAGCCATAAAAGGAATGAGTTCATGTCCTGTGCAGAGACATGGATAAAGCTGGAAACCATCATTATCAGCAAACTACACAAGAACAGAAAACAAAACACTGCATGTTTTCACTCATTAGTGGGAGTTGAACAATGAGAACACATGGACACAGGGAGGGGAATATCACACACTGGGGCCTGTCGGGGGATGGGACCTACAGGAGGGATAGCATTAGGAGAAATATCTAATGTAGATGACGGGGTGATGGGTGCAGCAAAGCACCATGGCACGTGTATACCTATGTAACAAACCTGCATGTTCTGCACATGTACCCCAGAACTTAAAGTATAATACAAAAATAAATAAATAAAAAGTATAAATTTGCTGAAAACTCATGTGCATAGTTACAAGATTTATCTAGCAATTCCAGTCAATAACCCAGGAGTTGGTGTGTGGTTAGATGGATGTGAGGAAAAGTTAAAGTCTCCACTGATCAGAAAATGTTGACCAGGGAAGACAGTGAAGTTTCCTGCAGAAAGTATGAAACTGGGAAAACTAAAACTTGTGCCTTCATTTTCATGATGGGTACACTGTGCTGTTACCGAATCCCCAGGCTGAGGTAAAAGATGCAGGGTGTTGACATTTTGAAGATGAGAAAACTAACTACCTTTAAACTTCACCAGGAGTCATTGTCTAACTACGAGTTAAGTTATTCAGCTACAGGTTTTGGTATTCAGTTTCTCTGCCACACTGTATATCACTAATAGATCATATCTATACATTTCCCTTGTTCCTTATCCTCCAGGTAGATAAAGCTTCCCCCACATGTACTCATAAGAGTCTATGTAACATCTCTGCATTCCATGACAATGGTGAGATCTTTCACAGATATTTAGAAGTTTACCAGGATGTACCATTATTTAAGAGGACGTCATCGACATACCTGATCTGTTACGTCTCTCAACTCTGCATTGACAAACTCGTGAGGATCCTCAAATCTGAAGTTCAGGAATCTTTGGTGACAGATAGTGGGGACAGTTGTCCACTGATGCCACTGTGTGAACTGAGACAGTTGGCTTCTGGTTTATATCAAGTGACTGATGATCTGGAGGTACCTGGGAAGATAGAGTTCACACCATTTTGAGAACTGTCTGAATAAAAATGGGAAGTAGATTTTATTTATTTATTTCATTATTGTTTGGAAACAGGATCTCACTCTGTCACCCAGGCTGGAGTGCAGTGGTGTGATCTCGGCTCACTGCAGCCTCTGCCCCCCAGGTTCAAGTGATTCTCCTGCCTGAGCCTCTCAAGTAGCTGGAATTACAGTTGTGCAACACACACCCAGCTAATTTTTGTATTTTTTGTAGGGACAGGGTTTTGCCATGTTGGCCAGGCTAGCAGAAGTAGATTTTAAAGGCCCAAGCAGTAAAATATATGGTAGCAAAAATGACAGTCCTAATGAGCTTATTTCAAATCCTATAAAAGGGGCTTGTAAAAATAAAATGCTATGGCAAGGTCTGTTTCTATAACATTAAGATCTTTAAGATAAATCTATTGACTAGAAATGAACACTAGAAGGTGGTATTTGGACTGGTACTTGCATTCAGAATTCATACTTAACACAGTCAAATAGTTTAAAGCAAGGAAAGCACAGTGTTCTGTTATTTTCCACTCCACCCTTCCCTTCCTAAAACTAACTGTCGATTTCCTAACTGGTAAAACTGCCAATAGTGTTTCCAACAAACTGACTATACACTTTTCCATGGGATTGATCACTAAAATTTAATTTCATTATGTCTTCTCAATCAGTACTAGCCTCTATTTGATGTTATAGATGAAAATCCACAGGCCAACCTGACCTTCCACAGGCCAACTCCCCTTCCAATTCTGATTAATGATTCAAGAATCTCCAATCCTGTGTCAGCTTCATGGGTCTGCAGCCAGTATAGTCACATAGGGTCCTGTGCTCATATGGGCCCATCCTGCCACTTCCCAACCGTCAACCCTGATTCTCCCATCCAAATGATGCGTCCGTCAACATTAAGAGATTAACCTTTGTACATTATTATTATTAACCAAATTCCAAATTTCATTTGGATTTCACTATTTTTATCATTAATGTCCTTTTTCTAGTACTCTATTCAGGGTACCAGATTACATTGAATCATCACGTCCCTTTATCCACCTATGGTCTAAGACAGTTGTTCAGTCTTGTTTATCATGATCTTGATAGTTCTAAAGAGAGCTGTTGAAGTATTTTGTAATCCCTCAATTTGAGTTTGCCAGATAGTTTATTTCATGGTTATATTGGGCTCATGGATTTTCAGGAAGAACACCACAGAGGTAAAGTATCCTTCTCATCATATAGTATCAGTCATTAAATGCCATCAACATGACCTGTTATCGATGATGTTAACTGTGATCACCTCGCCAAGTTCGTGTTGGCCAGGTTTCTCCACTGTCTTTCTTCGCTTTCCATGCTGTCTTCTTCTGTAGCCTGTCACTAAGTTCAGCCCACACTCTGGGGTGGAAAAGTGTGTGTGAGGTGTGCTAAGCTTCACTTTCTAGAATTGGGTGGTCTACATATATTATTTGCAATTCTTCTGTAAAGATAATTTGTCTCTTTTCCTCCCTTATTCACAATCTATTTTTATTAGTATAGACTCATGAATATTTATTTCATACTTTGTGTTATGATCAAACCTGCATTGTTTATGATTTCACTCAAATTAGTCCAGCTTTGGCCATGGTGAGCTCTTTCAGACTGACTTCTGAGTACCTTTGACTTGTCTCTATTCTTTTGGTTGGAGCTCTTCCTTTCTTTCTGGCACTGCAAGATGCCCTAGCTCATCTTATAGTTTCCCTGCCCCACTTCTGAAATTAATCATTTCCCCAAGGATTTCTATTTCTTCTATTTCTTTGGAATGATGGTTGTCAGAGCCTAGGATAGATAGAGGGTTGAGGGTGGAGGAAGTGGGGACTGTTAATGAGCACAAAAATATAGTTAGAATAAGATCTAATATTTGAAAGTGCAAGAGGGTGACTATAGTTCACAATAATTGATTGTAGATCATAAAATAAGATTATAATTGGAATGTTTGTAACACAAAGAAATGATAAATGCTTGAGATGGTAGATGACCCATTTACCCTGATGTGATTGTTACACATTGTATGTCTGTATGAAAATACCTCAGGTACCCCATAAATACAAATACCTACTATGCACCCATAAAAATAAAATAAAATTTACTATTTAATCTTGGATTTAAAAATTAAAAATTTAGTTACTCAAAAAGTTAACAGAAGCATTATATATTGACTGCTATACTTAATGCTATGTTTCTATTGTTATTGTAAAAGTGTCAAAAATACCTGAGGTTCTTATTTTACATATCCAGAATATTTATTGTACTTTGCACAACTATGCTTCTAATTGGACAATTCAAGTTCAATAAAAACAGACTGTCTGAAAAAAATAGGAAAAAAATGTGAAATAATAGGTATCAAATCAATATCAAATTTGAATGAACTTATTATTCCAAATTAAATATAAAAATTACCCCACTTCATAAAAAAGTAACTGTAACAACTGTATGTTACATATGAAACTTGTATTTGTTTATGAAAGTTAAAGTATGGAAAAAATATATAATGTAAACAATCATCTTAGGAAAACTGAAACAGCTGTATTAGTTTCAGGTGACCTATATACTATTGGACAATAAACCTCATAATCTTAAAGAGATGAGAAACATTTCATAATAATGAAAGGTCATTTGCTTAAGAGGACATAACCCTTCAAAATATGTATGCACTTTTTACATTGCCAGTAGCTAGTTAAATTATAATACTAACACCACTTACAATCCTGAGAAAAACTTAACATATTTGAAGATACTTTATCACAATATGTGCAATGTTCTATGTAAAAAAGTACAGACATTTAATTAAAGATATCCTAACCATAAACCATATTTAATGATTGGAAGACACAATATTGTAAAGCTGTTCATTTTCCAAAAACTGATCTATGTATATAAAGAAATCCAAATCAAAACTCCAGCAGGCTTTTGTGTAGAAAGTGATGAATTGATTCTAAAATGTGTATGGAAATGCCTAGACTGCCCATAAAGATTTTGAAAAACAACAACAAAAGAGAATATACACTGCCTGATTTCTAGACTCACTATAAACTTTCAGTCATCATGACATTGGGAAACTGGCTAAATAAAAAGATATTTAGATGAATATAAATAACAGAATAAACTAAAAAGAAAACTTGATCTTCACTTATATGGTCAACTGAATTTCAGCAATGGTGTTTAGGCAATAAAAATGGAGAAAGAAAAGTTTTTTCACCAAATGAAGCCAGGAAACCTAGATACCCATATGGAAAAATATATTCCCCAAAATGCATAAACAAGCTATGTGATACAGTCATACCATTAACTATTATTTAATATTAAAAAGGAACAAACTAATGCTACATGCAACAATATAGATGAACAGCAAGTACGTATATTAAAGGAAGAAATTGTTTATAAGGAAATTTTAAGAATGCTTAATTATAAAGACAGAAAACAGAACAGAAGTCCACCGTAGGGGAATGTATTAGCACTAGTAAAAACAAGTACTATAAAATTCTTTGAGGTTGTTGAAATGTTTGAAATGTTCTGTTCTTGATTGCAGTATTTGTTAAATAACCATATTCCTTATAAAAATGATACAACTACATACTAAAAAATTTAATTTTAACTTGTACAAGGGGTACCTTAATATACTTGACTAAAAAACTTCATTTTGGAAAACTTTAACACATGGCAGAAATACATATTTTTTATTGCGTGGGCCATATTGCCAACTACAGTGTGATTCATTGGACTGAGTCAGAGGAAATTACTATTACGAGAATTTCCATTATATACAATCAATCCTTTTTCTGGTTATTTTTGAAGTGATTTTATCACTTTTCCTACAGTTACTGAAGGCCAAATATTAATCAAATTGCTATACTTTTAATTTGATTTATTCATTGAGGCAAACATGGTCACTTATTTCTGTTGTCTTAATTAAATCATATTGACTGTTCAGTGACCCAATTGGTTTTTGAAGATTGGCTGCCATTCCAGTTGGAGAATAAGTGGGTACCACAAAAGTAAGTTGATATGAATTTTTACACATGTGACATAAGCTTTGCGCAGCAGAAATACCATGGTTTAATTGTTAACCAAAATATGCTAACTAATTCATACATATAAGAAGAGTCATAGGGGATGAGTCTTGTATCTTCTTCAAGAGACGAAGAAACAAAAAGAACTGCCCATAAAGCATTCACTTATATTAATACGGGTAATCACTGAATAATATCAAACAATGATAATTTTTGATATTTGTAAAACAGATAAGCAGTGTTGGGTGACAGTTTGAGAAGACATGAATTTAAATAATAGCCTGTCACTACCATCCTCACCACTTTTATATGCAACCAAGCTTCTCTATTAATTAGACTTTGCTTATTTATTATGAAACTGGTTATGAGAATTCTGTAGAGAAGGGATACTAAATTAAAAATCACGAATATGTATCTTAGATTGATAGAGATATTTGAAAAGGAAAAAATAACTATACCAACAACAAAAATAATAATACCAAACACTAAGAACAGAACATCTAGATGTCTATTGATAAAATGGTAGAAACGGACAATGAGGGATGCAACTATAATTCACTCAATGTTGGGAATTCAACGATAAAACTGTAAAAATTAAAAATACTGTTTCATTGGGAAATTTTAATGGATTTATACGCAAAGAAGTAATCTATTTCAACTAGCTAAAAATCAGAAAAGATATTTTCTGAGAAAATAGGTTTTAAAATTCCTGCCATTTTCGGAGTTCACTATGTGCATCACCAAGTCAGAAGGTTCACCATCACTGCTACCATCACCATATAAGATAATGGATGTCATATGTCATATATACTTAGATAAACAGAGATAAAATATGGTAAAGCTGTTTGCAAATTAGAAGCAGTGATTGAAGAGTTAAGTTCCTAAAGCTAGAGTAGACAGACATACATATATTTGGATGGAGTAAGAATGAAATAAAACAGACTAGGAGGAATACAGAATGGAAATCAGTGATTAGATCAATGACTATACCTCCAGTGAAAGCTATCAACATTTCATTAGCAAGCAGGGACTGTGAGCTGATATTATAAATAAGTGCAAAGAATGATAACGGGTTTGAGATTTTACTGTACTTGCAAGCTAGGTAGAGTAATCTATGTGGCATTTTTACTATGAAATCCAAAGTCCAGGTCCTTTCCTTTTTTTTTTTAAACAATAACATATAATTAAGTGTAGTTCATGTGCTTTACATTACCTTCTCAGAAATTATTCATCTTATAACTAAAACTGTGTAATCATTGACCACCAAATTTCCATTTCTCCTACTCATCTCCTACCTTTTGGAAACAACCTTTCTATTTTTCATTTCTGTGAATTATTTTATTTTACTTTTACATTCTGTGATACATGTGCTGAACATGCAGCTTTATTACATAGGTATCCATGTGGCATGGCATTTATCTGCACCTATCAACCCTTCATCTAGGTTTTAAGCTCTGCATTCATTAGGTATTTGTCCTAATGCTCTCCCCTCCCTTTTATCCCCACCCCACCACAGGCCCCAGTGTGTGTTGTTCCCCTTTCTGTGTTCATATGTTCTCATTGTTCAACTGCCACTTATGAGTGAGAACATGTGGTGTTCGATTTTACGTTCCTGTGTTAGTTTTGTTGAGCATGATGGCTTCCAGCTTCATCCATGTCCTGGCACAGGACATGATCTCAATCTTTTTATGGCTGCATAGTAGTCCATGGTGCATGTGTACCACATTTTCTTTATCCAGTCTATCATTGATGGGCATTTGGATTAGTTACATGTCTTTGCTATTATAAATAGTACTGTAGTAAATATACACGTGTACATATCTTTATAGCAGAATAATTCATATTCCTTTGGGTATATGCCCAGTAAATGGGATAGCTGGGTCAAATGGTGTTTCTGGTTCTAGATCACCACACTGTCTTCCACAGTGGTTGAAATAATTTACATTCCAACCTACAGTGTAAAAGCATTCCTATTTCTCCACAGCCTCCCAGCATCTATTGTTTCTTGACTTTTTAATAATCAACATTCTGACTGGCATAAGACAGTATCTCATTGTGGTT
The DNA here is from genome assembly GCF_009761245.1 of Sapajus apella. Lineage (NCBI taxonomy): Eukaryota > Metazoa > Chordata > Mammalia > Primates > Cebidae > Sapajus > Sapajus apella. Next base: position 8,436,247 of record NW_022437027.1, read on the forward strand.
TTGATTTGCATTTTTCTAATGATCAGTGATGATGAGCTTTTCTTTTCCATATATTTTTGGCTGCATTAATGGCTTCTATTGAGAAATGCCTATTCATATCCTTTGCCCAATTCTTGATGCAGTTAATTTTTTTTTCTTGTAAATTTGGTTACGTTTCTTGTAGATTCTGGGTGTTAGACCATTCAAAGAGGGGTAGATTGCAAAATTTTTGTCTCATTCTGTAGGTTGCCTTTTCACTCTGATGCTAGTTTCTTTTGCTGTGCTTAAGCTCTTTAGTTTAATTAGATCTCATTTGTCAATTTTGGCTTTTGTTGCCATTGCTTTTGGCGTTTTCATCATTTAGTCTTTGCCCAGGCCTCTGTCCTGAATTGTATTGCCTAGGTTTCATTCTAGGGTTTTTATGGTTTGGGGTTTAACATTTAAGTCTTTAAACCATCTTGACTTAATTTTTGTATAAGGTGTTAGGAAGGGATCTAGTTTCAGTTTTCCACATATGGCTAGCCAGTTTTCCCAGAGCCATTTATTAAATAGGGGATCTTTTCCCTATTGCTTGTTCTTGTCAGGCTTATCTAAGATTAGATGGTTACAGATGGGTGGAGTTATTTCTGAAGTCTCTGTTCTGTTCCATTAGTCTATATATCTCTTTTGATACCAGTACTATGTTGTTTTGGTTACTGTAAGCTTGTAGTATAGTGTGAAATCAGGTAGCATCATGCCTCTAGCTTTGTTGCTTTTGCTCATGATTGTCTTGGCTATACAGGCTTTTTGTTCTATGTGAAATGTAAAGTAGTTATTTCTAATTCTGTGAAGAATGTCAATGGTGGTTTGATGGAAATAGGATCGAATCTATGAACTACTTTGGGCAGTATGGCCATTTTCATGATATTGACTCTTCCTATCCATTAGCATGGAATGTTTTTCCATTTGTTTGTGTCTGCTTTCATTTCCTTGGAGAAGTGGTTTATAATTCTCCTTAAAGAAGTCCTTTATATCCCTTGTAAACTGTATCCCTAGGTATTTTATTCTCTTAGTAGCAATTGTGAATGAGAGTTCATTCATGATTTGGCTCTCTGCTTGTCTATTGTTGGTATATAGTAATGTTTATGATTTTTGTGCATTGATTTTGTATCCTGAGACTTTGCTGAAGTTGCTTATCAGCTTAAGGAGTTTTGCAGCTGAGACGATGGGGTTTTCTAAAAATTCTGTATTCTAAATACAGAATTATGTCATCAACAAACAGAGACAATTTGACTTCTTCTCTTCCTATTTGAACACTCTGTTTCTTTGTCTTGTGTAATTGCCTTGGCCAGAACTTCCAATACTATATTGAAAAGTAGTGGTGAGAGAAAGCCATCTTGTCTTGTGCCAGTTTTCAAAGGGAATGCTTCCAGCTTTTGCCCATTCAGTATTATACTGGCTATGGGTTTGTCACAGATAGATTATTTTGAGGTATGTTCCATCAATAGCTAGTTTATTTAGAGTTTTTAACATGAAGCGATATTGAATTTTATTGAAGGCCTTTTCTGCATCTATTGAGATAATCATGTGGTTTTTGTCCTTGGTTCTGTTTATGTGATGGATTACGTTTATTGTTTTGCATATGTTGAACCAGCCTTGCATCTCAGGGATGAAGCCAACTTGATTGTGGTGTATAAACTTTTTGATATGCTGCTGGATTCAGTTTGCCAGTATTTTATTGAGGATTTTTGCATTGACATTCATTACAGATATGGGCCTGAAGTTTTCTTTTGTGTGTGTGTGTGTGTGTGTGTGTCTAGCAGGTTTTGGTATCAGGATGATAAAATGACCTCATAAAATGAGCTAGGGAGGAGTCCTTCCTCTTTAATTGTTTGAAATACTTTCAAAGAAATGGTACGAGCTCCCCTTTGTACTTCTGGTAGAATGCAACTTTAATTCTCTCTGGTCCTGGGCTTTTCTTGGTTGGTAGGCTGTTAATTACTGCCTCAATTTCAGCACTTGTTGGTCTATTCAGGGATTTGACTTCTTCCTAGTTTAGTCTTGGGAGGGTGTATGTGTCCCAAAATTTATCCATTTCTTATAGACTTTCTAGTTTATTTGTGTAGGAGTGTTTATAGTATTTTTTAATGGTAGTTTGTATTTCTGTGGGATCAGTGGTGATATCCCCTTTATCATTTTTTATTGTGACTATTTGATTCTTCTCTCTTTTCCTATTAGTGGATGAACCTGGAAACCATCATTCTCAGCAAACTGACAGAAGAGCAGAAGATCAAACACCACATGTTCTCACTCATAGGCAGGTGTTGAACAATGAGAACACATGGACACAGGGAGGGGAGCACTACACACTGGGGTCAGTTGGGGGGAAATAGGGGAGGGACGGCGGGGGGTGGGGAGCTGGGGAGAGATAGCAAGGGGAGAAATGCCAGATGTAGGTGATGGGGAGGAAGTCAGCAAATCACACTGCCACGTGTGTACCTATGCAACAATTTTGCATGTTCTTCACATATACCCCAAAACCTAAAATGCAATAAAATAAATAAATGGGAAAAAAAAAACAGCTATTGGAGTCACTGATTTTTTTAAGGATTTTTCATGCCTCTGTCTCCTTCAGTTCTGCTCTGATCTTAGTTATTTCTTATCTTCTGCTAGCTTTTGAGTTTGAACTTGCTTCTCTAATTCTTTTAATTGTGATATTAGGGTGTTGATTTTAGATTTTTCTCGTTTTCTAATATGGGTATAGGTGTCATCAATTTGCATCTTAACACTGCTTTAGCTGTGTCCCATAGATTCTGGTACATTGTCTTTTTGTTCTCCTTGGTTCTAAGAACTTATTTCTGCCTTAATATTGTTATATACCCAGGAGTCATTCAGGTGCAGGTTGTTCAATTTACATGTAGTTGTGTGGTTTTGAGTGAGTTTCCAAATCTCGAGTTCTAATTTCATTGCAGTGTAGTCTGAGAGACTGTTATTATTTCAGTTCTTTTTCATTTGCTAAGGAGTGTTTTACGTCCAGTTATGTGGTCAATTTCAGAATAAGTGCCATGTGGCACTGAGAAGAGCATATATTCTGTTGATCTGGGTGGAGAGTTCTGTAGATGTCTACTAGATCCACTTGATCCAGAACTGAGTTCAAGTCCTGAATATCCTTGTTAATTTTACATCTTGTTGATCTGTTTAATATTGACAGTAGAGTGTTAAAGTCTCCCACTATTATTGTGAAAGAGTCTAAGTCTCTTTGTAGGTCTCTAACAACTTGCTTTATGAATCTGGGTGCTCCTGTATTGAGTGCATATATATTTAGGATAATTAGCTCTTTTGTTGTATTGATCCCTTTACCATTATGTAATGCCATTCTTTGTCTTTTTTGATCTTTGTTGGTTTAAAATCTATTTTATCAGAGACTAGGATTGCAACCCCCACTTTTTTTTTCTTTCCATTTGCTTGGTAAATCTTCCTCCATCCCTTTATTTTGAGCCTATGTGTGTCTTTGCATGTGAGGTAGGTCTCCTGAATACAGCATACTGCTGGGTCTTGACATTTTATCCAATTTGCCAGTCTGTATCTTTCAATTGGGGTACTTAGCCCATTTACATTTAAGGTTAATATTGTTACGTGTGAATTTGATCCTGTCATCAAAATGCTGTTTATTTGGCACAGTAGTTGGTGCAATTTCTTCATAGTGTCATTGGGATTTGTATTTTTGGTGTGTTTTTGCGGTTGTTGGTATCTTTTTTTTCTTTCCATGTTTAGTGCTTCTTTCAGGAGCTCTTGTAAGGCAGGCCTGGTGGTGACAAAATGCCTTAGCATTTGCTTGTCTGGAAAGGATTTTACTTCTCCTTCATTTATGAAGTTTAGTTTGGCTGCATATGAAATTCTGGGTTGAAAATTATTTTCTTTAAGAATGTTGAATATTGGCCCCCACTCTCTTCTGCCTTGTAGGGTTTCTCCAGAGAGATCTGCTATTAGTCTGATGGACTTCCCTTTGTAGGTGACCTTACCTTTCTCCCTGGCTTCATTTAACATTTTTCCTTCATTTCAACCTGTAGAATCTGTTAGGGTTGATCTTCTCATGGAGTATCTTAGTGGTGTTCTCTGTATTTCCTGAATTTGAATGTTGGCCTGTCTTGCTAGGTTGGGGAAGTTCTCCTGGATACTATCTTGTTTTCCAACTTGGATTTCAACACACTTACAATAGTGTATTTTCCAACTTGGTTTCATTCTCCCCATCTCTTTCAGTTACTCCAGTCAAACACAGATTCAGTCTTTTCACATTGTCCCATATTTCTTGAAGGCTTTGTTCATTCCTTTTCATTCTTTTTTTCTAATCTTGTCTGCATGCCTTATTTTAGCAATATGGTCTTCAAACTCTGATAACCTTTCTTCCACTTGATTGATTCAGTTATTGATACTTGTGTATGCTTCACAAAGTTCCCATGCTGTGTTTTTCAGCTCCATGAGGTCATATATGTTTCTCTCTAAACTGATTATTCTAGTTAGCAGTTCCTGTAACATTTTAACAAGGTTCTTAGCTTCCTTGCCTTGGGTTAGAACATGATCCCTTAGCTCAAAGGAGTTTGTTATTACCCAGCTTCTGAACCCTACTTCTGTCATATTATCACTCTCATTCCCCATTCAGTTTTGCACTCTTGCTGGAGAGGTGTTGCATTTATTTGGAGGACAAGAGTCATTCTAGCTTTTGGAATTTTCTGCGTGAAAAGGTCACTTTAAAAATACCAGTTTTGTCACCTTCCTAAGGTACTACTAGAAATTGTTTTTGTTACAAGATAATGTGAAATATTTATTGAGAAATTATTTTATATTCTCCTGAAATTTCTGACTACTCTGAGAATAGCTGAAGAAGCAGTTTGCCTTTGCAACAAATACTCTACAAGAACAGATTAAGAATAAAGAGCCAACGTTATTGCAGATATCTATATAGACTGGATTCAAAATTAGGCATGGTAACTGGGATCACAATAATATAGACATCCAAGTAAAATGCAACAGCAAAAAGTTAAGCCAACTGTCTTAAAGTTTTAGGAATGAGAATAGGGGTGCTAAAAATAAATGAATGTTTTTAATGAATCATTCATATTCATTAATTCAATAAACATTAACTTGTGATAGTCACTGGTGAAGTTGCCAGATACAGAATTTAGTGAGTTAGCTCTTATTCTCATGAATTAAACATTTTATAGAAAGACAGACAATATACCAATAAATAAATAAACAAGAACTTGGAAAGTGTCAATTATTAAAAATTACAGGCAACAATAGGATAAGAGGTAACTAGGTAGTATTTTTTATTATAGCAATCATAGACAGTAAGGCTTTAAACATGAGAGAAATTGACCTATGAGAGGATCTGAGAAAGAACTTCCCAGTCAAAGCAACAGTGGTATGAAGGTCTTGACATGGAATAACCTTAGGATACTCAAATAACAGCAACAAGGTTGGAGAGGCATAGAAGAAAAGAGAAGAAAGGCGGAAAATGATGTAGAGCATTTGGGGGTGGGTTTACACAGGATTTCATAGGCTGTAGTAAAAGTCCCAGTTTGATAAACATTATTTTGTTTCTATCTGTCCAGAAAACCTTTCTATTCTCTTCTAGTAACAAAATTCTTCCGTATGAAGCTGACTTCTCTTCCCAGGTTAAAATATATATATATATGTACCTGACTAGGACCTGCACAAGCCTTATCTCATTCCCTAGCCACAGCCATTAGTGGAAGATGGGATACGTTTTCTAAATCAAGTTAATCTCAGGCATTTTTAAGACTTAAAGATTTATGAGAAAATACTTCATTTATTCTATGTGAAAAATAAAACAATCAGAGACATTTAAATATAATAATATTCAAGACTTAGGGTCCAACCATGTTGTATATTAGAGAGCCACAGACAGTTACATACATGAATACATTCCATGTTTTGATTAACATGCTTGACTTAAGTTTGGCAACTTGCAACTGAGGAAGACTTGGCTAATATCCCTGTGAATACTCATCCAGCACAAGCATCTTTTTTACTCCTGTCTTGATGTTTAGGCTGAATTATCTGGGAACTCCTGAGAAATTTTCCATTTGCCATAGTTGTTAACTTATCAAAATTAAATTTTAACATTAGACTGAGAGCAGCTTTTAATGCTGTAAGATTTATTTGATGATTTTATGGGCTCTATAGAATGCAGAGAGGATGTCTCCCATTGAATATAATGCACATCCATGTTGGCACACCCATGCCAAAGCTGGCCTAGGCTTTTGAGGTTATAGTTCTTGAGTGACACATCTTTTTCAATTCACTTATATAGGTCTCAGTATAAATTTGCTGCAGGCATGGCTATATTAAAGCACATTCTGGTGTTGTCTGCTTCACATTTTACCTTTTGTTGAAATGTTAATCCATTGATCTTGCCTCATTTAACTCTTCTGGAAAATTGTATACCAAATCTTTATTGATTTTTCTTAGCACATGGTCTTGAACGTAATTATTTCAGTCAATATTGTCATACATGCTTAAATAACTACCAGCATTACGTTGTCTTTTAAATTTTTGTTCTGAGTTCAGTCTTCTTTGCTAATGTATGAGCCAAGATATCCAGTAACTAATTCAACTTCTTTAACTAGATTTAGCTCAACACTCAACATATACCACATCACAGCATGTTCCATGTCATGATCTCCTTCACCCCTCGATGTCTCTTGGATTTTATTTTTTCAGTAACTTTACTGTTTCAGTCTTTGCAACCACTAATCAAGTCCAATCACAAACACTTTTTACCTGGATATCTGTAATACCCCCTAACTTCCCTCCATGAAATTACTTTGTCTTCTTACAATTACCATGCTATAATGTAAAATTAATAATTTAAATCTCAGTGAAATTATTCTAATCATATGATTAAAATCCCTTGGTACATTCTCATCAGTTTTTATATAAATATAAAACTCCTAAACATGGTTCATGAGAACCTGCATAATCTATCACATGCTCTATAGTCCAACAGCATCTCACACTACCTTCCCTTCCCATTAGCTTTCTGGCATGTTTCTTTCCACTGGCCATCATCCAAAAACTTGCTTCACATTTGCTACTATAAATTATGACATCTAGTTGTCTCCACTTCCAAAACTCATGCCCCTTCCTTTTCACTTCAAGGATTCATAGCTAGAACCAAGTAAACATTTTGTCTTTGTATTTTCTGAGCGATATATGTTAAAGAGTGTGTTTTATAGGTAGAAAGGAGCAGAATTAGAATTGAGCTCTGAGAGATTTTTCTTTATATATATAATAAAATTGTTTAAGTGACAGGAAGGGGACCATAATTGCACTTGCCTATAATATGTATTTAGGGTGAGTAAGATAAGGTACATTGGACAACCTCAAAAATAAGTTTTGTTAGAAAAGGATACAAATCTTGACAATCACAGATATAAACCACTAAGTCTCTCCTAGGGTAGATTTTTATTAAAATGTTTTTAAAATTTTTAGGACATTTTTAGGACATGAGCCTATCAGTCTTATTAGGAATCTTCCTAATTCTTTCAAGGCATAGGCTAAGATTTAACAAAAATTTCTTCTAGTGCTGGAGGTATTTTTAGTGGAAGATACGATAGAATTGAATGCAAGGAGAAGTCATCTTTCAGGCTTACTAAATTATAATAAGAAGCCTCTAGCTACTGCTATTATAAAAAGTTATTTTCCTGGAGTAACCTAGGAGGGAACATGTCGGAATTTTATTATAGACCAGGAAAGTTCTATAATTTTACTATAGACTGGAAATTATCATACCCTCCTCTCTCCATTCCGTAAGGAGTGGTCTCTACACTCCTTTTGGACAGCTCACTTTTACCATAGCTACTAGTTCAATTCTTACTAGTTTTCTTTTGAAAAGAAAATTACAATTACAAATTATATAAAGAAAATTAAAATTACAAATTCAAAATTACAATTTTGAATTTGAATCATGTGGAAAAAAGACTAGAAGGTACATTAAATTCCATAGTCATCAGACCAGAAAAACTTTCAACAAGATACCTAGTCCCTGCATCCACCTGTAGAGAAAAGCTCAGATATCGCTCCAATGCATGATAAAATTCCAGACTACTAAAATTGCCATAATAATGGCTTAAATTGACTTTTTACTTTCGCTCAATTTCTTGATAGATTGATTCACAGCTGATATCATCCTTTGTGCAGAGGAAAATCTATTCATCTCACTGATAATGTTTTATATAATACTGTCCATATAATACTTGGCCCTGAACTAACCAATTTGGAAAACAGGGAGAGAACATTCTAATTTCCCTACTTTCTCTCAAACATAAAATATTTTATCTTTCTCTCCATATATGTGTGTGTGTACACACACACACACACACACACACACACACTCTGATAAAACTTTTGTTTAAAGTCAATGGGAACTTAAAATTTGCTGGCTAATTTAGAAAAAAAAATCTGTGTATAAAATTTTAATAGCAAAACAAGAATTCAAAACTGCTTATGGAATGTATACAATAAAGGAAAAAAGGGAGAAAGAAGATAAAAGCAAAAAAAGGATGGTGGGTAAGGGGTAACAGAGGAATTCGGAAGCGGGGGACGAAGGGAAGAAGAAAAAAGAGAAAGAAATGTATTTCCAATTTATATATATGATTTCTGTAGTAGACCCATGATGATTCCTAATAGTAGAAATTATTCTACATAACACATGTGAATAAATTTTATATTTATGTAGGCCAGTTCTGCTCTTATTTACCAATAAAGAAAAAGAAAATAAGAAAAACAAGTAAATCCTATTAGTGAGGAAATAAAGCTGACATTTTCTATACTAAATCTATGAGCCATTAAACATTTTTTTTACATTTCTCTGATTGCAGATTTAATAAAAAGTTTTTCTTTAGAGACTACTATTTTTAAAATAATTTCTTACTATTGAGAATGCAGCACTGCAAAGACAATACTTGTTTGGATAAATTATTTTGGAATGCTGAGATTTTTTTAAAAGACCCTTTTCAGTAGCTACCAGGGAGGAAAAATGATAACCACTGATTTTCCCCTAATATCTACATATCATTCCCCAACCTAGACCTGGAAATAGTTTTTCTAGCTTGAAAAAAATGTCAGAAACATCTTCTGTTGAATTTAAAGGCTGTCTTCATAGTCTTGTGAAAGAGGATTAGGAGAGCTGTGGGAACAAGCAGGTCTGGAATGTGCTTCAAACGCTGCAACTGTAAAAGATGAGTCATGGCTGTGGGGCCATCAAGCTGGGACAAGAGGAGTGTTGCACAGGCAGCGCTCAGCCTTGAAGGGTTTACACAATAAAAAATAAAATAAGTCTGTTGCTATAAAATGCAGGCCACTAAAGGCTTAAATTTTAAAAATGCTTTAATGTCTTTGTGTCTGCTTTGTTAGAAAGAAATAGAAAAATCTGTATTTCATAAATAATTTGGGTTATTGCCAATGGGGAAAGAAAATGTAGTGATTATCTTAATGGCAAATAAATTTATTGAGCTTTTTCTAAGCAGCAAGACCTCAATTAACAGTAGCAGAAAATGAAACAGCAGAAACCCCTGATAGAAGTCAGGGTAGAACTCCCTTTATTTTATTCAAACTAAATGGGACAGTTAATACTGTGCCTTGAGCAGAATCTTTGTAGTAAATTGGCCATTTTCTTTTCTCCCAACAGATTCCAGGATGCCTTTCAGGACAAGTAGACAAAGGAATTAGTATCTGCCCCTGTAGTAGGGATTCTGTCCCCATCCGTCTTCTCCAACTCCCTGGCTATCCCCCTGTCAAATGTTTTATGGGGATTAGAGGGGGAAATGGGACTAATGGGTTTTTGTTTGAATCTTATGATCTTCTAGTGCCATCTATTGCTGCTTTTATTTCTAACTTCCATGGCCAAGTTTTTATCAAAGGTTCAGCAATTCAGGACTATTTCTAAAAGTCTTAAATGATTAAACACAGAGCCAATTAAATTCTCATCTCACATGGAATGACTTTTAGCAATATTTTTCTTCTAAATAAAATGAAGGAAAACACACATATATGATCTGAGTTTGTAGTGGAACTAAGGTTAAGTAATCCCAGTTCTGCTTTGTTTTGTTTTCTTAAAAACCCTCTTTTTAAGTCTGAGTTATCAAGATAATTATCTTAATTCTTTAATCGGAGGGACTCCATCAATATTTAATGGTTTCATCTAGATTAGATCTACCCAAGCCTCTAAGAATATTCTTGAGGAAAAATGCAGAAGTTGTAATTTCTTATTTTTCAGTAAAAATGGAATTTTATCTCATAGTATCTAAACTTCTATTCCAAATTATTTTCTCTCTTTTTGCCTGTAAAAAAAAGTTCTGTTAGCACTAATAATTTATTTACATGAGCGAAGGGAAAAGTGGAAATGAATAACCATCTGATGTCTTTGATAGCTATAGGTAACAATTCTGCTGGGCAAGAAATCCCACCCTACCTTAATCTGACATTTTCTATTCTGAATTGTAAAGGTAATTTTATTTACATAGACAAAGAAAACACTAATTAAATAATCTAAATTCTAGCTTCTAACAACGGGTCATGGAAATTAGGTATCCTGTCAGTTAAACATTAAAACAAAGTGTGCCTCCCATGTGAAATGCATGTGTTCAAAAGATATTTTGCTAAAGTTGTCATTTTTGACTCGTACTTGGCAATGTTTTGACAGGACATTCTCATCATGTCAACACTGGCTGTGATTCCTGACTGTTGATCAACTGTAAAAAATGATGGTTATTCTAAAAATTAGGAGAGAAGTGAAAGACATCCTTATTTTCTTAAGAATTATTATCGCATAGGCTATTTTTTGTTTGTTTGCTTTTTGCTTATATGTGTGATTGCTTGGTTGTTTTTTATTAAGTGCCAACTGAGGGGAGCACACCGAGGAATAGAAAGTATGACAGAGAACTTGCGGTAATATAAATGAACAAATCATTAGTCAAAAATAATTATATCCTTTTCAGGCAACTAATGGTGTGTGTGTAATATGGGGAGAAGTCATATTGTAAGTATCTTCCCATTATATCATCCAAATAATTAAAACCACCATGAGTTGTTAAATTTTGCAACCTTCCCTCCTTCATCATCCTTCCTTTTTTCTTTTAAAATAGTTAGAAAATATTACATTCTCTCTTAGAATTTGAGATCTATTTGATATGCTGATTTGTGTGTGTGTGTGTGTGTGTGTGTGTGTGTGCGTGTGTGTGTCCCCTATACCTAGCAACACATGTGGGTATGTGGGATTGCTGGATCATATGGTAGCCTTATATTTAGTTTTTTTCAGGAAACCCTATAATGTTCTCCATAGTGGTTGTCCTCGTTTACATTGTTACTAACAGTGTACAAGGGATCCCTTTTCTCTACAGCTTTACCGGCATTTGTTATTGCTTGTCTTTGGACAAAAGCTGCTTTAAGGGGGTGAGATGATATCTCACTGTACTTTGGATTTGCATTTCTCTGATAATCAGTGATGTTGAGGACCTCTTCATATGCCTGTTTTCCATTTGTACATCTTCTTATAAGAAATGTCTGTTCAGATCTTTTGCCTATTTTTTAAATTGGATTATTAGAAATTTTCCTATTGAGTTGTTTGAGATCCTTATATATTCTGGTTATTAACATCTTGTCAGGTGGGTAGTTTGCAAATACTTTTTTTTTCTGTTCCATGGGTTGTCTCGTTACTTTGTTTCCTTTGCTGTGCAGAAGCTTCTTAATCTCAGAATTTAATACTTGAAATATATTTTCCTATTTTAAGGAATAAAAGCACTAAAGAGACAACCTTTCACATTGTGGCTTAGAGAAAGATTGCCAGGACTAGGAACAAGATGTGGAATCTTCTTAGAAGTAATTGCTATCTACCATGTTCTGCGGGCAAAGAATAAAACAGCAAAATAGACATAATTTTGCTAAATATTTCTGACTGCAAAGGAAAATTTATTAGAAAATAACAAGTAAATCAATCTGTTGGAGACAGCATTATTAACAGTTTTACTAAAGAACCAGAAGAGGGCACTCATCTCCTGCAAAAGACAGCAAAGTTTTGTGGGTTTTTTTTTCCCCAGTTTGCAGATAGCAGATCATGGGACATAACTTAGAATACAAACAATGACTTATGACATCGTTATTAAACTGAAGAACCAAAATCTTGTCTAATCATTAGAGACAAATGGCTATCCTCTACTCTTCTGTTTTCCACAAGGAGGAAATTTCTCTAAAAACTCTTCTTACCCCCTCACTTTCAAATTCCCTCAAGAGAGATAAATGACTTCTCAGGATGATGTAATTTTGAGAAAGAATTGGACTCTTTACTGTCAGATAGACAAAGGCAGATAAATAAACCATTCTTGCCAGGGTCCTCACTAAAGACAGCACACACTTCTGTTCTGCTTCTCCTTCTCCTTGCCTTAAATTTTACAAGGTAGCATCCCATGAGAGGCCAATGACAGTGAGCAAATAGATAAATATACCTATTTCAAGGATGCAATATTAGGAGGCAAATCACAACGAAACTGTGATATCACGTTCTTCAACGTCAGCTACATCACTTACTCCCAACCGGTTTTAAACTTGGAAAGGAAAGAGAGGGATTCTTCAAACTCAACCGTTAAACAATAAGCTGTCAACTACTAAGGGGCAGAGATATGATTTAAACAACAACCTGAATAATTCTACATGCTTATTTCAAGGAAAGGAATTTTTTTAAAAAAATAATTCAGGAGAAATATCTTAATGTCTCTCTCAAACTTACTGTAAGGTCGTCATGTATGTTATAATCATGGCCCACGACAAATCTCTATCGTATCCCTGTCACACTCAGTTTCACTTCTGGATACCCAGACTTCCTTGCCATCATCTTACTCTTGACAGACTAAGCTCTATGAAACTAGGAAAATCTTTTATTAATCTATCTGCCTTCAGTTTATCACCTGTGATATGAGAGAGAATGAGAGAAACCACAAAAACTGTGGATATGGCTTTAAGTGGCACTTGCAGCAGACTCAACTCAAATAATAAGTAGCTAACTTTTTGTAGAATTACAACTGCCAAAGAAACTATTGTGCCCATCTAAAACAGTTTTTGACTTCTCAGGATTTTAAAATACCCATGAACTCCCAATGTTGTATGGAAAAGAAACAGGCTAGTAAATTGCCTACATCAGCTGCTTAGGGGGAAGGTAAGTTACATTTTTGATAATGAACCTCTGGGTCAAGAGGAGTCACATCACCTCCGAGGTGGAGATTATTTAAAATCACCCACAGATTTCAGAATTACATTTCCAATGTAACTTTCAGGTTTCTATTATTTGAGGATTAAATTAGTATATTTCAGTGTAGAAAAGGAAAAGAAATAAATATTTGCTGACCAGAAGAGCTGAGTGTGATAATCATTAGTTCTGACAAAACAAATATTGTCTTTTGCTCACACACAATAAAACGAGTGTATTGTCTGCCGCCTAGCAGCTGATTGGCATCCTGAATCTAATTCTCATCTCTGAGTTAAGATTGAAAGGGATGCTGGCACTTCTGGGCCAGAACACTCAATTTTCAATTTGAGACCCTCATGAATTATCACATTTCCTTCTGAGATAGTGATCAATTACATTTCAATTGATAGCAGCTCTATAGCCCATACTATGACCATATTGCTTGACTTAAAATGCACATATTGAGGAGAAACAAACTTATTGTTTATATGTTAAGTGAGTCACATTTTAGGTTGAGTGACATTTTGTGTTTCTTAGCACAATGTTATGTGGTCAATTCAGACTTACATAATATCTTTGCTGTCTAACTTCACTAAAATCTATCCTCAACATAGATTCCATATATCAAGGATTTATTAAAGGCTGAAAAATTATTTCCAAAGTCCAAAGAAAATAAAGTGTCATAATTAAAAGCTGTCTAAATCTACATTTTTCTAATCATGTTCAGCAACATAATAGTCTTAGGGTACCTTTATAGATATTTCTCATTAAAAATTTTTGGTGTTTTAACAAAATTGATAAATCCTGTATGTTCCAGACCTTTCTTAATAACCAACAATACTAAAGACCCATAGGAAAGCCTGTACTCAAAAAGCTATTTTAACTTCATTTAAGAAAACGTTATTTGAGTTATTTGAGTACTGATGAAGAAATCAATCCTTACATAATAAAACAGCATCACATTTTGGTAATTTGAGAAAGTTAAAAGTTCAACATATTGTTAGTTCCTTATATTTAAATGGACAAACACTTTGACATCTTTGAAAACTATATGATGTCAGTTGCCATTTTCAAATAGCCTTCTAAAGGCTTACCAGCTAAAGTTTACCAGCTCATATCTACAGAGTACCCTCCCCTCCTTTGCTACTATCATTATGTCTTCTCTCACCTATGAGTGTTATGGGACCCCTCTTTCCTTGCTGATACCAAAGCAGTTCACAAAGAGAGTCTTCACTTACGTCTTTCTAAAAAGAAAATCTAAAAGATTTAAGAATTAAATAATTGAGTGTGAGACACACCAAACTTTTGATTATGAACCAGTTCCCTCCTGAAAATTTTAGTGAACAATAGTCTTATTTAAAATTCTGGTTCTGTGTTCTCATATTCAACAATAACACTGAATCCTCCTATGATCAACATTTGGAATAACTTTCAGTAGTTTGACAAACACTTAACACAAAAATCCTGCTGTTTTGAGTTTTAGAGCACATTTTTTTATTACTGGCCAACCTGACTGGCACAAGTGACCTAGCATCGACAAAGATTGTTTAAAAAAAAAAAGTTTATTTCTACATCTGAAGTCATGTCTTCACACCTGTCTCTGATTTTTACGTCTAGATCTCTGATTTTACCAGAGACCACATAACCCAGTCAAAGATATGTCTTTATTTGGTAGGAAAGGGCAGATGATGTAGGCAATAGTCAGGAAGTCTCAGCAAGGGAAGTATTTTCAGCAGAGAAAAAGAAGAGAAAGAAGGAAGAGGAGAAAAATAAAAGGAATAGAGAGGATGAAAAGGACAATGAATAATCATGGAGAAAAAAAATCGCTCATTTATTTTACCTCTTTCATTATCCACGTATCTCCCACTCTTACAGAGATCCAAACATAAAGATTCTGAGTTACAAAATGCACTAATGCTCATAGTCCAATTCAATAAAAATTTGCAGCACACATATTACATGGTAGGTATGGTGCTGAGTCCTTGGCTTTAAAAAAAGGCCTTTAATTGTCAATAACGTAAAGGCAGATAGACACACTTTAACTGACTTTCCCCAAACTTTGTATCTATGATACAAGTAGAAGTCTCATTAACTGAAACATATTGGATTTCTCTGATTCATTCTTTCTTTTGTGTCCTGACAGACCTCTTGATCTTCCTCAAATTCCTTTAGGAGATTTAGTGAGC
The DNA here is from genome assembly GCF_009761245.1 of Sapajus apella. Classification (NCBI taxonomy): domain Eukaryota; kingdom Metazoa; phylum Chordata; class Mammalia; order Primates; family Cebidae; genus Sapajus; species Sapajus apella. Next base: position 8,451,652 of record NW_022437027.1, read on the forward strand.
GCCATGTAATTTCACCATCACTCATCTCATGCACTTCCCAATGTCATAAATGGGAATGTGAATTCTTTGCTTAGGTTTTGTTTTCTGATGTTCCCCAAAGCTGCAGATGTGTGAGATACCAAATGACCAAATGAAATGGCATTCATCAGTTTACAGAAATGGGAAGAATTGTCTCATCTTTACTTTGTACCACACCATCACCTACACTCTGAAACAAAACTCATCACTCAAAGTCTGAGCTACATTCCTTCCCTTCTTTCCCCTCCTTCTCCAATCAGGTTAACTGTTATCACTCTTTTCTCTGCAAAGTGTAGTGCTAGTAATTACAACTGAATTGGGGATAAATGCCATGGTTGTATAGGTTTGTTTTTGGTTTTGGTTTTCATTTTCATGGATTCCAGGTACTAAATGCAGGTTTCTTTTCAGCAAATTCTAGTCCTCTAATGAATTACCTAATGCAAATAAATGACCAGATAATTTGGATTTCACCACCCTGATCAGATACTATAATGTAAAACTTTGTACAGTCTTAGCTAGAACAACTATCAAAAAAAAAAAAAAGTCAGAGATAGGGCTTAGAATTATTCTTATTCCATTTGGTGATCAAGAGGTACACATATACCTGAAGATTCATGTGCTACTTTAGGCTCTATGGCATTGAAATGGTGGAATAAGTCAGAAGATGAGAGGAAATTCTGGATTAGCTTGTAAATACCACCATCATGTTTTCAAGTGACTATAGTGGGGAAGGGGCACCATAGATAAAGGGGATTTGGGGAGAACACCAATGCATCTCATAATATGAGTATAGACATCTTTTAGCACAATAGATATAGATTTGATTCATCTGCTTTAGTGGCCAATATTTTATTATACGAATTAACCAAAATGATCATTCCTAATGATGAGCATTTTAATTGTTTCTATATTTTATTATTATAAAAATAAACATAACAATAATAGATATTTTTAAATGTTTGACCTTTTTTGTCCATGTAAATTATCAGTCTCCTTTGTCAAATTCTCTAATTCTGCACTGACCAGTCTGTCTCATAAATATTACTGCCTAGGAAAAAAATCAGTCAGCAAATATTTATTGGTCCTAGGGTTATAACTATTATTAAGACATAGCCCCATGGAATAAGAAGTAAACTCTGTTTAGGGAGGTAGGCGATTGAACAGCATGATAGTAGTATGTACAAGGTGTTTTTATAAGCTGTGATACCTTTAGATAGTGGAAACTTGAGGATACACTTTTATGTGAGATATTGTCTAATCCAATTCTTTAAGGATGGGTCAGCATGTGAAATGTTTTAAAAAAGAATAAACAGCAGGTGCAAAGGCATGAAAATGTGAAGCAGTGAAGTATAAAAGAAGGCCAAGCATTTGCATGACCAGTGTAAAGTATAAGGCTAAGAGAGACGTAAAATATGACTGGTATTTCAGGTGATTCTAGAACTTTGAAGGGTGTTGTGTAGCACATAAGATTTTTAAGCTGTGAATACTATTGCTATCTTCATTTTAAACAGATCATGTGGTCAAAAGTTAGTATGTACAATAGATTGGAGCAGAAAATCTGAATGAGGATAACTACTGTAATCAGACAATTATAAAAGTTAAACCTAGCTATTTTAAGAACTGAACAAATGTATGAACATTATAGTCACACGAGAGGGTAGATTTGAGAAATGTTTGGAAGGTGAAATCAAAAGGACTAAGTTACATGATTGTATGTGTAACAGAAAAGAGGTGTAGTGAGGGAGATATAAACAAATTGAAAATGCAACTCAGAATTTCTATGGTCCTCTTGCTTCTGCAACAGTGTGTAAAACATCTCAATTTCTTATCATTTTTTATCTACAATGTACTCCTCCTCAAATACTGGCCAGTGTGTTAACCTGAAAACCGGATGTTGAAATATGTTGTGGGTAAATCAGTCTTAAAATATCCATATGCCCTTAAATGCCCTTTTCTCTTTTTCTCTATACTAGTTAGTTTCCCACCAACTTCTCAGCCTAAAAATTAAACTGAGAAGAATGAGACGGTGAGAGTAATCAAGAAGCCAGGGCTTGAACTGAATATCAAGATCCATAGGTGCTACCATTTAAGTGTGTCTAGACTTTACTTTCATATTGACTACCACTATTACTGTCCTATTCAAATTACTTGACTTACTATAATGGTATCCTAATTTGTCTTCTTGCTTATATTTTATCCCTTCTAGTAAATATTGCAAACTGTGGCTTGAATAACTTCTAAAATGTAGCTATAACTTGTCATGCTTGTGATAAAACCCTTGAATCTACTAACATTCACATAACTAAAGGAATATGTTCACATCCCAACATTTAATGGATATAATCTAAACTCTTCAAAATAAGTATGTAAGATTCTTGGTAATCCAGTCCCCCCATGCATCTCAAATCTTACACTCTTTCTTCAAATTTGGCAAATCACATAAAAGTAATTCAAAGTACATTTGGGTCTCTCATATCTTCCATGCCACAATGGAGCTCCGTAAACATAGAAATGTTGCTCATTTTGTCATGAAAGTCCTCCCCAACGTCTCCATCCTTTTAGTCCCTAATAAGCATTCAGTGCTTTCTTTACACGTTTAGATGAAATATCCCTTTTCTGTGGTAGACTTTCATACTCTCTCACCACTCCAAGCAAGATTAAGCACATTCTACCTTGTGCAGTGTTGTATACTTCAGAGCCCTCTATTACAGCACTCACCAAAAAGAATTGCAAGTGTACTTATACATGCATATATCTCTAGGAGATAGATAACTCCCTACAGTGAGAACTATGTTTTCATCTTTGTAATAGTATCACCTAAAAGAAGGCTTATCTCATAGGTAGGATTTAAAAGCTATTAGTTTAATGAATGCTTATACAACTAACAAATAAATAATTCATCTTGGCATAATTTACAAATTGGTCACAAATAAAATCACCTGCATTGTGTTGGTGTGTAACAACTGTCATGTTGAAAAAATAACCCATCCTTTTTTTTCCTGGATGATCATGTTAAGTCTCTCTGACAGACTATTTGTATTTCTAGGGATCTGAAATCTGAGACTTTATAAATCAATTAAGCCTCTATACAGATTTTAATGTTCTATCATCCCATCAAGTAAATACATAAAAAATTTGTGTGAGTGTACATGTTTAAACCTCACCTGGTCATATATACCTAAACTTTCTTTACTAAAATAGGATCACAATTTATTTGAACTAATCCAGAAAGTTTGAGAAGTGTAATCACTGATAAGGGGAATATTTATGCAAATCTAGTCTCTGAAAAGGCTCTGTATATTTCTTAGCTCTCTAAGATTAATATAAAAGTGAATCATGGGCTATATATAAAAGTAGTATGCACCCACAGACACATACATTAATACACACATTTAGAAAAGTAAAGCAGGTTAAGTGTATTTTGCTAAAACACATTCAGAGAAGAAACACCCCTTCCTCAGGGGATATTCAATAGTTAAATTTCTCTGAGTCAAAACAAAAGGACAATATTTTTGGTGAGTATATCAGAATATGAATCCAATTTTCCAACCTGTATTTACTTTACAGTAATATATTTTGCATATTCTCCAGACATATTTTTTAGTGTTTACATGTATTCTTATTATCAACCTCTGGAATTATAACAATTGTCACTTTTCAAGAAATATCTCTTATTTCACTCTTATTTTATATTTTCTGTTCTAAGATGATAAATAAATTTTAAAAATTGTGCTGATAAGTTGTTTGAATACTGAGCTATAAATCTGCCTATCATCTGAAATTAATAAATTTGACCTTTATGATTAGAGAATTATAGCCATAAAATCTGTATTAACAGTCCACTTAGAAATGTGATTATTAATAGTTTTGGCTATATAGATTTCTAAAATGATTTATACTAAAGGTTTTGATACATAATGATACCTTTGTTACTATGGAGGTTCTTGACTACTAGTTTTCCAGGTTATTGGTGTTTTGAACAAAAAACTGAGCAAAATGCACAAACAAAGCAATAAAAGAATGAAGCAAGGAAAGCCCGGATGTATTTAAATGAAAGTGCACTCCACAGAGAGGAGTGTCTTGAGTAAACAGCTCAAGAACACTGGTTACAGAATTTTCTGGGGTTTAAATATCCGCTACAGGTTTCCCATTGATTATATGGTGTACACTGTACGTAAATGAAGTAGTAGCTTGCAACCAGTCTGATTGGCTGTGGGAGGCAACAAATCAGATGCTAAAATGAAACTACAAAGTTACACCTGAAGACTTGGCCTGCCACCAGTCTGATTGGCTGTGGAGGGGACCAATTAGAGTACTTTCATTTTTTTATCTATAATGCAGAAATGGGGGGTCAGCTGGGGGAAGTTGCAAAGGGAGAAGCTCCTGTTCTTTCATTACTTGAACATGAAAAGTTGGGATTTCTTTTTGATTTAGTTCTAGGAAGTCAGTGTGAATTGGCCTTCGGTTCTCTAGCTCCATATCCTATTCTCTTCCCTCAGTTTCCCCTGAAAGATGAGATTCCCATAAATCTCTATGGGAGGCAGAGGGACCAACAGTCTTTCTTCTGTAACTACTTTATGCTGACTTGGGGCATAATCCATACCTATGGCGGATCACAGAACACTTGCCCTGCTCTGTCTAGTGGAGATGGGTTAGCTTCTTGATGGCTGGGAGTAGTGTCTTCACCTGGATCTGGCTAAAAATCTTGTTGCATGATTATCTGAAATTTGATTGTCTCTAGGTGAGAGAAAATGAATTTGGTTAAGATATTTAACAAACATGGTCCAAAATCAAGGCACGTATAATAATTAATGATGGGCTTGCCAAGGAATGGAGCCATGAACCCCAAGTTAGCATTTTTTTTTTTTTTTTTTGAGACGGAGTTTCGCTCTTGTTACCCAGGCTGGAGTGCAATGGCGCGATCTCGGCTCACCGCAACCTCCGCCTCCCGGGTTCAGGCAATTCTCCTGCCCCAGCCTCCTGAGTCACTGGGATTACAGGCACGCGCCACCATGCCCAGCTAATTTTTTGTATTTTTAGTAGAGATGGGGTTTCACCGTGTTGACCAGGATGGTCTCGATCTCTTGATCTCGTGATCCACCCGCCTCGGCCTCCCACAGTGCTGGGATTACAGGCTTGAGCCACCGCGCCCGGCCCAAAGTTAGCATTTTTGACCAGGAGCGCCATAGCTCAGACAGCTGTTGTCATATCTTAGAGACCCAACTGACTAGTTTTTTGGGTGGTATCTCTTACTAATCCTGATTTGTTGACATAAAAACAGCATTATTGCTCTTGAAAAAAATAGAAGCCACCTTTTTCAGCAGGTAGGAGATCCAGTCCCTTTCTATTTAGCAAAGTGACTGCTGCCAAGGAGTCTGTCTGATTTTTTAAAGTAGCAATACTTTGGGCAATGTCATTCTAGCTTTCCATAAAAATCCTTGGATATGTTTTGATAATAGGATAGGGAAGTTGCAAGTCCACTAAATTCCAAGTCCACTAATTCCCATTCCTACACCTGCTGTTATTCCTAGCCCTATCAAAAATGGTACAAGTTGGAATGCTCATTTGTGCCTGGTGGTTGAAGTTAAAGGTAAAATGAGAGATTGGTTACTGGTAGCTATATTGAATTCGGGGGCCAAATAAATAAGTGTACAGGTTCCAGTCCAATTGGCTGTAAAAATACACAGGAACTAGTACCACACAGGAAAAAGCCTACTTCTTTTTCAAGACAAAAAATTGTTCTCTGTGGTGAATGTGTGGGTTAGAATGTTGTTTGCACTTTTCCAAGTGGTTAAGGTCCCAGCTAAGGTGATGTATTAGTCCATTTTCATGCTATTGATAAAAACACACCCAAGACTGGGAAGAAAAAAGAGGCTTAATTTGACTTACAGTTCCACACGTTCCGCATGGCTGGGGGATGCCTCATAATCATGGCAGGAGGTGAAAGGGACTTCTTATATAGCAGAGGCAAAAGAAAATGAAGAAGATGCAAAAGTGGAAACCCCTGATAAAAGCATCAGACCTTCTGAGATGGACTCACGACGATGAGAAGAGTTGAGGAAAACCACCTCCATGATTCAAATTATCTCCCACTTGATCTCTTCTACAATATGTGAGAATTATGGGAGTACAATTTAAGATGGGATTTGGGTGGGGACAAAGAGCCAAATCATATCATTTCACCCTGTCCCCTCCAAATCGCATGTCCTCACATTTCAAACCAATTATGTTTACCCAAAAGTTCACCATCCAAAGTCTCATCTGAGACAAGGTGAGTCCCTTCCACCTACGATACAGTAAGATCAAAATCAAACTAGTTACTTCCTAGATGCAGTGGAGAAACAAATATTGGGTAAATACAGCTATTTCAAATAGGAGAAATTTGCCAAAACAAAGGAGGTACATAGCCCATTCAAGTCCAATATGCTGCCACCAAGACCTATGACATGCCCTGGAGACATTTTCCCCATTGTCTTGGGGATTAACATTCAGCTCCTTTTTATTTATGCAAATTTCTGCTGCCTGCTTGAATTTCTCCTGAAGAAATGAGTTTTTCTTTTGTATTGCATCATCAGGCTGCAAATTTTCTTAACTTTTATTCTTCATTTCCCTTTTAAAATGGAATGCTTTTAACAGCACCCATTCACTTCTTGAATGCTTTGCTGCTTAGAAATTTCTTCTGCCAGTTACCCTAAGTCATCTCTCTCAAGTTCAAAGTTCCACAAATCTCTAGGGCAGGGGCAAAATGCTGCCAGTCTCTTTGCTAAAACATAACAAGAGTCACCTTTGCTCCAGTTCCCAACAAGTTCCTCATCTTCATCTGAGATGATCTCAGCCTCACCTTATTGTTCATAATACTATCAGCACTTTTGTTGATCAAAGCCCTTAAACAAATCCCTAGGAGGTTCCAGACATGCTCACATTTTCCTGTCTTCTTCTGAGCCCTTCAAACTGTTTCAACCTCTGCCTGTTACCCAGTTCCAAAGTCATCTCCACATTTTCAGATATTTTTTCAGCAACACCCCACACTACTGGTACCAACTTACTGTATTACCCTATTTTCATGCTGTTGATAAAGACATACCCAAGACTGGGAAGAAAAAAGGTATAATGGACTTACAGTTCCACATGGCTGGGGTGGCATCAGAATCATGGCAGAAGGTGAAAAACACTTCTAACATGGCAGAAGCAAGGGAAAATGAGAAGATGCAAAAGTGGAAACCCCTGATAAAACCATCAGATCTTGCAAAATGTACTCACTCCCATGAGAACAGTATGGGGGTGGGGGTAACTGCACACATGATTCAAATTATCTTCCACTGGACTCCTCCCACAGTATGTGGGACTCATGGGAGTACAAGTCTAGATGGGATTTGGGTGTGGACACAGAGCCAAACTATATTAGGCAGCCAAAGGAAAATGTGAACACAGCTAGTGGGCCTACCTTGACAATACTTAGACTGTGTGTTCTTTAAAGTACCCTTATCTAGGGATGGTTTCCATGAAAAAACCTAAAGGTTTTCTAAATGATGCAGTTTGGGTAACTGCATAGCTTACATCTCTAAGGTATAGATACATTGATGACTTTTCAAGGTTCCTCCGACATGACCAGACTTTTGGCTTCTCTTAATATAAAGTATCACCTGGAATTTTAACTCTGTGTAAAAATTTTAACACTGTGTAAAATTTTAACTCTGTGTAAAATTGGGCCCAAAATGGGTTTCTGGGGGGGTGCAACCCCAGAAAGTTTGCTCTGGTAGGACTGGAGAATGTTTACTGCTCATCCTGTCATTGTAGGTCATTTTTTTCAAGAGACCAAAATCAGTCTGGGATTGAGATGGCCATGTATTTGGATTATGATGATGGAGATAAACAAAGCCAACAGTCCTTGCCAGAGCTGAGCTGGTGTTATTTAACAATCTTTGCATTAAAGTTCTTAATAAATATTCAGAACCCATTAATTGCCCGAGGAGTAAAATGAAGGTCTGTTGTAAAATTAACCTGATTCCCAGTAAGTGTGGTCCCAGTATTCACAGGCTGTGGATGACCTTATAGAATGAAAACTGTACTTATTGGTTATTTTGTTCTGTAGAATGGGAACTTCAGGAGGTGGATATTTATGCTGTCAGGAATGCTTGTTATAAAAATGAAGTAAAACATTTTGCTTAATTATTACAAAGGAAGTGATTCCATCTGTTTGGAAGAAGGCAATTAAATTGTAAAAATTAAAAATGGCTACTATTATCAAGCTTACAGTAACTATGTAACAAAGACCCCAAGGAAAGTTGGCAGGCATTTATCTTTTGGCTGTCTTTTGAATAGGTACTTCAGAGATCAGGTTCACAGGGTGGTGGCTGAAGGCAGCTTCAGGTTCCAAGTCTAGGGCTTTGAGTATCACAGGCTTGACTCTGGAAAGATGTATCCAACTATCTAATCCTAGTACTTTGACTGTAGAATGCATGGCCAGTGCTGTTGAAAATGGTTCCTTTCATTTGGATTGTAATTGTTGAGCAGGTGATTCCTCCTTCTGTGTACCTTTCTCTTAGCCAGATTTTAGGTTGCTAGTTAGTTCCTGGTTTGAGGAGGTTTTGCATTCCAAACTTTTATATAGACTGCTGAAATTGTCCCAGATCAACTGGATATTTTATTAAACTGGCTGTTTCTGGATCATGAATTAGATCATTAGATAAAAATGGCCTTCCACATGACATTTTGTATGGGCTTATATTAATTTTTGCTCTAGGGAAATTAGAGATCCTTAAGAGGGTTATGGGTAGTAAGCTAAGCCAAATTTCTCATGTTTCCTGACATTGCTCAACCTATGTCAATTTTAGAGTTTGATTAGCATTTTCAAATTCATTCTAATAGTTGAGATACAGCCAAGTGGGAAGTCAGGTGGAATAGATGTAAAGTTTCCCATTACCATCTGAAAGAGGGAGAAAAGTCCAGGGCTTAGTACTGGACCTCATAATCTCTTCCTAGGATATTCTATTTGGAGAGGTTAAGGTCTGGAGTAGGATCCCCTAGGGCATCCCCCTTTGGGGTCCAATCTTAGAGTGTCAGATGTCTCTGACATTAGGTGCGCACTGGTGCCGCTTTGTATGCTTTTCCTCCAGAGGCGATGGCCTACTATGAGCCTTCCTTTTGTTCCTGGGTGCGTAATCCCCAAGTTTTAGCATCCCGCCAATTCAGATGGGCCATATCTTCCTGTATGCCTCACAGGACTAAGGAGAGCGCCAAACATTGCAGTGTTAACAGTACCAAAATTGGTGGGATGTTCTAAGGAAGGGTCTAGGGGTAAATCGAAGTCTGTGGTTGAGAACTTCTATGGAGTTCAGGGTAAGCAAATTGATGTGTAAGCAATGCCCAACAAGCTATGGGGTCCTCTTAGTGGAGGTCCAAGATATAGAAGTATTCTAAAGTTTATGGATCCCGAAGGTCCTCAGCCAGTTGAATAGATTGTTTAGGAGAAGGGAGGTCAAAATGCCTAAGAGACATTATATTTTGCCCTTATAGGCTAACTCTACAGGAAAACTTTGCAAATCACCTGAAACATGTGTGAGCTGCCACTACCAGTTTCATCACATATAGAGATCAGAGACTATAACGGAGAAATGCAAAAAAGAGTCCTTCCCCTTATGGGCAGGGCAGCTATCCCTCTTCACTCCTTGGCCTTCAAGTAACACCAGAAAGTGACCCAGGACAGTCATCCTCAAGTCTCTCACACAAACTGGGCAGTGGTGGTCAGGTGCTACACATGGAAAACTTTCAGTTTCACTGGAGAGTAGCCCCTGCCAGAAACCTGAAGCTGCCTCCATGCTTAGGTACTGTCTGCCAAGGGTCCTGAGTTGGAAAGGGAAAAAGAGAGAGATAGACAGAGAACAGTGTTCCTCTCTACAGAGCAAAGAAGAAAACGAAAAAGAGAGAGAGAGAAGAAAAAGAAATCCCAAACTTGGGGCTTACTTTCTGGCTGGCTCACCAAAATATGGTACTAGTGAATGGTCTTTACTACAAGTTGTCCAGATGCTTGGCATTTTAAACAAAAAATTGGCAAAACACACCAACAAAGCAATGGAAAAATGAAGCAAGGAAAGCACAGATATATTAAAACGAAAGTGCATTTCACAAAGTTGGAGTGGGCTTGAGCAAGTGGCCCAATAGCACTGGTTTCAGAATTTTCTAATGTTTAAATACCCTCTAGAGGTTTCCCATTGCTTATTTGGTTTACAGCCTATGTAAATGAAGTAGTGGCCCACACAAGTCTGATTGTCTCACATAACCAATCAGAAGCTAAATTGAAGTTACAAAGTTACACATGAAGACTTGGCATGTGACCAGTCTTGGTTGCAGGAGGGGACCAATCAAATGTACTTTTATTTCTCATCTGCAACACAGAAGAGGGGGAAGAGCGAGTTACAAAGGGGGCAGCCTCTGTTCTTTTGTTACTCGGGCATGGAAAGTTGGGGTTTTCTTTTAATTTAGTTCTAGGAGGTCAGTGTAAATTGGCCTTAGGTTCCCTGCCTTTAGACCCTATTCTCCTGCCTTGCCTTGTCTTATATTTTATCTGTCTCAGCCATAACAAGTATACTCATCAATATTAATAAATTGATTGTATAAATTAGGATATAATTAATCCTATTTTGTTTCTGTAACACTATCCCAATTTATCATTTCCCCCACCCACACCCATAGTCATCACAGCAAGCTTATTTCTCGTCTCCTGGTACTTTTAAACAGGCTTTTGCGATATTTATTACACATTTACTTGAAATTAGCATTTGCTCTTTATATTTTTTAAGGAAATCTTCACTCACTTTTTATGCATCCACATTTAGTGTACAACTCTAGAATTTAGAATTTTTTTGGAAAAGTTAAAAATGTAGTTTACTGAAAGATATGTATTTTACACAGAGCAATAGCAAATAAGCCAATCTTAAAGTTTACATAAGTGTAAATAACTTCAAAACTAACTGTGTGTGTGTGTGTGTATACACACACACACACACATATATATATGTATATATTTGTAAATATGTGTGTATGTGTGAGTGTGTGTGAGTGTGTGTGTGTGTGTGTGTGTGTGTGTGTGTGTGAAGCTTAAGTCATTGCCTTGGATAACTTTATCCTTCATCTGTTATTTTGCATAGGACATTCGTTCTTAAGGCAGAAAAATTAAATTCGACAGGTAAATGACTTGGTTCTTACATCCAATGGTCAAAGTGAGAGTATACTGGAACAGACAAATTTCTTGCTAATGAGGATTTATCTGTGGTGATAATTTCATTCTTAGAATGTGTTATGTAAGAAACACATTTGAGAGAACATACAAATATAAATTTTAAGACACACAAATATGATTTTTCAACAAGTGGTCAGAGAGACTAGGCATTCTATTATGAAGTGAAATGGTCCCATATCAAACTAAAAAACGCCAACTTACTTTTTCTGATATTATACACAAAGAGTATAAAATATCAAAGAATTACCTTTTTGGGGATGTGTTGCTTTAGACTTAAGATTTCAAGGTCTAGTATAAAAGGGATCCTGGATAGTTAAAAGCAGTTAAATGTCAACTCCTACTGTTACTTAGAAAGCTACCACTCAGAATGAAAGAACTTAGAATTTTTAAATGCTTTCCACAGACTTGATCAAATCTTGAATCTTTAAGTTAGAGCCTGTCCTTGTATCTTAAAAAGCTTCACAGAGTGAAAAAACCATATTGGCTGGGTGCAGTGGCTCGTGCTATAATCTCACATTTTGGGATGCTGAGGCGGGTGAATCACCTGAGGTCAGGAGTTCGAGACCAGCCTAGCCAACATGATGAAACTCTGTCTCTAGTAAAAATACAAAAAAATAGCTGGGCATTGTGGTAAGCGCCTGTAGTGCCTGCTACTTGGGAGGCTGAGACAGGAGAATAGCTTGAATCCAAGAGGCGGTGGTGTGCACCAGGACTGCAGGATTGCACTCCTGGGTGACAGAGTGAGACTCTGTCTCAAAAAAAAAAAAAAGATAAAAAAAAAAGATAAAAAGGCAAGGAGAGGCAGGGTGAGGCAGGGCAGGGCGGGGCGAGGAAACACTGATTATTTTTGTAATCCTAATATTTTCTATTTCTCTTATCAATTTTCTTTTACATTTTCTATTTACAGTAATAAAAACATCTCAGAATAATAACATTAATTATTTTTTCTTTTTTTTCTGGATCCTCTTGACTATTCTTAGTTTGTAACCAATTAGTTTCTCCACGTACACCTCCATTTGCAGTATTACCTCTGCCTTTTCTCTTTTCAGTTTTCGAGTTTCCTTACCACCTTTTCTGACACATTATTTTTGAAAAGTTTTTTATTTCTCTATGAAATTCCACCAGAAGTTCTAGAATATTTCAAAAATATTAAATTTACATTATAGATACATTAAACTATAGTAACCTCAGATTTTCTTAATTTGGGTCCACATAGAGACCAAAATTATTAAAACCATTATTTACATGTAAATACAATTGTGTATAACAAAAATATAATTTGAATTCGGATAGAAAAGTGTAAAGTTTCTAATGTTATATATATATTTACAAATTAAGGCTTTTGGTTACCAGTTGAGCATTTAAAGAGCTTGCAAGTTACCATTCTTTCTTAACAAAAAGTAAAAAGCTGAAAAAAAACTAAAAAATCAAGAATTCTTAGATCTGGCAGAGAAGTGAGGTCACAGGACAAAATATTGCTCCCCAAATGTGAAAGACAGACATGTAAATGCTTTTGATAAGTTAAGAAAAAAGAATAAAATTTACAAAATCAGAAACCATTGAGCATGGCTCCATGCAGGAGCCAGTATCAAGGTGGAAAAACGTGACTGGCAATTGATGAATCCTTATTGTGGACAACTCTGAGAGTCAAAAACTATGCAGAAACTGAGTCATACAGGGGCTCACTTTTGTGAGTTTTGCCTCTAGGAGCTCTACCAGGTCCTCACAATGAATATCAAAGAAAAATCCTCTCATGCTTCCAGCACCAACAAAAGAAAAAAAAACTTTTGGAATATGTCTGAACACTCTGTTCTACTTAACAAGGCCTACCCTCAGTAGAAACTATTTTACCAGAGCCTGAACTGTTGAGGTTTTATCAGAGACTAACTTTCCCGGGGGAAGGAAAACTCCCAACTCTAGCCCCTTTTGGCCATATGGTCCTACTTAATGGCCAGGAGTGGAGTGAGAGTTGAGACCAAGAAACACTGGCAAAGTTCCCAATCTAGAGGTATATGCTTACCAAAAGACCAAGGCCAAATCATGTAACTATATAATGTTTCCCCTCCCCTACACCTGGCCATCAAATCACTAAAGGCCTATTTACCAGAGTTCCTTTTACCCAGTACCTCATGTCTATCCTGCAACAAAAAATTATAAAGCATAAAAAAAGGAAAAGAAAACGAGTTTAAAGAGATTGAACAAGTATCAGAGCCAGTCAAAAATGACTGGAATGCTGGAATTATCAGATTAGAAAATAAAAATAAAAAGTTATTCATATGTTAATGATTGTTATGGGAGAATTAGACCACATGTAAGAACAATGGATAATGTAAGCAGAGAGATAAAAATTCTAAGAAACGATTACAAAGAAATGCTAGAGATCAAAAACAGTGTAATATAAATAAAGAATATGTTTGGTCTGCTCACTAAGTAGACTGGATACAGCTGAAGAAAGAGTCTCAAAGCTTGATAATATGATAGTAGAAACCCCCAAAACTGAAAAAAAAAAGAAAGAAAAAAAGAAAGAGAGGCAGAGAAAGAAGACTAAAATAATGTAATAGAATGGTCAAGAACTGTGGGACCACTACAAAAGATATACAGGTTTAGTGATAATAACAGGAGAAGAAAGACAGAAAGAAATAGAAATACCTGAAGCCTGGGTGGTGAGGATTTTCTTCAAATTAATTTCAGACACCAATCCACATATCCAGAAAGTTCAGAGAAAAACAAGCAGTATAAATCACACAGACACACACACAACTCTGAATCTAGGCATATAATATTCAAATTTCAGAAAGTCAAAAATAAGACAAAATTGAAAAAGCCAAATGGAAAAAAAGTTAAAAACACATCATCTACATAGAAGCAGAAACAAAAATTACATCCAACTTCTCCACAGAAACCATGCAAGAAAGAAGAGAGTAAAATATTTAAAGTTTGCATAGAAGAAATTAAACCAACCTAGAATTATGTATGCTACAAAATTGATTTTTTTAAGTGAAAGAGAGAGCCAGACATGGTGGCTCACATCTGTAATCCTAGCACTTTGAAAGGACAAGGCAGGTAGATCTCTTGAGTCTAGGATGTCCCAGACCAGCCTGAACAACATGGTAAAGCCTCATCTCCACACATAAACAGCCAGCCATGGCTGTGTGCACTTGTAGTCCTAGCTACTCAGGAGGCCAAGGTGAGAGGTTCATTTTAGCCTAGGTGGTTGTGGCTGCAGCCAGCCATTATCATGCCACTGCACTCCAGCCTGGGTGACAGAGTGAGACCTTGTGTTTAAAAAAAAAAAACAAAAAGAAGTGAAGGCAAAACAAAGACTTTCTTAAACAAAAATTGAGGAAATTTGTTGCCAGAAGACCTGCCTTACAGGAAATGTTTTAAAAAAGTTTCTCAGAGAAAAGGTAAATAAATGATGCAGCTGAAAAATTCAGTTCTACATAAACAACAAAGAGCTTAGAGAAGAAGTAAATGAAGGTAAAACAAAAATTTCTATTTCTTATTCTTAATTGATCTAGCAGATCACAGTTTGTTCAAAATAATAATAGCAATAACGTATTTGATTATATATGCATATATGTTTTATATATATATATATATATACACACATATATAATGCTTATGTATAGTGAATGACAGCAATGATAGAAGAAATAGGAGGAATTAATTAGGAAAATTTTACTTGTATAATATACTTGCACCATCCCTTAAGCAGCATAATGTTAGGGGAAAGAGCATTTGGATTTGTTGCAAATATATATTGCAAACTCTGGGACAACCACTAGCAAAGATAAAAAGACTATGCTTGAAAATGAGCAAAAATTGAATAATATAAAATGCTCAATTGAGACCACAATAAGCAGAAGATGTAAAGAGACAAAAATAGAAACAATGAACAAGAGCAACAAATAGAAAGCAGTAACAAATATAGTGGATATTCATCTAACTATATCAATATATCTCTTTAAATATTAATTGTCTAAATTAGCTTATTAAAGGAAAGTGCCAGAGTTTATTTAAAAAAATAGACAAAATGATATGTTGTTTCAACAAACCCATTTTAAATATGAAAACGTACATTACACGTAAAGATACAGAGAAAGATACATGATACTAACATTAATCAAAAGACAGCAGGAGTATTTGTACTAATTTCAGACAGAGCAGGCTTCAGAGTGAGGAAAGTTTTGAGGGATAGGTGAGGTCATTAAGTATTGACAAATGTGAAAATTCTCCAAGAAGACATAACAATCCTTAATGTGTACGCAGCTAACAACATAGCATCAAAATACATGAGGCAAAACCTGATAGAATTTCAAGGCCAAATAGATGAATCTCTTATTATAGTTGGAGACTTTAACATACCTATATTAAAAATGGACTAATCCAGCTGACAGAAAATCAGTAAGGACATCATTGAATTTAGTAGCGCCATCAATCAGTTGGGTATAATTGGCATCTATAGACTACCTCATCAAACAACCGCAGACTGCACATTCATCTCAAGCTCACATAGAACATTCACCAAGATAAACAAAAATCTGGGTCATAAAACACATCACAACACATTTAAAAGAATAAAAATTAAACAGTGTATGCTTTCAAAACACAATAGAATGTAACTAGAAATCAATTGCAGAAAGAATAACTAAAAAAATCCCAAAATGTTTGATATTAAGCAACAGAATTCTAAATAACACAGAGATCAAGAAGAAATTTCAAGAGACCACTAAAAACATTTTAAATTAAATGAATACAAAATACAACTTATAAAAACCTGTGGGATGCATCAAAAGAAGTACTTAGAAGGAAATCATAGCATTGAATGCATATATTAGGATAGAAGAAAGATCTAAAATCAATAGTCATGGTTGCACCTTAGGAAACTAGAAAAGAAAGAGCAAACTAAATATAAAGCAGGAAAAAAAAAAGAAATAACAAAAACAAATAGAGCAGAAATCAGTGAAACTGAAAACAAGAAATTAGTTGAGGAAAACCAAAACCAAAGCTCATTCTTCAAAATGATCATAGAATTGATAAGCCTCTAACCAGTGTAGCCAAGTAAAAACAAAAAGACACAAATTACTCATATCAAAATAAAAAGGGATATTTCTACAGATCCTATTGACATTTAAAAGATTATAAAGCAATATAATGAACAACTATATGCTAATAAATTTGATAACGCGTAAAACGGACCAATGTGTGCCAAGTTTCACACAAGAATAAACAATATGAATTAATCAATATTCATTAAATGAATTCAATCAATAATTATATATCTAAAAGAAAATAAATAATTATTTTAAAAAGATACATCCATATGTATGTTCATCACAGCACTATTCACAATAGCAAAGATATAGAATTAACCTAGGTGCCCATCAATACTGATTTGAATAAAGAAAATTTGATAGATATACACCATGGAATACTACAAGGCCAAAAGAATGAAATTATGTCTTTTACAGCAAAATGGATGTAGCTGCAGGCCATTAACCTAAGTGAATTAACACAGGAACAGAAAACCAAATACCACATATTTTCACTTATAAGTGAGAACTAAACATTGGGTATTCATGGACATAAAGATGGCAACAATCAATTCTAGGGACTACTAGAGGGGAAAAGGAATACAAGGGTTTAGAAAGTAACTATGTGTACTATGCTCACTACCTGGGTGATGGGATTGATTGTACCCCAAACCTCACACCATCCAATATACTCATTAGCAAACTTGCATATGTACCCTCTGAATCTGAAATAAAGGTTGAAACTATTTTAAATAATCTTTCAAAGCAGAAAGCACAGAATATATATGTGTGTCTGTGTGTGTGTGTGTGTGTGTGTGTGTGTGTGTGTGTGTGTGTAGTCTTTCACAAAATAGAAGCAGAAGAAGTACTTTCTAATTCATACTCTCAGGCTAACATCACCCTGATATCAAAGCCATACAAAGACATCAGAAATCTTCACAAAATACATCATATAAAACCTAATCATGTGCAAAAAATTTATATACCATTGCTAAGTGGAATTTATCTCATGTATGCCACATTGGTTCAGCATTTGAAATTCAATCAATATAATTTTTTACATCTACAAACCAGACAAAAATATCACATAATCATATAAATAAATGCAGAAAAAGTATTTGACAAAATCCAACACATACTCATGTTAAAAGCTCTTTAAAAACTGGAAATAAAGGCAAGCTCCCTCAACTTCATAAAGAATATCTACAAAAACAAACAAAACATAAAACCTACAGCTAACTTTATACTTAAATAGTGAGAAACTCAAAGCTTTCCTGCTAAGATCAGAAATAAGGCAAGAATGTTATCTCATCACTGCATTTCAACATTGTACTAGATGGCCTAGGTAACTCAATATGACAAACAAAAAAGTGATACAGATTGGGAAGGAATAAATAAAACTGTCTTGTTTGTAGATGACATGATAATTCATATAGAAAATCTTACAGAACCGACCAAACAAAAACAAAAACTCCTGGAACTAATAAGCAATCGCAGCAACGGTACAGCGTACAACGCTAAAATGCAAAAGTCAATAATGTTTAACAGCAATTAACAAGTGGAATTTAAAACTAAAAACACATACCATTTATATTTACATCCCATGAATGAAATATTTAGGTATAAATCTACAATGTTTGTGTGAGATATACATGGGGAAAACAACAACATTTGGTTGAAAGATATCAAAGAAAAAATAAATTAAGTCATAGTTCATGGTCATAGATAAGAAGATTCAGTATTGCTAAGATGTTAGTTCTTTCCAAATTGATCTATAGATTCAGTACAATTCCAGTAAAGTCTCAGAAAGCTTTCTTGTGTATATTAGCAACTTGATTATAAAGTTCATTGAAAAGGCAAAGGACTCAGAATATACAACTAAATACTGGAGAAGAGAAGATAGAGGACTGACACTATCCAATTTCATGACTTATTATACAGCTGTATTATTCAAAACTGTGGTGCTGGTAAAAAAAAAATAGACAAATTGATCCATGGAACAGAATATAGAACTCGGAAATTGACCTACATAAATATAGTAAACTGAACTTTGACAAAGGAGCAAAGGCAATACAATGAAGAGAAGATAGTTTTTTCAATAAACGGTGCTGGGGAAACTGGAAATCCACATTTTAAAAAATGGATCTAGACACAGACATGACACCTCTCACAAAAATCTCAAAATGACCTAAATGTGATATACAAAATTGTAAAATTCCTAGAAAAAAAAATAGGACAAAACGTAGATAATGTCAGATATGGTGATGACTTCTTAGATAAAATATTAAAGGTACAAATCATGAGATATACAATGAATCAGCTTGGTTTTGTTAAAACTAAAACCCTTATGCTCTGGCAATGACACTGACAAGAGAATGAGAAAAGCCACAGACTGGGACAAAATATTTGCAAAAAAAATACAACTGATGAAGAACTGTTATCTAAACAAATAATTTAAAAGTCTGCAATAGGAAAATAAACAATCTGATTAAAAATAAGAAAAAGCCCTGAACACACATTTCACTAAAGAAGAATTCAGGTGGCAAATAAGCATATGAAAAGATGGTCATCATCATACATCATTAGCAAATTTCAAATTAAAACAATAATGAGAGAACACTTAATAATAAGAAACATCTATTACTGTTACCAAAATCTAGAACACTCCCAGCACAAAATGCTGGTGAGAATGTAGAGCACAGGAATTCTCATTCACTGCTGGTGGAAATGAAAAATGGTACAGCTCTTTTTTTTTTCTTTTTTTTTCAGATGGAGTTTTGCTCTTGTTACCCAGGCTGGAGTGCAATGGCACGATCTTGGCTCACCGCAAACTCTGCCTCCTGGTTCAAGCAATTCTCCTGCCTCAGCCTCCCGAGTAGCTGGGACTACAGGTGTGTGCTACCATGCCCAGCTAATTTTTGTATTTTTAGTAGAGATGGGATTTCACCTTGTTGAACAGGATGGTCTCGATCTCTTGACCTCACAATCCATCTGCCTCGGCCTTCCAAAGTGCTGGGGTTATAGGCATGAGCCACCGTGCCCGGCCACAGCTACTTTTTAAGACAGCTTGGCAGTTTCTTACAAAACTAAACATGCTCTTACAATATGATCCAAGAATCATGCTCCTTAAAATTTACCCAAATGAGTTTAAAACTTATATCCACAAAAAAAGGCTGTACACAATGTTTAAAGCAGCTTTTTGCATAACTTCCCAAATCTGGAAGCAACCAGAATGTCCTTTAGTAGGTAAATGTATAAGTAAACGGTGGCACATCCAGACAATGGAATGTTGGTACTAAAAAAGAAAAAGTGCTATCAAGCCATAAAAGAAGGCATAGAGGAACCCTAAATATATATTACTAAATATATATTAATAAGTGAAAGAAGCAAATTTGAGAAAGCTACATACTGCATAATTTCAACTGTGTAACATTCTGAAACAGTCAAAACTATGAAAACAGAAAAAAGAAGTATGATTATAAGAAGTTAGATGGGAGAAAGTGATGAATAAGCAGGATTTAGGGACTTTTTAAGGCAGCGAATCTATTCTGAAAAATACTATGATGGTGAATACCTGTCATTACGCATTTGTCCAATCCGTAGAGTATATAACATCAAGAGTCTTCTTTAATATAAACTATGGACTTGGTAAAATTATATGGCAATGTAGGTCCGTAGATTGTAACAAATGTACCACTGTGGTGAGGTGTCATAGTGAAAGAGATTGTGGGTGGGTAGATACAGGGTATGCATGGAAATTCTCTATATTTACCACTCAATTTTACTATAAACCTAAAACTTCCCCCTCAAAATAAAGCTTATTATTTAAAACAATCAACTGCATACATAATTCTTTCGACTTGAAAAGATGAAAACATTGACTCTAAAAGGTCTGCAAATAAAGTATGTGTTTTCTGTGAGTGCTACATCATATTTTTATCATCTTTATACATAATATGCTGAATTTTCTAAAACAAGTCATATATTAGGATCAATATAAGTGACTCATTATTGGAACATCTGGTGTTTTCTTCATGTTTATGAATATCAGTGTTTCAAACTGAAGACTTCAGTTTTGTCACATTATGAGAGTTTTAGGAATTCAGGATTTCCTTGATGACAAAATTGATAAATTTCTGGATTGAATCACTTACAAGACACTATTTTATCAGGTTTTATAAAGTATTTTGAAGCATTAAGATTCATATTAAAAAAAAATTACTGACTCTGGTATACCATTTGCTAATTGTACCTTGCCTTCTACCAGTAACTTTCTCTTAAAGGTTATATGCAAAAAATTGTCCCTATATTGTATAGCACATTCCCCAGTTAATTACACAAAAATGAGGGGCATGAGGAAAACTGTATTTCTTATAAGTGAAATGATAATTTCCTTGAGGCCATATTTTTTTTAGTTTTCAGATTCATCATCTTGTTCCATGCAAATATTTAAACCTCTGAGTAGAACATCCCTTAATCATAAATGAATGCACTTAGCTAATTTTGTTCTGAATTATACAGAATAGAAATAAAACATAAAATATAGACATTAAGGTGTTAGTTATTATAACATTTTTTGCAAGGCAGGGAAGGTGATAATGGTGTCCCATGAATACTGCCATCAGCGCGAAAGAGATTGCTAACTGCCAATCAACCAATTCCATAGGGTTTCTTTAGGTAAATAAGATTTACTTGGTCTGTCTTTGTGCTCTTAATTTTGGAGGACAGATATTTTGGCTTGATCGGCTTCAGGAATGCTGATGAGTCTAGTTAGACTTAAAATGTATTGATATATTAATCAGAATTTTAATTTGTTATTTTTTAAAGATAAATATATTCATGAAATGTGTTAGCTATTTTAACAATAGCTATAAACCTAAAACTGCCCCCTCAAAATAAAGCTTATTATTTAAAACAATCAATTGCATACATAATCCTTAGCTAACACATTTTAAGTTTTTAAGTTTCTTATTTAAGAAAAACTGTGAAAGCCAAATTATTAGATCATCTGGTAAGCTAGAAAGTAACCAAAGAGAAATAAATACTGTGATGTTAATGTCTGATGATTTTAGGGTCTAACTGGCTGAATCTACTACAAGCACTAGAGAAATATAAGAATATATGATGAGAATAAATCTTTTCACAAGCATTTCAGTGTATTTATTCTTACTTTTGGAAAATACTAGGAAACAATTTGAGACTATATCACCTCCACCAACACCACATCTACCTTACCTTGGTTCCTTTTTTTTTAAGTTTCAGTTTTTATTTTAGATATTACATGAATATATTGCACATAGATAATGATCATAGTACCCAATAGGTAGTTTTTCAACCCACATCCCCCTCCTTCACTCCTTCGTCACCCCAGTAGTCTTCAGTGTCTATTATTCCCATGTTTATGCCCATGTGTGTGTCCAATGAATAGTTCCCACTTGTAAGTGAGAATATGCAGTATTTGGTTTTCTGTTTCTGCATTAATTTGCTTAGGATTATGGCTTCTAACTCCATTTAGGTTGCTGCAACGAGTATGATTTCATTCATTTTATTTGCTGTGTAGTATTCCATGGTGTATATGTACCACATTTTTAAAATTCAATCCACCATTGATAGGCATCTGTGTTGATTCCATGTCTTTGCTATTGTAATCAGTGTGGCAATGAATATACACTTGCATGTGTCTTTTTTGGTATAATGATCTAATTTCCTTTGTGTATATACCCAGTAATGAGATTGCTGGCTCAAATGGTAGCTCGGTTAAAGTTCTTTGAGAAACTCCAAATTGCTTTCTACAGTGACTGAACTAATTCACATTCCCACCAACCATATGTAAGCATTCCCATTTCTCCATAGCCTCACCAGCACCTGTTGTTTCTTGACTTTTCAAAATTTTTTTCCTCTCCAAAAATATGATTTTTAGAGCAGTTTTAGGTTCACAGCAAAACTGAGAGGAAGGTAGAGAGACCTCCCAGACACCTCTTCCCACATATATGCATAGCCTCCTGCATTATCAACATCCCCCACCACAGTGGTACATTTGTTACAATCAATGAACCTATATTGACATATCAGAATCACCCAAAGCCCATGCTTTACATAGGGTTCACAATTCTTGTACTTTCTATGGGTTTTGAAAGATATATAATATCATGTATCCAACATCCAACACTACAATGTCATACAGAATAGTTTCAGTGTCCTAAAAATCCTGTGCTTGCCTATTCACCCCTCTCTGATGTAATCATTGACAACCACTGATCTTTTTACTGTATCCACAGTTTAATGTGACATAAGTGCATCATAAATAATGGGATAGTCACCCTGTTAAGCATTTATCATTTGAGTTACTAACAATTCAATTACATTCTTTAATTGATTTTAAAATATACCATTATTATTGACTATAGTCACCCTATTGTTCTGTCAAATCGGTCTTATTCATTCTGTTTTTAGTGCACGTTAGCCATCCCCACCTCCACCCTCTACCCCAACACCTCACTATCCTTCCCAGCCTCTAGCAACCATCCTTCTACTCTCCACGCCCATAAGGTCAATTGTTTTGATTTTTAGTTCCCACAAATAAGTGAGAACATGTGATGTCTTTCTGCACCTGGCTTATCTCACTTAATAACCTCCAGTTCCAATCGTGTTGTTGCAAATGACTGGATCTCATCCCTTCTGATGGCTGAATAGTACTTCTTTGTGTACCACGTTTTCTTTATCCATTCATCTACTGATGGACACTTAGGCTGCTTCCAAATCATAGCTATTGTAAACAATGCTGCAACAAACATAGGAATGCAGATATAACTTCAATATACTGATTTCCTTTCTTATGGGTGTATACCCAGCAGTGAGATTGCTGAATGATATGGTAGCTCAATTTTTAGTTTTTTGAAACACCTCGAAACTCTTCTCCCATAGTAGTTGTACTCATTTACATTCCTACCAACAGTGTACAAGTGTCCCCTTTCTCCACATTCTCACTATCATTCAGTATTTCCTGTCTTTTGAATAAAAGCCATTTTAACTGCGGTAGATGATATCTCATTGTAGTTTTGATTTGCATTTCTCTGATGATCAATATGTTGAGCACATTTTCGTATGCCTATTTACCACTTCTTTGGAGAAATACCTATTCAAATCTTTTGCCTGTCTTTTGATTGGATTATTAGATTTTTTTTTTCCTTTAGAGTTTTTTTGTGCGACCTATATATTCTGGTTACTAATCCCTTCAGAGAGGGTGATGTGATTTGGCTGTGTCCCCACCCAAATCTCATTTTGAATTGTGTAGCTCCCATAATCACCACATGTTGTGGGAGGGACCTAGTGGGAGGTAATTGAATCATGAGGGTGGGTTCTTGTGATAGTGAATAAGTCTCATAAGATCTGATGGTTTTACAATGGGCAGTTCCCTTGCATGTGTTCTCTTGCCTGACACATATAAGACATGCCTTTGCCTCTCCTTCAGTTTCTGCCATGATTGTGAGCCCTACCCATCCAAGTGGAATTGTGAGTAGCAATTGTGCTTTGTAAATTACCTAGTCTCGGGTATTTTTTCATAGCAGTATGAAAATGGACTAATACAGAGAAGTAGTTTGCAAATATTTTCTCTCTTTCAGTGGGTTGTCTCTTCACTTTGTTGATTACATCCTTTGCTGTGCATAAGCTTTTTAACTTAATGTAATCCCGTTTGTCCATGTTTATGGGCCAAGGCTCAAGAAAATTTTGCTCCAAACAATATTCTGGAGATTTTCCCCCAATATTTCCTTGTAGAGAGTTTTATTGTTTGAGGTCACAGATTTAAGTTTTTAATCCTATATTTAATTTTTGTATATAGTGAGACATAGGGGTCTAGATTCATTCTTTTGCATATGAATATCTAGTTTTCTCAGCATCAATTAATAAAGAGACGGTCTTTTCCAGTCTTTCTTGGCACTTTTGTCAAAAATGAGTTCATTCTAGTTGTGTAGATTTGTTTCTGGGTTCTATATTCTGTTCTATTGGTCTATTTGTCTGTTTTTATGAAAATATCATGTTGTTTTGTTATCCCACTCTCTCCTGACATGTAAGATTTCCACTGAGAAGTCTACTGCCAAACTTATTAGACTTCAGTTTTACGTTATTTGTTTCTTTTCTCTTTCTGCTTTTAGAATCATTTCTTTACTCCTAAGGTTTGAGAGTTTGACTATTAAACCCCTTAAGGTAGTCTTCTTTGAGTTAACTCTGCTTGGCATTCTATAACCTTCTTGTACTTGTATATTCGTACCCTTCTCTAGGTTTGGGAAGTTCTATGTTATCCCTTTGAATGAACCTTCTACCCCTATCTCTTTGTCTACCTCCTCTTTAAGGCCAATAGCTCTTAAATTTGCCATCTTCAGGCTACTTTTGAGATACTGTAGGAATGCTTTTTTCTTCTTCTTTATTTTTTATCTTCTCTGACTGTATTTTCAAATACCTTATGCTCAAGCTCATTCATTCTTTCTTCTGCTTGGTCTATTCTACTATTAAAGGACTTGTGCATTATTCAGTATGCCAATTGCATTTCTTCAGCTACAGAATTTCTGCTTTTCAAATATTTCAATCTTTGTTAACTGTATCTAATAGAATTGCAAATTCCTTTTCTGTGTTACCTTGAATACATTTGAGTTTCCTCAACACAGCTATTTTGAATTCTCCCTCTTCCTGAAAAGTACATAACTCTGTTTCTCCAGGATTTGCCCCCAGGGTCTTAGTTTGTTCATTTGATGAGGTCCTGTTTACCTGGATGATGTTGATGCTAGTAGATATTCTTCAGTGTCTGGACATTGAAAAGTTAGGTATTTATTGTAGCCTTCACTGTCTGGGTTTATTTGTATCCATCCTTCTGGGGGAGGCTTTTTAGATATTTGAAAGGACTTGAGTGTTGCACTGTAGGCTGTATCTGTTTTGTGGGGTACCCCAAGCCCAGTAACCCTGTGGTTCTTGCAGACTCATAGAGGTACCACCTTAATGGTCTTGGACAAGATCTGGGAGAATCCTCAGGATTACCAGGCAGAAATTCTTGCTCCCTTTCCTTACTTTCTCACAAACACAGGCTTGCTCTCTCTCTCTCTCCATCTGAGCCACCTAAAGCTGGGGATGGAATGACACAGCATCCCTGTGGTCACCACCACTATGACTGCACTGAATCAAACCTGAAGCCAGCACAGCACTGGGTCTCACCCAAGGCCTGCTGTAATAACATCTTAGCTACTGTTTATGTTTCCTTAAGGATCTGGAACTCTACAATCAGAGGGTGGCAAGGCCAGTCAGGCCCGTTTCTTTCCCTTTAGGGCAGCAAGGTCCCTCAAGCCCTGGGTGCATCCAGAAATGCCATCTGGAAGTGAGGACCTAGAGTCAAAAACCTTGTAAGTCTACCTGGTGTTTAATTGTATTACAGCTCAGCAGGCACTCAAAACACATGATGCAGTTCTTCCCACTCTTCCTTCCCCTTTCCAAAGGCAGAGAAGCCTTGCCCCATAGCCACTGCCATGCCCCACCATGAGGAGTGCTGCCAGACAACCACTAATGTTTCCTTAAGGACTAAGGGCTCTTAACTTGGCTGTGGTGAATGCTGCCTGGCTTGGGACTCCTCTTTCAGGGCAACGGGCTCCCTTTTAGCCATGGCAGTGACAGAAATGCCAATCAAGAGTCAAGTCCTAAAATTGGGAACTCCAAGTCCCCACTTGGTGCTCTACCCCTCTGCAGATGTGCTAGGACCTAAGCTGCAAGACAAAGTCCCCTTTACTTTTCTTTCTGCTTTTCTCAAGCAGAAAGAGTTTTGCCCTGTATTTACCACAGCTGGTAATGTGCTGAGTCTCACGTGAAGCCGCCAAATCTCAAAGTTCCACCCAAGGTCCTTGATATAGTACATGAGTATCACTGCTGGTTATTCAGGGCCCAAGGGCCGTTCAGTTAGCAGATGATGAAAGCTGGCAGGATGGAGTCCTTTTCTTCAAGGCAATTAGTTCCCTTCTATCCCAGGGTGAGTCTAGAAATGTCATCTGGGAGCTAGGACTGGAATGAGGACCTCATATCTCTGAGAGATGCACTATTTTGCTGTGGCTAGGATGGTATTCACGATGCAAGACACAGTCCTCCCCACTCTATCCTCTCTGCTCCTCTCTTCTCCTTTCCTCAAGCAAATGGAAGGGATCTCTTTAGGAGAGAAGCCTGGCCTTCAGAGAGGGGTGATGCCAGCACTCCCTTGGCTGTCCAGCTGCTGTCTCAGTATATCACGTGCTTCCCACCCCTCACACAGATAACTGTCTCTTGGCCGAACTCAGCACTAGAACACATCTAAGAGTTGCAGTCCTTATGGCCTAGACTGCCTTTCAAGTTTACTTGGAGACACAGAGTGCTGTAGCCCTTGGTGACAAGGTTTGTAGATGCTCAAGTTAGTACCAATGGAATTGGTGATTTCCTTCTGGCTAGGGTTGGTTTAAATGTTCTCTCTCTGAGTGGGCATCAGCCAACCTCGGTCCAGTTTCTGTTTCTGATATTACAGGGCAGCACTGATTTCACTGCCTCACAACTGCTGTCTTCTCCTTCCCCCAGCACCTGGAGATGCTCTCTGCACCATGCTGCAACTGCTGGGGTTGAGGGAGGGGTGGTGTCAGAGATTCAAGACTTTTAAAAAAATCTCTTCAGTATCTTTTTCAATGGTGTAAAGATAAAAGTTAGGTACTATGAGTGCTCATCTGATTTGGGGTTCTTATGAAGGTGTTTTTTGGTGTAGATATTTTTTAACATGGTGTCTTTGTGTGGGAGATGATTGGTTGAGCTTTCTTTTCGCCATCTTGCTTCATCCTTTCCTGACTTTTTAATAAGTGCCATTCTGACTGGCATGTGATAACATCTCATTGTGGTTTTGGTTTGCATTTCTCTGATGATTACTGATGATGAGCAATTTTCATGTGTTTGTTGTTTTTGTTGTTTCATATGTGTGTCTTCCTTCAAGAACTGTCTGTCCATGTCCTTTGCCAATTGTTTTTAGTGAAATTATTTGGTTTTTGTTTGTAGAGTTAAGTTGAAGTAATACCAAACACACTCTCAGATCACAATACAGTAAAAGTAGAAATCAGTATCAAGAAGATCTCTCAAAGCTGCACACATACATAGACATTAAACAACTTGTTCCAGAATCGCTTCTGGATAAACACCAATAGTAAGCCAGAAATAGAAAAATTCTTTAAAATTAATGAAAATAGGACAAAACTCACTGAAATCTCTTGTATGCAGCTAAAATAATGTTAAGAGGAAAGTGTGTATCTCTAAATGTCTCCATCAAAAAGTTAGAAAGATCTCAAATTAACAATCTAACTTTGCACCTAAAGATACCAGAAAAAAAGAACAAACCACCTCCAATGTTTTTCCTTAAGTGTATTTCAGTTTACTTGGTCTTCTTACTCATTAGCATAACATTTTTAAATACAATAATACCAAATTTCTTTGAGGGTTTGGAACAGTGTTTCTCTGTAATGTGTTAGACGTGTCTTTGCTTCCTAGTGCATACACACTTTCTCTCTCTCTTTCAGTCTTGCTCTTGCTCCTTCTTCTCATTGTCTCTTTAAAGTGATGGGTAATTTTGTATTAATTGTGTGTTCTAATATAGCTATATTTGGAGTAGCTTGTGTATTTCATTCGTAATAATTAAAATACTAATGTTAAGAAAGACTGGATCTTCATATTGTTTCTGATGATATTTTTATATATGCCTGGAGATTGTTTAATGGTAGAACTAAAAAAACACTCCTGCCCAAGGCTACCTACTAGTGGGAGTCTCCCTCACAGGTGGAGCAAGTTCTATATTTTCTCAAAAGCTGGTTCCACCACCAGGAAACCTAGACTCTTAAATCAGCTCAAGCTCACTTTTGAGCTGCACAAGGATCTCACATCTTTGCAAAGGGAAAGGGAACTTGTTCTGACTTTTTCCTCACTCTGGCTAAAGTCACAGAAAAATTGGGACTAATTTTTCCTCTTTGGATGTCAAATGGTTAGATTTCCTTGGTTAACTTAGTTTTAAATTTTATAATTGACACACAATTGTATGTATTTACAGAGCACATTGTGACCTTTCAATACATGTATATATAGTACAATTATCAAATTGGGGTAATTGTTATACACATCACTTTAAAAATTTACCAATGCTTTGTGGTGACAATATTCAAAGTCTATGCTAGCTGTCTTAAAATATATAATACATTGTTATTTGCTATAGTCACCCTGTTTTGTTATAAAACATCAAAACTTTTTTTTTTTTCACTGTAACTTTGTAGCCACTGACCAACCTCTCCTGGTACCCCTCCCTACCTCCAGTAACCTCCTTAGCCTCTGGCTGGTGAACGAAAGAGAAAAGAAGTGTATTTTTGTCTTTACATTTATATTGGGAAATATAATACTTAAATTAGGTAAATCTCCTTAATAAGGCAACTAAATATTCTAAAATAAAAAATGTATTTGGTATTGAAATACTTGACAATTAGTCAAAATTCTTAATTATGGTTTCTGCTGCTATGTGTCATTCTTCACTTTCTGTATTTTCTCCAGATATCATGGAAGTAAAATGAAATATCTTATGAAGAATAAACATACATGCATACACATAAGAGAATACATATATACTATGTCTACATAGATTTTCTACCTAAGAAAATACTGAAAAAAAATAAACTGGTGTGGGAGGTGAGATCTAGTGTATAAAATATTTTCATTTGTCATGCTAAAGGGAAGGTGTGCCACTAGAGGGCAGTGTTTGACTAGTAATTAAAAGTTAAACTATAATTCCTTATAGACAAAACAGATATTTTTACCAACATTTCACATACAATTATCCTATCAGTAAATAACAAGTTTGCTTCTGATCTTGCTTAATTTTCCATGTCTTTATCGTTTTGTTTGATGCCTATAACTTTTAGTGATCCAAAGATCTGCTTCCCATCAAGTCCCTATGGGATCATTATTTTGTTTAGGCAGCCTTAGAAGCCCCCTCTTCCTTTAATCAGCTGCATTCTCTAAGTTGGTACTCCTTGACCTGACATTCACTTATGTTCAATCAAGAAATAATGCCTCAAGTCATCACTAATAGCTCTATAATTAAAGGTTTTCAGATAGATCAATAGAAAGATGTAGAGATAGAGATGATAGAAATATAAATGGGATATAGTCTCTCTTCTTAAGAGCTTAAATGACAGTGCCTGTTACTGACCACTAACCACTTAGGACCTCCTGTGTTTTTCTACAAATCCTGCCCCAGTGCTACTCTATTTGTCTATTTCTCCCACTTTAAATCTATTATTTCTGAAGTTTATAGTTTATGTATTGCTGAGAAATTGGTATGCTTATATATGGTTTTAATAATACAACTAAACTGAAAATAATGTAATAGCTCATCTTTTTTTTAAATGCACTTTTAAATTAGAATTCATTCTGGAGACGGTTAATGATAATATCTGTTTAATAGTTGCTTTTAAATTTTATTTGTCCATACCTCATTAGCTAATATTTATACATCTTTCCTATATGGCTGATACTGTAAGTTTAGGTTAATTTTTTTTTCATTTTAATTCCATGACATAGATGCTGAAATTATTTCCAATTTAGAGCTAAAATTGACGTTAAGGATATTCTTAATCATTTAGCCTTATGAAACATGAAGAGCTAGGCTGTGGTATATTTGAGACCAACATGCAAGTAGCATGCTGTATAAGTAGGAGAACTTGTTTTCTTGATGCTGGGGTTGGTAATATCTACTTCTCAGGTTTTCTATAGGCACCATACTTTAAGTAATCTAATCAGGCACAGAGTTTTAAGTGATCTAATTTAAGGCTCTTGGTGACTCCTGAACTATTGGGTAGATGGTATTAACTTTATTATTAAAGTCCTGTCTTTATATTTTTATGCTCACAAGATTAATTAATCTTTTATATTTATGGATTATATAATGAACACATTGCTAGGACTTGAGGTAATAAAATTGAGAATACCTGACTCCTCAAAGAGTTTTGATGATATATGGAAACAGTATATAGAGGTTTTAAAACTAATCTTAACTAAAGATGAAATAGAATAAGTTACACATATAAAATACTTT
Organism: Sapajus apella; assembly: GCF_009761245.1. Classification (NCBI taxonomy): domain Eukaryota; kingdom Metazoa; phylum Chordata; class Mammalia; order Primates; family Cebidae; genus Sapajus; species Sapajus apella. Next base: position 8,482,061 of record NW_022437027.1, read on the forward strand.
ACGTACAAAATGTTTGGATTCTGAAAGAAGAAGTTGTGCTGAGCAGACATGTTTCTCTCCACCTAGTAGTTAGAAAGTCACATGAAATAGTCCTCTGCTTCTGATGACAGAATGAGGGTTAAAAGCTCTGTAAGTTTATCTGGCCATGGACATGAGCAATGGCCATAGTGGTGATGAGTTCAATAGTCTGGGGTACATTTGAAACCAAACTGAGGTCTCTAGCCTTTCTTATGACAAACACCGGATTGAGGACATGGCTCAGTCCAGCCAATCTCACTGGTTTACAGAAGGAACAGCAAGATGATGTAAGAGCAAGTCAAGTTCATTGGGCCACATTCCTACAGGCTGGAGAGTTTGGAATACATAAAACTCTCACTGCTGGGAATTTAGACTAACCTGTGAACCACACAGAAAGACCTAGTAGTTTCAGATTCCCTTAGCAGGTGGTCACAGAAGATTTTTGGGTTTCAAGACTAGAATGAGATTCCTGACAGTCCCATTCTAGACTGCTCATGGCTGAAGTACTCTTTACTCGTATATCCCTGGATGCTTCTTTCTGCCTTTTTTTCAAAGACAAAAGGCTTATTTTAATGTGCCCTTAATAAAGCCAAATCTGAGGGTATTAAGCTTTTTATAGATGAGAAAAACTGTCAACTTTGAAGGTATTTTATTTTAAAAGTTTGAGACATAATTATCATAATAAAGGAAAATAAATAACCAGATTTAAATGAATGGCTAACAAAGTGAAGAGTAACACTTTGTTTTAAATATTGATACTCAGAAGTTGAAATTAGGGAAAATAATGGTTCAGTTTTAATGTGAATAATAGTCCTTTAGCCCAAGCAAAGAAGAAAGAAGCAGACTGTGTGCAATAACTTTGTTGCCATTTAAAATGGATATATGCACTTTTTGGTACCTGATGAAAATTGCATATCTAACTAATTCAAAGTTATTTCATTTTTATTAGCAGAAAACTTAGGACTCAGATTCAAATATATTGTACTAATGTTTAGGCAGCGTTTGATTTGTCTTTCTCAAGTCATGCATATTCTTTTTGTTCCCTGAAAATTGCCTCAGTTCATCAAAGAACAGAAATAGGAAGGATCTCTACATGGTATCTCAAGGGTTTCCTTTGTAGTAAAGCACTGTCAAAAGACCACAGGTGATAGCCTGGATTCCATACTAGCTAGAATTCATTCAGTAGGGATACAGGATGCTGAGACTAATCAAAAGAAGTCTTCAGTGGCTGTATAGACATGAGGTAAAGTAAATTTTAGAAAAAAAATATTATCTGAAAGAAAGTGGATAATTTTACAATGACAAAGGCATCAATTCATCAAGAAAACATAATATTATACTTTGATATGCTAGTAACAGAGCTTCAAAGTGCATGAAGCAAAGACTGACATAAAGACAGGAGAATCAATTAATGGAAAAGTAATATTCAGAATTTTCAGCATCTCTTTCTCAATAATTGACATAATAATTAGATTAAAAATTAGTAAAATATAAAAATACTGGAACAAAACTATTAACTCTATTAAGTTCAGAGTTCAATTAGGACCCACAACAACACAGTTGAGAAGAAAATGAGAGAGATAACAGCTGCACAGAAAGCATCACTAGATTGATTGGCTTAGCAGGGAGATATGCAGATGGCTGGGAGCAAAGAAGCGCAGAGTCTATCTGTATTAGTCATGTCATGAGTGCCATCGCAGGCCCCAGTGATCTGCTCTGAAAAGAACTTCAGTAGACTTGTATACATTAGACAGCAGTGCCACCACCACAATGAGGGTGCCCATGAGCCAGACCTAGTGCCACATTGTCTTCTGTTAAAAAATAAAATAAAAGAGAGAGAGAGATCAGGATGTCTGGAGCAGTCTTGACCACTAAAATTCCCAAAAGCTTTCACCACTGCTATGGACAATCATGGCCACACTGCCCCATGAGGACCCATGGAATCTTTATTGATGCTGACCTCGACTAATGAAGCTGAGTGGAGACTACACTGCTGGGGCCTCCACTAGAATAACAGCCACCACTTCCCACCCAATACTGGAGAGTGATCAATGAGTCTCATGTAGATGTCAAAGGAGAATTGAAATATTTCTGGAGATAAATGAAAATGAAAACATTATACCAAAACTTATGGGATACTGCTTAGGGGAAGCATTTCAAAGAAGGAAGTTTACGGGATAAATGCCTACAAGAAGAAAAAAAAAAAAGACATATGTAAAATAAACAATCTAACTTTATAACTCAAGGAACTAGTAAAAGAAGAATAAAGTAAGTCCAATGTTAGCAGAAGGAGAAAAATAACAGATATGAGTAGAAATAAATAAAGACAGAATAATGATGTAAAAGATCGACCAAACTAAAAGTGGTTTCTTAAAAATATAACAAAAATGAGGAATCTTTAAACTAAGAAAAGGGTAAGATGACTCAAATAAGAAGTGATAAAAGGGACATTATGATATTGCAAAATACATAGCAATACAAGAGACTAATACGAGCAATTATACACTTAGAAATTGGATAACCTAGAAGAAATTGATAAATTCCTAGAAATATGCAATCTGAAAAGACTGCATGATGATGAAATAGAAAATCTAGATAGAGCAATAACTAGTAAGATTACATCAGTTAAAAAAAATTCTAACAATGAAAAGCTCAGATCCTGATGACATCATCTAGCAAAGATTTTTCATTTTTCTAGGTTGTTGAGGGTTTTTAACATGAAGAGAGATTGAATTTTGTTGAAAGCCTTTTCTGAATCTATTGAAATTATCTTGTGGCTTTTGCTTTTATTTTTGTTTATGTGGTAAATAAGTTACGAATTTGCATGTGTGCTGAATCAACCTTGCACCCGAAAGATAAAACACACTTGGTTGTAGTGGATTCGCTTTTTGATGTGCTGCTGGATTTGTTACTATTTTGTGGATAATTTTTGCATCTATGTTAATCAAGGATACTGATCTGAAGTTTTTGGTTTTTGTTGTGTATGCCAGGTTTTGGTATCTTGGATGATCCTGGTCTCATAAAGTGAGTTAGGGACAAATCACTCCTCCTCAATTTTTTGGAAAAGTTTCAGTAGGAATGGTACCAGCTCTTCCTTATACACCTGGTACAATTCGACTATGAATTCTTCTGGTCCTGGGCTATTTCTGGTTTGTAGGCTTTTTATTATTGATTCAATTTTGGAACTCCTTATTGGTCTGTTATGGAATTCAACCTTATAGGTATATCATCCCATAACCTTCTAGTATTCATTGCTTTTGATCAGATATGAGCTGTGAATGTTACCCAGGATTACTTAAACTTGTGGAGTTGCTCCTCTCTAATTCTTTCTGGATTCTCTCTTTGTCTTTGACTTTCAATAATTTGATGATCATGTGTCTTGGTGTAGATCATTTTGTGCTTTTTCTACTTAAGATGCACTTAGCTTCTCACATTCATGTCTTCACAAGGGAAGTTTTCAGGCATTATTTCTTCAAATAGTCTTTCTGCTTTATTTTTTCTCTATCTCTCCTCCTGTGCTACTTCAATTGTATGCATGTTGGTACACATGATGGGGTGTCCAACAGGTCTCTTAGTCCACGTTTATTTTTCTTTTTTTGTTGTTGTTTCTGTTCCTCAGGCAGATAGTCACAATTAATGTATTTCCAAGCTGATTCATACTTTCACTCTCTCAAAAATGTTGTTGAATCCCTTGATTAAATACTTCATTTAGTTATGTTACTTTTAATTATCCAATTTCTATTTGCTTCTACTTTTATTAGGTTTCTTTCTATAATTTCTACTTATAAAATCTTTATTAATATTCTCTATGTATTATTCCATTCTCACACTGCTATAGAGAACAGCCAGAGACTGGGTAATTTATAAAGGAAAGAGATTTAATTGCCTCAGTACTGCATGGGTGGAGAGTCCTCAGGAAACTTACAGTCATGACAGAAGGAGAAGAAAGCACATGCTTTTTCACATGATGGCAGGAGAGAAAAGTGCCCACAGGGGAAATGCCAAATACTTGCAAAACCATCAGATCTTGTGAGAACTCATTGTCACAGAACAGCAGGGGGGATCCCACCCCATAATTCAATTGCTCCCACCGTGTCCCTCCCACAACACATGAGGATAATGGAGAGTACAATTCAAAATGAGATTTGGCTAGAGACAGAACCAAACTATAGTATTCCATAAACAACATTCTAATGGTTTTCTTTAGTTCTTTGTACATGTTCCATGAGCTTACTGAACATATTTAACGTAGTTCACTTAAACTCTTACCTAATTGTGTGTGGGTAATATATTTTATTTTTATACCTCATATTTTGGCTTCATAACTGGACCTTTTAAACACTATAATTTGGCAACTTTGGAAATCAGATTGTTTTCCCTCTTCAGGGTTTGTTGTGTTCTTGTTCATTGGTGACTTTTTCCTTTCTTTGAGATGGAGTCTTGCTCTGTTGCCTAGGCTGGAGGGTTGGAATAGAGTGGCACGATCTCAGCTCACTGAAACCTCAGCATCCCAGGTCAAGCAATTCTCTTGCCTAAGCCTCCTGAATAGCTGGGATTACAGGCATGTGTCATCACACCTAATTTTTGTATTTTCATTAGAGACTGGATTTCACCACGTTGGCCATGTTGGTCTCGAACTCCTGACCTCAAGTGATATGCCTGCCTTAGCCTCCCAAAATACTGGAAATACAGGCATGAGCCACCATGCCCAGCCATTGGTGACTTTTTTGAACTAAATTTTTATAGTTTGTATTATACGTTGTATGTGGCCACTTAAATCTATGTTCATTAGCTTAGTGGTCAGGAAGTGATTCAACAGAGGTTTTCTAAAATGCCCAGAACCACACAAAATCTTCCAGTTTTTGTATACAGGCTCTGTGGGTAAGTTGAGGCATGCTTTCAACTCTCAGACAAGCAGTCTATAATTTTGTTTTCGCCTTCTTTTCTTGCTTGTGCAGAATCTGAAGGTTTAACAGTGGAGAAATCTAAAGGCTTTGTAAGATTTTTCTGAGCATGCACCCAGCCATTGCCACGTCATGGCCTTTTAAATTCTCAGGATATATAGAAGATTTACACACACACACACACAAACATTTTATTAATATAAAATATATATTTTTTCCCTCAAATCACCTCATCCTCAAGTCTTTCATTCCAAGCTTTTGGTTTGTCTATTTTTTCTTCAACTTTTATCCCTTTCCGCAGGTAGCAATAGCTGATATACTTTCTTTTAAATATATTTGACAAATACTCTCTATCTGCTTCATCACTAGCAGAGTTCCAAGTGGGATAAAGACAGGTCCTTTGAGGAGTTCCCAGACAGATCAAGAGAAACAATTACAATTCTTTAGAATATAGTCTGTTTTGTTTTATTTGGGATTAGAAAAGTATACTGGAAATGGGCTGTTGTCTTCAAACCTACTTCTGAGCTCAAGAGTAGTTTTGGGTCAGAGTAAGTTAAGACATTACAAAACTCTCTAATTCAGATTATTTTCTCCATCCTGATTAAGAAATCACCTTGTTGGTGGAAACTTCTATGAATCTGAAGAGCTCTGGTATAGTCAATTCTGAAAGTTCTTCCCAGTTTCTTTACTCATTTTGTGGAGTAAGAAAATTTCGGAGTTTCCTTCTCCATCACTTTTACTGATGTAGCTTACAGAAGTTTTAATTGCTTTTATTTTTAGTTGATTTTGGTTACCAATGGTTTGCTAGAACATTAACTTTTCAATAGTTTAAAACACAATTGTTATAAAGAAGATTAGATCAGGGGGAAGTTGTCATTCAAGTGCTTTCAAATGCCAGATTTGTTAATGTATGAGGCAGGATGGAAGGAGGAAGAAAATGGAAAGTGAAATGATCATTGATGAGCTTCAGAATATCTCCATTGTAAAGAATTTCAAATCAAGTTTAAAATATTACATCTAGTGTAAAATATAGATATAAATTAATAAATATGTAAGCTCGATTTTATCTGTGAATCACCATTTTTGGCATAGATCATGGTTAGTGTGTGATAAAATTTTTCAATGAATTTTGTAATTTAGATATCATTTGTGGCATTCTAATATTCCTCATTTATAATGACTTTCTCATTTTAAGTGCTGAGGTTGTGGTATCCTAAAACATTAGCATAGTTTATATGTGACAGTTAAAAAAATCTTCCATATCATGCACAGGTTGATTTTTAATTGCACATTTATTCAGTCCATGTTTTCTGTCTTGTTATTATTAAAACACAAATTGTTCCTTTAAAAAACATAGTTCAACTACTTTAATCACAGATTTAACTTGGGGAGAGAGGATTCTTTTAAACAAAGAAATGATTTAAAGTCCCCTCATCAAATTGTGTCTGGTTCAAAATGTTCAATAAAGAAAAGTACCTTCTCTGTCCTTTCTTTTAAAAAATTGATTTTTTTAAAGTTTTATCTTCACGGCAAAACTGAATGGAAAGTACAGACAGCTCTCCGATATTCTCTCCCTGCCACACACTCACAGCTTCTCCCACTATCAATACCTCACACCAGGGTGCTACATTAGTTACAAGCATTGAACAGACACTGACACATCATTATCACTCAAACTCCATAGCTTACATCAGGGTGCACTCTTGTTATGTATTTCATGGGTTATGAGAAATACATAATAACAAGTATCCACAATTATGGTATCATACAGAAGAGTTCCACTGCCTTAAAAGTCCTCTGGGCTCCACCTATTCATTCCTCCCTGCTCCCTCCCCAGGCAACCACTCATCCTTTTAGTCTCCATACTTTTGTCTTTTTTAGAATGTTATATAAATGTAATTAGGCAGTATGCAGCTTTTCCAAATTGGCTTCTTTCGCACATGTAATATGCAATTAAGGTTTTTTTAATATCTTTTTATGGCTTTGTTGGTCATTTCTTTTTAGTACTGAATATATTCCATTATTGGATATACCAGAGTTTATATATCCATCCACCTATTAAAGGGCATCTTGCTTGCATCCAAATTTTGATGATTATGAATCAATCTTTTGTAAATGTATGTGTGCTGATTTTTTTTTTTTTTTTGGATCTAATTTTCAATCCTTTTGGGCAAATACCAAAGGGTTCCATTTGTGGATCATATGGTAAGAGTGTTTAGTGTTATAAGAAATGACCAAAATGTCTTCCAAAAGTGCTGTACCACTTAGGTTCCCACCAGCAATGAATGAGAGAAATCTTCCATATCATGCACTATATTTCCATGTTTGTCAGCATTTAGTTTTGTTAGTGTTTTGGATGTTACTTTAATGAGTGTGCAGTGATTCTCTCCTTTAATCTGCAGTTCTTTAATGATGTAGAGTGTTTAACACCTTTTTATAGGCTTATTTGAAAAACAGAAAATGTGTCACAAATTTGTCATCCTTGCACAGGGGATATTCTAATATTCACTGTATCACTTCAGTTTTAGTATATGTGCTTACAAAGTGAACATTGTTACTTTTTTGATTGCCAAGTTAATGGATAGGTTAAAACAAACAAGTAATAGGTAATGATTATATGACCTGGACTTTGCCATTGATGGAAGAGCCATGTCTATTTCTGTGAAATAGGAATGAGATCAGAAATCTGTGAATGGAAGAAACAAATTAACATACCTATGGGAATACAGGAGAGAAAGGGAGAGAGAGAGAGAGAGAGAGAGAGAGAGAGAGAGAGAGAGAAAGGGGGGAGGAAACTGTAGAAAAGAGAAGGTATGTCAGCCAGAACCAAAAAGGCACCCTAGCTTCAATGAGATGGAAGTAAAAAAATATAGGGGGGCAGATGAAGCTATTGGAGCTGGGTTTAAGAAACACTAAGCAGGTCATCTCCCAATATTTAACACTTTTATCTATTCCTCTATTCTTAAGCCAAGTTTACACAAAATTTAGACGTAACATTTTTAAAGTGCTAGACAGAAGTATAAATCCACATTTATAGGAAATAATTTAATTGTTTAAGGATAAAATAGTATATTAACTCACAGCTTGATACCTAGCATTTCAGATATGTGAGTTTTTTAAAATCATATTCCAGGCACTGTTTCGTCACTTGGAATAAAAAGGGAAGCAAAGCAAATACCCAGTTTCCATGGAAGTTACAATTTAGTGGCAAACAATTAAAAAATATGTATAATATGTATAGGATGTAAGGCAATAAAGCAAGGTAAGCAGAAAAGGAAAACTTTGTCGGTTCTCATTTTTGGTTATCACTCATTATGATTTTAGTCTTTAATGCATGCGCTAAACACAAATTTTCCAAAATTATCTCTTTGCTACCAATTTAAGCATGATTAATTATCACATGGAATTTCAACAGGCTAACTTCTAGCCTCAGATTGTATGTGAAAACAAAACCATGTAAGCAATGCAGAGAATGAAGATAAAATTGTTGTTCTAAATATTTTGGGAATTTTTATTTTCAGTTTTCATTTTGCACTCTATTATTTGGAGTTCAAATTAATCAGCAAATTGAGAAGTAAAATTATGTGGCAGCGTGATCAAGACTGGTTTTCCCTGCTAGCTTTACAATTACTCAGTTTTAGTTTAAAAGTTATATTCATCCATCTTTTCTACTATACTATTTCCTAACAGCTAGTTATAAGTATATCCTACCTCATTATGTAAAGTCAAATTTACAAAAAAAAATTTAAGTACTCAACAGAAAAATCCAAAACTATACGTATTTTGCAGAAATTTGTGTTTACGTATTTAACTAAAATAAGGATTAAAACTGCTGAATAGAGATGTTAAAATGGTTAAACCAAATACACTATCACAAAAAAAGCTACCATAGCAACTTAGTCAAAAATTTAAAAGATTTTCATTTTAGTAACATCTCCAGGGTATTATAATACAAGTTTCTCATTAGTTATAGGCATTCTTTAGTCAATGTTCTCATGTGTTCATTTATCAGTTTTAAAACATAAAATCATATAGTAGTTTGACAATAACTGTTTTAAAGCATAATTTTCCTTTTTTGTTGTTGTTGTTGAAACAGAGACATCAGAGACTTACACATTTAAAATTAACAATGATCAAGGGGCTCTAAAGTGACTTAGAGTGGTGCAATGAAAGGACACCAAAACAGAGGTGGAGATATTTAAATGAATTTCCTAAGTTAAAACTAATTTAAAAATCTTAAAAACTAAATTAGTACATTCAAGCATAATTTTTAAATTACAGAACAAAAATACTATTTATTGTTATGAAAACTTTAAGAATATTTTAGTTTGCTGAGGATCAGACACTACATAATCTATATTTTGACAGACCATTAAGTACATTCTCAATCTAGAAATCTTTTGTCTCAGAAAAGATGGAATTTTAAAACAACATATTGTCTAATTTCAATACATGAGATATACAGTAAGAAGAAAAGGTATTTTTAAGCAATGGTTGCAAAAGACTTTGATTCAATCTAGATAAAACATTTGGTAGATATCTTTAAGCTTCCTCTTTTACTGATTAGATTTCTTGCCTTTTTGTACTTGTCTCAGGGACTTGGATCTGTTGTCTTGGGGAGAAGAAGTATCATTTTTCAGCCTGCAACAGTAAGTGTATTACATCTCAACAGAGCTATTTTTAGAAATAGGCAGAGTATAGTTTTTAGTAATATACATATTTAAAGTCATATTTATGTTATAGCTTCAAGAAGACTTTAAAGACATACTAACAATTGAAAACTTTGTTTTGATCATGATTCAAATGGACCAACAGTAAAAAGACATTTTTGAGGCAAATGAAAAAAACTGAATGTGAACTGAATGCTAGAAAATACTGATAAATTATTTTTAATTTATTGAAAGTGATAGCAGTCTTGTGGTTATTCCTTTTAAGTCATATCTGTTAGAGGTGTTTGTTTGTTTTGAGACAGAGTCTTGCTTTTTCGCCCAACCTGGAGCTCAGTGACGCAGTCTCAGCTCACCACAACCTCCGCCTCCTGGGTTCAAGCGATTCTCCTGCCTCAGCTTCCACAGTAGCTGGGATAGCAAGTGCCTGCCACCACATCTGGCTAATATTTTGTATTTTTAGTAGAGATAGGGTTTCACCGTGCTGGCCAGGTTGGTCTTGAACTCCTGACCTCAAGTGATCCACCAGTCTTGGCCTCTCAAATGGTGGCATAAGCCACTGCCCCTGGCCTAGAGTTTTTAACTGAAGTGTTTTCAGATGAAATAGAGTGAGGTCTGGGATGTGGTTTTAAATATCCCAGAAAAGAAAAAAAAAAAGGAGGATAGGGTAGATGAAATCTGAAAGGGAAATGTGGATAGCTGTTTAATCTAGGTCGTGGTACCTGGGAGAGGTGAGCTGGTGACTATATCATTCTCTTCATTTGTATCTGTTTGAAATTTTTTCATAATAAAAGTTACATTAGTTGAAACAAGCTCAATTTTCTATTTTCTTATTTTTTTAAAAGCTGCTTAACATTTTTGATCATCAGAGAAATGCAAATCAAATCTGCAATGAGATGTCATCTCACTCTAGTCAAAACGGCTTTTATCCAAAATCCAGGTAGTAACTAATACTGGCAAGGATGTGGAGAAAAGAGAACCCTTGTGTGCTGTTCTTGGGAGTGTTAATTACTACAACCACTGTGAAAAACAGTTTAGACATTCCTCAAAAAACTAAAAATAGAGCTACCATACAATTCAGCAATCTCACTACTAGGTGTATACCCAAAAGCAAGGAAATCAGTATATTGAAGAGATATCTGTACTCCCATGTTTATTGCAGCACTATTCACAATAGGTAAGATTGGTAAGCAACCTAAGTGTTTATCATCAGGTGAATGAAAAAAGAAAATGTGGTATATATGCACAATGGATTACTTATTCAGCCTCAAGAAAGAATGGGTTCCTGTCATTTGCAACAAGAGCTGAGTGAAACTTGAGGTAATTATGTTAAGTGAAATAAGCCAGGTACAAAAAGATAAACATAACGAGTTTTCAATTATTTGTGGGAATTAAAATTGAAATAATAGAAATAATGGATATACAGAGTAGAAGGATGATTACCAGTGTCTGTAAAGGGCAGTGGTCAGGTGTGCAGGAAAGTGGGTATGGCTAATGAGTACAAAAATAGAAAGAATGAATAGTACTAAGTATTTGCTTGCACAACAGGGTCATTACAGCCAAAAAATAATTTAATTGTACATTTTAAAAGAACTAAAAGAGTATAACTAGATTGTTTATAACACAAAGGAAAAGTGCTTTAAGTGATAGATACCCCATTTACCACTTATTATGCATTGCATGCCTGTATCAAAGTATCTCATGTAACCCATAAATATATACACCTGCTATATAGCTATAATAATAAAATATTCCTTGGTAAATAACATAATAAACTCAGAAAATATTTAAAGAAAATCAAATGATAGACACAAGAGTACATATTTCATTTACAAGAACATATGTATCAGTTATAAAACACAATTACACTCACTAAATGTAAAAGGCAAAGACTTAAAACAAGTTCTCATGTTATACTGAGAAAAAGAAATAACAAAAACTAAATGATAACCTGTCCAACCAAACAGAAATTTTAAAATAATATTAATGTATCAGGAATTTAATTGAAAATACCTTGATTTATTTATTTAAGCAATATGAACTGACTCCAATAATGTGCTCTAACCTTTTTATATTAACAGAAGATAGAGATGGGTATTGTTGATAAGGAAATCACACAAAAATAATACAAGGCAGTGAATAAACACAGAAAGTGGGACTGGGAAAATATGAATTACAAAATACAAATGGGACTCTTGGGCACCTAGCTTCAAGAATGGATCAATGGTTTTATGGTGCACCTATTTAAATTGTTATATCAATACATGATAAGTCATATAAGAATCTGATTCTGCAATGTGGAAGAAGTTCTGATTGGGGTTCTTGTAAATTGCATATATATGACAGCACCTAAAAGGTAAGGTATTTATATGTTTCTTATATGTTTTCTCATCTCTAAATTCTGCTCCACCTTCAACATCAACTCTGATGTCAACTCTGTCTCCTCTATTTCTTTCACACTGTGTCTTAGTCTGTCTGGGCTGCTGTAACAAACTCCATAGGCTGAATAGCTTATAAATAACAGAAATTTATTTTTCACACTCCTGTGGTTTGGGAAGTCCAAGATCAAGGTACCAGCAGATTTAACATCTAGTGAGAGCCTGCTTCCTGGTTCATAGATGGACATTTTTTTTCTGTCTTCACATGGCCAAGAGGAAAGGATCTCTCTGGGGCCTCTTTCATAAGAGAACTATTCCATTCATTAGGGGATGACCCTCATGACGTAATCACCTTCAAAATGACCTGTCTTCAAGGACTCTCACATTGAGGATTAGGTTTCAACATATGAATTTTGAAAGGACACATTTATTTAGTCTACAGAACACTACATACTAATTTAAAAATTATGTAACTTATTTTCAAGATAAATACCGAAAACAAGCAACTCTCGCCATTCTACTTCTACCCTTACAGTTCAAGCCACCTTTTCTCATCTGGACTTCTGCAAGATTCCCTTGACAAGCCTCTCAATCTTGCTACTTCTGCCTTTGCTTTCTACAGTCTACTGTCCCTCAGCATGTAAAGCGTGATGCTTTTATAATACATCTCAGACTATGTTGCCTACGCTTGCACTGGTCCCCTTTTCACTCGGAGTAAAAGATACATGGTTTGTAATGCCCCATGAGGTACAATAATATACATGTGGCTCATTTTCTCACTTAAGTCTCTGCTCACTTGTTACTTTGAAAGGCATCCACCTGACTGTGATTTATTTTCTTCCTAGCACTCAGAAAGATATCTATTTTTTAAATTATGTTATTTGTGTTTTTTTCTAAAAAAAAAAAAAAAAAAAAAAAAACTTCACTGGACCAAGAACTTAGTTGTTCACAGCTGGATTCTGCAGGCCTAAAATACTAGCAATTGAGGTTTTAAAAGGAATGGCAAAAACCACAATTACTTTTACACCAACCTACAGTACTTGGTTCACAGTAAATATTTAAATATTTACTGTGGTTGCTGGAATTGTGAGTGATATTTTAGGCATAAATATTTAAAGATTTTAAAAGATAGCAAATTAACAAACCAAAGTAAAGGAAGGAGAATCAAATGAAGATAAAATATGTTTTATAAAAGGAAGTTTTCTTTAACAATATTACATATTTATTTTTGTATAACTAATGCATATACATGGTAAAAAAAAATTCTAAACTGTAAACACAGTACAAAAGATAACAGTGGTAGCCAGGTTACATGAAAGACTAAAAGGCAGGCATCAAATTAAGTATTAACATACATTAAAAGTGACTGAAATCTTCTCCAGCTCATAGATACTATATTTGTTTTCTATTTACAGAGCAGAATATTGTGATGCCATAGCTTTCAAATTTTCATAGTACTGTAAGTGAACAGTAAATACTGACTAGTATCCTTGTACCATGAATCTAAACACTTGCCAAAAACGGTTATGAAATTGCTTAATGTGACTTTCTGGTCCTTCTCCAATCAAATATGTTTTGGAGGATAATTATTTGGTGAAAACATAGCTATTGAATCTGTCAAGCTGAATGCATAGAAGACAGAAAAGAAGAAAGGGCTGATCAAATGCCAGTAGAAAACTGTTACTAATATCCAGTCACATTTGATAGTTCTATAGAATAAATTTACTTTTGAATCAAATTTCAGCTTTTGTATGTTTATAAACTATAGGTGGTACATATTTAACTTTTAAACAAATGGTATTTAAATAACTTAATAAAGTTCCTATAGTAATATTAGCTTTACTTATACCTATACTCATATATTATCAAAAAACTACATACGGTGGGCAGATCAAAAGAGAGCCCCAGTGCACATTATGTCCAGCTAATAAAAGGCATAAATATTCTACCACTGTCCAATGCCATAGATTTTTTTAAATCCATAAATTATGATTATTTCTTTAGACATCTTTTCTCTAAAATCTAATAATTACAGTATATAATTAAGAAAGTACAATGAGTATCATGTCTGCGATGAGCAAAATAATTAATATTTGGTCATCCAAAGCTGAAATTATGACCAGATGCTTTGTTTTCTTTATTGAGAGTAAATAAAAAACTCTTTGCCTGTGGATCGTTAGAGTGAGACCACAAACCCTCAACTATTCACTTCTGTATTTGCTATCACAAGCAAGAAAACTTATCAAATTTTCATGGGTTAAATAACTAATATTGTTTATATTGAAGTTTTTGAAGATATTTCTTACTGCTTAACGGATTATGGTAATTTGTATTTATTGCATTTCTTTCCTTGATGGTGAATGTAGTACATATTTGTTTCACAAAGTAGAGATAGCACTATACAGAAACTGGCAAAGAAATCACTCACAATTCCAGCAACCAGAGGTAAATACATTTAACATTTTAGCATATGGTGATAATTACTAGCACAAAGAATATGCAAGGAGGAGAAAGATATGGAGAGAAAGAGATTAGATAGTTAGATAGATAGATAGATAGATAGATAGATAGATAGATAGATAATTGATAGAGAGAATGAATGAATGAATGGGATAGTGGGTTGAATGATGGTCTCCAAAAAGATATGTTTACGTCCAAGACCTAATTACCAGAATCTGTGAATGTGACTTTATTTGGAAAAGAATCTTTGCAGACATGTTAAGGGTCTCAAGATGAGATCATCCTGAAATACCCGAGGTGAGCCCTAAATACAATGACAAATGTCTTTATAGGAGACATACAGAGATGATTCACCTGGGGAAAAGAGACGATCATGTGAAGTCAGACTGGAGTTACGCAGCCATAAGTCAAGCAAAGCCTAGAACCACCAGAAGCCTTCTGAGGGAGTGCTAACATCTTGATTTTGAACTTCTGGCCTTAGAACTGTGAGAAAATAAATTTCTGCTATTTTCAGCCACCATGTTTGTAATCATTTCTCAACAGCACTCCAAGGAAATTAATACATATACAATTAGCATTAATTTTTCACACATTATGGTAGATACTTTACATATATGGTATTGTAGGAATCCTTCTCTTTGTCCAGACCAACTTAAATATAGCTGGTAAGGTTATAAGTTATTTCAAAGAGAGGTATGTTTCATGTATCCTTTTGCTTTGAGATATAGATGTCTGATTTCAGGGAGAATACAAAGATTACAAGACATAGAAACAAGAAGTTGATCTCTGGCTGGGACTACTGATGGATCTTAGTAGAGGGAGACTATAATGAGAAGCATCAGGGTTATGTTAGGTAAGGATTCAATTACTCTTTATTTAGTGATAAAATATGGCATATAATATGGAAATATGCACTATTTTCACTTATTGAAGTTTTGATGTCAATGTGAAATCTGATAGATCAGTCATGGTGTCTGGTTACTGACAAAAATCATTAATCCCAGTGGGAAATGATGGATAGTTACTCTAGAAATGGCATGGTGACACTCATAGCAGGATCAGATTTGTTTATAAATGCACATGAAGAGCCTCTGGGTTTTCATAAAAACGTTCAAATAAGTTAATTATAAAGGAGAATAGGGGAAAGGGAATAATTAAAGAGAATAGGGAAAAGGGAATAAGAAAAGTAAAATGTGAATGGCTGTTAATATAACAGTATCAAAAACTTAAAAGGCCTAGAAAATTTGGGCTTATAATTATCTTAGTTAATTCTTATAACTTCTCTCCTGGGAGACATACATATATGACAAACCAATCTCTGAATGCGAATTGTAATTTGGCAAAAAAAAATTAGATGTGTGCTTAACTACTATTCACCTAACCTTTCCTTTAAATATAGTTATCCCTTTCCCTTGTTATCCATGAGTGGGACTGGTTCCAAGACCCCTGCATGCTCAATTCCCTTACATAAAATGATGTAATATTTTCACATAACCTGTGCACATCTTTCAATATACTTTAAATCATCTCTAGATTATCTACAATTAAAATAGGCCAGATGCAGTGGCTTATGTCTATAATCCCAGCACTTTGTGAAGCTGAAAGCAGGAAGATCACTTGAGCCCAAGAGTTCAAGAATGGTCTGAGCAACATAGCAAGATCTTGTTTCTATAAATATTAGAAAACACAAATAGCCAGGCACAGTGTTTGTGTGTAATTCCAGTTATTTAGTAGGCTAAGGTGGGAGGATCTCTTGAGCCTGGGAGATGGAAGCTACAGTGAGCCCTGACTGCACCACTGCACTCCAGGTTGGGCTACAAAGTGAGACCCTGTCTTCAAAGTAAAAACCGAAGACAACGTAAATACTATGTAAATAGTTGTTATTCTGTATTTTTATTTGCATTATAATTGTTGTTGCATTGTTTTTATTTTTTACTTTTTAAATATTTTTGATTCAAGGTTAGTTGACTCCCCAGATGAGGAACTCACAGTTATGGAGGGCAAACTGTGATTTTGTTTTGTTTTGGTTTGGTTTGGTTTGGTTTTTACTGACTTCTGTCCACCAGAGGGCATATGGGACTGTGTTCACTTCTGGCTTCCAGTCCTGTCAGCTCTAAATAGTATAAAGTAAGCCATTTAAAATTCCATCATGACATTCAATATTATTGAGATATTTTTTACTGTGTAAAATACGACATAGTAATAGCACTAGTGGAAAAAATAACAAAGCCAGATGTAGATATTTGATATTCCTGCATAAAATCAGAAGCTTGTAGATACATTAAAGATGAACTTAAAAATAATAAACATCATGAATCTCCTAGATTTCTGAAATTACGTAAGCTCCCAGAGCATCTACATCTTCTTATTTTTTCTTTTACTTTGCAGTGGAAGACTATGTCTAAGTTTACAATTTTTGAAGCCATTATCACGCTTTTAAAAATACATAAATATCACTCCTGCCTTCTCTAATTCATTGATATGAAAAAGCTGTTTTTATTAAGGAGTAGTCCCTAGGCCAACAGAGTGATACTCATGGAAACAAAAGTCTAGAAAAAACACAGTTTCAAAACATTTTTTGAGATTTTAAGTTCTAGGATTCATGTGCAGGACATGAAGCTTTGTTACATAGGTAAATGTGTGCCATGGTGGCTTGCTGCACCTATCAATTCGTCACCTAGGTTTTAAGCCTCACATGCATTAGCTGTTTATCCTGATGTTCTTCCTCCCCCTGACTCCTCAACAGGCCCCAATGTGTACTGTTCCCCTCCCTGTGTCCATGTGTTCTCATTTTTCAGCATGGAATCAACCGAAATGACCATCAATGATAAAGTGGATAAAGAAAATGTGGTACATATACGCCATGGAATATTATGTAGCCATAAAAAGGAATAAGATCATGTCCTTTGCAGGGACATGGATAGAGCTGGAAGTCATTATCCTCAGCAAAATAACACATAAACAGGAAACAAAACTGTTTTTTTTTTTTAGTGTGTTTTTAGTCTTTAAAAATAATGCTTAATAACATTTGCCTTATAAAGCTGAATATTGTTAATAACACAATACCTGCAATCACTTATCTCCTGAGTGATTAATGAAGGTGACAATAAATAGAAACATAGGCATAAAAAATTAGGTTAATTGGCATTCACAAAGTCCTTAGTAGAAAGCTACAGAGACTTGAAGAATTAGTTAGAAATTTTCTGGTATATTTAATATTTAATGTAAACATGCCTATTTGTTTATAAACCAGAAGTTTTGTTTTGAAAAATTCTACCGCAGATTACTTCTACTATAAATGCAAGAAACTCTGCTTTCAAACAACAGCATCCCATTCTTTTTACTATACATATGTAATAAATTTCTTGTTCTATAAGTTATATTAACATCTATATAAATTATTGGGATATGGATTATTTAGATGCATGGTGGAATCTTAGTAAATTTACAGCTAGAAGCTTATATTTGAACCACATTTTCCCAGTAGCCACAAGGCTAGGCCCAAAATATTATCTATTAATTATCAAGAGTTTTTTTTTTTTTTCTGAAAAACATGATTTTAAGATTTGTCAGTTATTTATGAGCAACAATGAATTCACCAAATTTACAATTCTTCTTGCTGCTAACTGATAAAAGTACTAGTGATAGTGTTTGAGGAATCAGAATCACACTAATGAAGAATAAATTTCAAATACCAAAATAAAATTAGAAATGCACAGTTATTGTAGAAATTGTTTGTTAATGATAAAGGAAGGAATACTAGGAATAGTTATAGATGAAGCAGTTCTTAGATAAATGAACTGAAAGAAGAAAGCTGATTGGGTTAGTCGAGGGTCAAACTGCACAGTAGCTAGGAAAATAACATTTTTGGTAACTCACTAAAAAGCTCCAAACCAAAGATTATTCATTATAGGAATTTCTTTTGGGTAGAAATGCCCCTGTAATCTATCCATAATGAGAGTAAAACCCCAGATCCAAGCAAAAATAGCCAAAAGCAAGCTAATACAATTTTCTAACATTAACATCAGAAAAAGCAGACATCTAGGCAATATGCTTTATTAAAGGTGAAGTTATATTTCATAAAGTTTAAGGGGACTTCCATCATGACTTCCGTCATTATTTTGTACCGTAAATCATTGGACCTTCATTTAACTACTCTACGACTAGATTTTATTTATATTGACTCATTTGGTTACTCTAACCAAGTGCTTACAGGACCTGGAACAAGAGTATAAATAAAAACCTACAGACTACATGTATAAATATTTAAAAGTTCTAAATCAAGCTAACTATTGGAGCCAACAAATATTTAAATACCGATTTATCCAATTTTGACAGAATGCACAATTTTCAAGTGCACTTGAAGCATTTACCCAAACTTATAATATGGTGGTGTAGATACAGCTTCAAAAGAATTACATCCTGGCATATAATTATTCACTGCTATAGAAATAAGCTAGAAATCAAAATAACAAAAGACAATGAGAGATGAGGAATTAAACCATTGATCAAGACAGAGTAACAGAGATCAGATTTAATACTGCACCTGTAACAACCCAATAGAACTAGACAATATTTACAAAATAATAATTTCCAAGAATAAACATCAGGGAATGAAATGACAGTGTCACCACAAAAAAAGAAAAGCAAATGAAGTGAGCCCTAAGATTTTTCCACTTACTGCATTAAAAGCATTCCCAGTCTGTATTGCGAAAGGGGGATTTCAGGTGGAGCATAGGGGTTTCTCTGAGTTTAAGATGGAACTAAAAGTCCTGAGAAGCTAACGAGAGAGTATCAGGGAGGAGAGAAATCCATACAGAGAGAATCCCAAAGACCCTCCAAAGATTCCCCAGAAGTATTCCTCAGGGTACCACTATGTGTGTGAACAAACTAACCAAAACTGGGGCAGAAACATAAAACACTTAGAGGAAACTGTGCTCAACACTCACCTAATGCTGGGAAATAGTGCCTGTTCCCACCAACCAGAGTGGAAACCTCATAATTCAAGAGGGGCTGTGTAAAGTACTAAGAAGGATCTTGCTTAAATTGTGGAGAATAATAGTATTCCTGGATCGAACATGCGTGATTGTCTTGTCTAACAAATCTCAAAAGCAAGTCTTGAAGGAATAAACTGTTTCCAAATAACTTAACTGCATCTGCATCTCAGAACAAGTGTTCCATATATATATATATATATATATATATATATATGTATGTGTGTGTGTGTGTGTGTGTGTGTGTGTGTGTGTGTGTGTGTATATATATATATACACACACATATGGAACACTCAATAGCACAAAGACAATATCTCTCTAAATCTAAAAGTCCTAATTTAAATTCAACTCCATATTTAAGAAACTCTAAAAGTTACTTCTAACATTTATTAACAAGAATTAAGGCCAAGTAAAGTTTAACAAAGAAAAATTAGGAGAGGATCTTGACGAAATACATATTAAAATATTATAAAGGGGTAGTCATTTAAAGAGAACACTCCTGATACAGAATTCTAAAATACAGCAATTTAAGAGAGTAGAAGTTCAGAAAAAGGCTTTTTATACACAGACATATGTTGTATAAAAAAGGAAATGTAATATAATGGAAAATAGACAAGAATATTGAGATAACTAGATATTCATTTTAGGAAAAATATAAACAGAATTCATAAGATAGAAAGAATAAATCCCAGAAAGGTTAAAACTCTAGGTTTTAAGCTATATAGGCTTCTTATGTCTGCTAATGGATGTCTCAATTATTAGATCAATTTTGGTGAGAAAAAAGTTAAATATGCTGGATAAACTATTAAAATATCTTAGCACCAAAATTCTAAAATATATACTGAGATCAAAATATACTAAAGTCAAATACTGAGGAAATGGAACCCACTTGAACACTGAAACTCTCTCCTTTTATTTTTCTTTCTAAGAGGCATTTGCAAATCTCAGTAAGTTGGAACTATAGTTCTGATGAGCACCTAAGATAAAAGGGATTTAAGCCCACACTGAGGATTCAACTCATCACAAAATGAGAGAGAAACCCAAGGTTATACACCTCAGTGAAAGCAAGAACAAGAATTAAAACAGTTGTCATGCACATTTACAGCCTGTGTTTGTATGTTCTTAAAAACTCAAGGAAGCTCAAGCAATCACATTGTTCTAGATTGTAAAGAGCTTTCTGAGCACAGCAGAGGTAGTTTGGCAAATCCTTTACGAATAAATTTTGAAATGGCTAACACAGGCTCGGTGATACATAGTACATTTGAAAACAAGGAATAATGTCTGTGTAGAAACTGAAATGCTGGTCACAAGAAATGTATACCTGAAAACTTCAAATATTTCAATGAACGAATGCATATTATTTAAAAGTAGAACCACTGTAACTGCATGTAAAATAAAGGAAAAGTTTAAATGTTTCTGAAGGAATTACAGAAAGTGTCACTGAAGTTTTAGAAAGTACCAGTATTTCTGAAAATAAAAACTCAGAAACTTAAAATCCTATCAATTAAAAGCTTAATACATAAAAAGGGTTTCACTACAGCAGTAAGCTCCTGGAACATATCTCTTCCACTGATCACAACTAAAGTCTGACCAAACAAATGTTTATTAAATCTATCTGAATTAAAAAATAAAGAAGGTGAATTGTGGAAGACAGTGAAACTTTGAGAAGCAATTACTATCAGGTTTCCTCTACTGTTTTCTGGTTTGGGTTTGTTTTGTTTTGTTTTGTTTTTCTTTCCTAGCTATGACTGGACTTCAATCTTGGGCTCTAATCACAGTGATGTCAATTGGTAGAACATGGTAGACTCACTGCTCTGTTCATGGCCAGAAAAACAAACAAGTGAAAATATTGAAAGAAGCCCAGGCAGCTAGGAAATCCAAAAGGGGAGAAAGACAGGAAAGGAGATTCCTTATTTTGCAAATGTACCCATGCGTCACAACCTAATTCCTAAACCATATGTGTGTGGGACCAAAATCAAACCTAAGAAAGCCTCTGAGAATTAAACCTTGATTTGATCAACCCACACAAACTTCAGCCTCACCCCTGATCACCATGCTTTGGGCAAATCCAAATCAGCACAGCAAAAACTGTGAACACTAAATTGCTGGTTAAACCACTGTCCATAGTTTAAATAAAATTATTGAATTTTGGACACTTTGATTGTTTAACTTTGTAAGAAACTGCAAAATGTTTCCCACTTTCTGATGGAATCTTCTTCTTCCTACATGAAGAATTTCCTTTTTTTTTTTTTCAGTTCAAAACTCCTTTATTATCTCTATTCTTTCTGCAGTCTACTTAAGAATTTAATAGTTACTATTATTTAATAGTTACTATTATTTAACATCCATTTTTTCAGATACAATGGCCCATAAGACCCTGTAGATTCTCATCTCTTAGTTATTACCGTTGTTGATTTACAAAACTCTCCACCATTTTAGGAAGAAAAAAGGCCACATCTCCAGTGGCTACAAAATTACATCTCTTGGAAGAAGGAAGCTCTGAAAATAGCTATTGCAAGTTAACAGCTTCAAAATATTCCAAACCAAAGCTAGTATTTCTTCTTTCCCCTCTCCACTCCCATTGTGGATTATTCCAATACTTCAATTCTTACACATTCCATGCTATCAAAATGGCAAAGAATTGGAAAATAACATTATGCCAAGAAAAGGTCAAGATGCTATTTCAAAGTTTAAACAAAATTAAAGTAGATGCCACTTTTGATCCGTAAGAGAGAAAACATCCACTATTAAAATAGACCAGACTGATCCCCAGTTTCTTAAACACTCTACAGTTCCAATGATCAAAAGAGCCTCTCCAGTCTGCATGTCCAAGCCTGACTTTCCTGCCAAATACAGTATTTCTAAATTTCTACTGAGCATTTTTTTTCCATTTAATTATTTTATTGCATTTTAGGTTTTGGGGTACATGTGAAGAACATGCAAGATTGTTGCATAGGTACACACGTGGCAGTGTGATTTGCTGCCTTCCTCCCCATCACCTACATTTGGCATCTCTCCCCTTGCTATCTCTCCCCAACTCCCCACCCCCCACCGTCCCTCCCCTATTTCCCCCCAACTGAAGAATTTCCTTTAACATGATTTGTGATTCCAATAGATCAGTTATGCTTTTTCTCAGTTTTTGTTTGTCTCAAAATGTATTTTGTCCTTATTTTTGAAAGCATTGGCTTCTAGCTTGAGATTTTTCTTTCTGTACTTTAAAATGTCACAACAATTTCATATACTGCTATAATTCTTATCTTTGTTCCTCTCTATGCAATATTTTTTCCCTCTGGTTGCTGTCAAAATTTTCTTTTTATCTTTCCTGGATTATTTGCAGCTTAGAAGTAACATCCTTGGATTTCTTAATGCTCCTGTAAGGAGGCTTAGCCTCATGAGAGGTAAGAGTGGTAAAAGTGTATATGATACAAAGATAAGGAATGTTTGTTTTCACTTCTTCTAGAAGCACTTTACTCTTTACATACCAGAAGAATTAACTTTCTAGGCTTCTGGCAACATAACTGTTCTGTTTTAAGGACCAAATTGTTACAGTCTAGATTAGGTCTCTAGGCTCACCCTCAAGGCTCTAGGAATTTAAGTCTTTCTCCTTAGGAGATTTGCATTTCAAAAGGTGGGAAAGACCTGACATCCTCTCCAGTTGGTTAGAGACCCTTGGGGCTTATCTAGTCCTTGGAAAGACTTATTTACATTCAATCATATAAGGCTGAGAACTCAAGATGTTTCCCAACCTTCTCACTTGAGCAAAAAGTTATTATATTTATTTTTTTTTTCAGGAGGCCACAGGGATGAAGCTCTATCTACTGTATAAAAAGGAGAAAATTCATTGTTCTCCATCCCTCAGATATGAAGTGTCAACTACTCAAGTATGAGGTAGGAGATTTTTCTATCTGGCTTTTATTGTGTTGACCTACAGAAAAAGTGTGGGGCAAAAGAAGCCAATATGCCTATAATTTACTATAAAGCAAGTGAGAAAAGCCTGTCTTTAATTGAGAGCACCTCTGTATACATT
Organism: Sapajus apella; assembly: GCF_009761245.1. NCBI lineage: Eukaryota > Metazoa > Chordata > Mammalia > Primates > Cebidae > Sapajus > Sapajus apella. Next base: position 8,505,510 of record NW_022437027.1, read on the forward strand.
TGGGATAAAATAGTAAAATTTGAAAAGATACATATTAAATAAACAGCAAATGAATTATCAATTTTGATCACGTATTATTCATCCCAATGAATCAACTTTTGTTTTGGTTATTTGGTTTATTATTAATGTCATTTTATTTGCTTTATCATTAATTTCAGCTTTACTTCTTATTTTTAAGCAATTTAATAACTGTTTTTGATTTTTTGTATTATCTGTTGCTGTTTCTCAATATCCACATTAAATCTTCAAATTTTCTTTTTGAATAATACAAATTTAAACATGAACAATCACGTAAGAGCAGGGTGTTTTTTCTTCTTCATCTCCTGTGATAATAATATATTGTTAGGTATTAACTGCTTCAATCACAGATTTTCTATTTTAAAGCCCTTGTAAAACTGTTTATATTAAGTTCTGTCTTCCTCCTAATTTCCAGATGTAAGGTTAAACACTAGTTTGATTTTTTTTTTTATTATAACAAGTAACCTGCTCATTTTGAATCACTGGGATTCAGAAATTTCTTTAGGAACTTTCCTGCAATGGCTCAGTGATACCTTTCAATTACGTTGTTCTCAGTGAAGACGTGCTAATCTTTCTCTCTTTTTCTTACATTATTATCCATATTTTGCGTGGATATTTTTTTTTAATATTTGTTGATACATACTTCCAAGTAGATGCACTAGAACATTAACTTGGTGATTAGCAGTGACATATATTCAAAAATATCGGTTGTATGTTTTAATTTGAAAATCATGTTTTTGAACTCGAATTTTTATTGCTTTTCTTAAAGGTTTTCATTACTTTTGTAATTATATTTTTTATATTTTTCCCTTCAATAGGATTATCTATTCCTATTTTTCAACTCCTCCTGTGTAGATCAAATTACTGAATTCTCCAAAATGAAGTGTTTTGTTTGTTTGTTTGTTGTTGTTGTTGTTGTTAGCTTTTATGTAAGTGGATGTTATTTTTCAGAAATCCAAGATGAATTCACTTGGATAGGTTAAATTTGTAGATGGTAGAATACAAGGTATAAGGGTCTGTTCCAGTTTGTCATTGACAAAAGATGAAAACTGACCTGCTATGGGGTAGTCAAAGAGACAAACTTGTTACTGGCCCTCTGTAGATGCAATCAGTGTCTATTAAGATACTTATTAGATGCTAATTAAGTTATTTATTAGATATCTAGTAAAATAATAGTACTATTAATAGATATCTAGTGAAAGATAAACTTTCACTGCTTTTTACCATATTTATATAAAACGTTGTTATATAATCACTCCACTTATTTTGTTCCTCCATGCTATTTTCACTGTTTCATAAAAAAAGAGATTGGTTTTTGAATGGCATCATTTCAGTCCACCACTTTATTCTTCAGAGATGTATACCACCATTTGGTACAACACAGGAAAAGGTATCTTAAGTGAACCATTATTTTGTTATTATGTTTTAAGTTCTGGGATACATGTGCAGAACACATAGGTTACATAGGTATGCACGTGCCATGGTGGTTGCTCATCCATCCCCCTGTCATCTACATTAGGTATTTCTCCTAATGTGAGCCCTCCCCATTCCCCACCCCATGCTATCTCTCCCCTAACCCCTACCCCACAGCAGGCCCTGGTGTGTGATGTACCCCTCCCTGTGTCCATGTGTTCTCACTGTTCAACACCCACTTATGAGTAAGAACATGCAGTGTTTAGTTTTCTGTTCCTGTGTCAGTTTGCTGAGAATGAATCAGTTTCCAGATTCATCATGTCCCTGCAAAGGATATGAACTCATCCTTTTTATGGCTACATAGTATTCCATGGTGTATATGTGCCACATTTTCTTTATCTAGTCTATCATTGTTGGGCATTTGAGTTGGTTCCAAGTCTTTGTTATTGTAAACAGTTGTGCCAGAGTCCATTTGAGTGGCACTTACAGGACAAGCAAGAGATGACTAGTCATTGTTACAGAAATGGATAGCCAATATGCAGTTCTCTGTCACTGAATCCTTTATTCTCTCTCTCTCCCAAATAGCAATGCCTCACAACTATTCTCTTTTATCTTTTGCCTACATATCCAAAAGTTTCTGTCCTTTGTGTTAAGTCATCTGGGTGGTTGAAGGAGCAATGCTAGGTGGGGGCTGGGTCAGGCAAGTCTGCAGTTTGGATCTCCACATGCAGAACAAGTAACAGTCCCAGTGGGGGATTTGAGGGCAGTTCTTTGGCCACTGGAGTAATGTTCAAGGGAGGAGCACTGCTGCCATTACTGTATAGAATAGTCCACACAGGGAGTAGAAAGAAGTGGGTGGCCATTAAGTCCAATCCAGCCCTCGTGCACTTGGAAAGTCAGGTCTCATACCCACAGTGTTCCACTAGAAACAGCTAGCTAGGTTCTGGCAGGCTGCACTCAGAAACGAAAACTGCCTTAGGGTATAAGCCTTCCCCAGGACAACAGAAACCAGACTTTCAGACCATGCCTCTCCCAGTCTGACCACGAAGCAGCGGCACCCACCTCCTCTGCTCTTGGCTGCAGCATACTTCCCACTTGCCCCTCAGTTCTGGCCAAGGGGGTTCATTCCTATTCAAGATTATATTGCAAATCTTAGTTCGGAGCTTCTCTCAACCTGTGACCACTGCCTCAGTTAGCTGGCAGATTTCTGGAAGATCCCCTATAAGCTAGGATTAAGAATGATTTCCCTTTATATTAGAATAATTTATATTCCTTTGTGTATATACTTAGTAATGGGATCGAGGGATCAAAGGTTTTTCTGTCTTTAAGGAATTGCCACACTGTCTTTGAGCACTCTTCACAATAACAAAGGCATGGAATCAACCTAAATGATCATTAATAATAGACTAGATAAAGAAAATGTGGCACACACACACCATGGAATACTATGCAGCCATAAAAAGTAAAGATATCCTATTCTTTGCAGGGACATAGATGGAGATGTAGTCCATTATCTATAGTGAACTAACACAGAACAGAAAAACCAAATACTGCATATTCTCACTTATAAGTGGGATCTAAAGGATGAGAGCACTTGGGCACATAGAAAGGAACTACATGCACTGGGGCTTGCCAGAGGATGGAGTGGAGGAGGGAGAAGATCAGGAAAAATAACTAATAGGTACTAGTCTGAATACCTGAGTGATGATTATACTCTGTACAACAAACCCCCATAACATGTTTATCTAAGTAACAAACCTTCACTTATACTCTTGAACTTAAAAGTTGAAGAAAAAAAAAAAGGAATTGATTCCCTTCACCCCCACTGGAGACTGGGAATGCTCGCAAGGCACCTCTCATTGCTGCTCTTTCTCATATACTCCACACCACTCACTAAATCAACTTCAGCACTAGACAGCATTAAGGGCTTCCCTGGTGGCCTGGATTTCCAGGTTCCACAGTTTTCCATCTGGCTCATAGTGTAGGCTGCAACCTGCTACCTCTATAGAAAGGTCTGTGGTTTCTTCCAAGATTCTTGCCAAGTTCCTTTGTTGCTTCTTGGAAGCAACAAAGTATACATCATGAATCTCTACAAACAATTTTACCTTTCCAAGTGGAAGAGGCATGCTAACAATGCCTCCAATTTGCTACATTGGAAAAACAAAACAAAACAAAAAACAGGAATAGTCTCTATATTTGAACAGGCAATGTTCAAATTAAGTTATCTCCCTTTAATATGTCGAGGGTCATCTAGGCTTTTGAATGGCTTCTAGCCTAGTTCCCACCTTTATCTAACTCACACTCTGATTATGTTTGAAAGAAAATAAGCTAATTACAATTCTGTGGGAAAGTGCTATTAATCCCAAGTCACTGGGCAACGTTTCCACGTCATGCAGTCAGATTAGGAATGTAGGGCTGGAGTTCTGTGAATTCAGGCAGAGAGCTCACAGTGTGAAGAATACCAACGTGATTTCACACAGTCTTTGGATGCATTACTATTGCCATTATTAATAGAAAAGAGAAGAAAATACAGTGTGCATATGAAAAGAATTTGCAATTTTGTAAAATACTCTCAAACGAAACATGTACCACAGTGAACCATGCTGTGAAGTATTATTATATATTTATTAATCTATAAATTAAGCCAGGTACAGTGGTACATGGCTTTAGTCCCATCTACTCAGGAAGCTAAGGTACAAGGATCCCTTGAGCTCAGGAGTTGCAAATCAGCCTGAGAACTATAGTGAGATCCTATCTATAAAGAATAAATGACTAATAAGAAAATATTTATATAAATTAAATTTCTGTGGAAAAATCTGGATCTGAAATTAGAAATTAAAGAATTTTCTGTAATCAGTAAAATTTATTGAATTCAAGTTTATTAAAAGTTATATTCTGTTTTAGTAAGATAGAGACACATTAACATTGTTCAACTTCATCACCTTATAAATGAGAAGAAAAGAATTTTTTTTCTTTTGGAATAATCTTATTTATTTTTAACTTTTAGGTTTAGGGATACACATGAAGGTTTGTAATATAGGTAAATTAGTGTGACAAGAGTTTGTTGTACAGATTATTTCATCACCCAGGTACTAATCCTAGTGCCCCACGGTTATTTTTTCTGCACCTCTTCCTCCTCCCACCCTCAAATAGACCCTCCAGTAGGTGTTATTCTTTTCTTTGTGCTTATGAGTTCTCATTATTCAGCTTCCTTTTATAAGCGAGGACATGAATTATTTGGTATTCTCTTCCTGTTTTAGTTTGCTACGGATGAGAGCCTCCAATTCTATCTGTTTCCACAAAAGATATGATCTCATTTTTTATGGTTTCATAGTATTCCATGGTGTATATGTATCACATTTCCTTTATCCAATTTGTCAGTGATAGGCATTTAGGTTGACTCTATGTCTTTGCTATTGTGAACAGTGCTGCAATGAACATTTGTGTGTATGTGTCTTTACTGTAGAATAATTTATATTTCTCTGGGTATATCCTGTAATGGGATTGCTGGTTCAAATGGTAGTTCTACTTTTAATTCTTTGAGGAATCACCACATTGCTTTTCACCATGGTTGAACTAATTTACACTCCCACCAATAGTGGATAAGTGTTCCTGTTTCTCTGCAATCTTGCCAGCATCTGCTATTTTTTGACCTTTTATTAATAGCTATTCTGACTGGTATGAGATGGTTTCTCACTGTGGTTTTGATTTGCATTTCTCTAATGATCAGTGATGTTGAGCTTTTTTTATGCATGTTGGCCACATATATGTCTTCTTTTAAGAAGTGTATATTCATGTCCTTTGTCCACTTTTTTATGGGGTTGTTTTACTCTTGTAAGCTGGATGCTAGACCTTTGTCAGATGCATAGTTGGCAAATATTTTATTCTGTTGTCTATTTGCTTCGTTGCAAGTTTTTTGTTGTTTGTTTGTTTTGCTGTGTAGAAGCTCTTTGGTTTAATTAGATACAATTTGTCGATTTTTGCTTTTGTTTCAATTGCTTTTGGCATTTTTGTCATAAAATTTTTGCCTGTTCTTTTGTCCAGAATGATATTGCCTAGGCTATCTTCCAGGGTTTTTGTAGATTTTGGTTCTACATTAAATCTATAATCCATCTTGAGTTGAATTTTGTATATGGTATAAGAAAGAGGTCCAGTTTCAATCATCTGTATATGACTAGCCAGTTTCCCCAGCACTATCTATTGAAAAGAGAGTCTTTTCCCCATTGCTTGTTTTTATCAGCTTTGTCAAAGATCAGATGACTGATGCTCATGGATAGGAAGAATCAGTATCATTAGAATGGCCATATTGCCCAAAGCAAATTAAAAACTCAATGCTATTCTTAATAAATTACCAATGATATTCTTCGCATAGCTAGAAAAAACTATTTTGAAACTGATATGGAATCAAAAGTGAGCTTGAATATCCAAGGCAATCCTAAGCAAAAACAACAAAACTGGAGACATCACATTACCAGACTTCAAACTACACTACAGGGCTATGGTAATCAAAACAGCATGGTACTGATACAAAAATAGGCTCATACACCAATGAAATGTTAGAGAATCCAGAAATAAAACTGCACACCTATGATTATCTGCTTTTCCACACCTATGCATACCTACAAAAATAAATATTTTAAAGACAAATCTATATCTCTATGTTGCTAAATTTATTTTCCATCAGTGATAAAATATATCTTGGTCTAACATCTACAATAAGGGCTATAGTTTCTGTCAAAGTCTACGATAGAAATTCAATTGATTTTTTTCTAAGCTATGTTGCTCTAAATAATCTCAAAATTCTATTTTGTAAAACATTTAAAATTTTTATTTTTATTGATTAATTTATTTTTATTTATTTTTTATTGCATTTTAGGTTTGGGGGTACATGTGAAGAGCATGCAAGATTGTTGCATAGCTACACACATGGCAGTGTGATTTGCTGCCTTCCTCCCCTTTACCTATACCTGGCATTACTCCCCATGCTATCTCTCCCCAACTCCTCACCCTCCACTGTCCCTCCCCCATTTCCCCCTAACAGACCCCAGTGTGTAGTGCTCCCCTCCCTGTGTCCATGTGTTCTCATTGTTCAACACCCGCCTATGAGTGAGAACATGCAGTGTTTGATTTTCTGTTCTTGTGTCAGTTTGCTGAGAATGATGGTTTCCATGTTCATCCATGTCCCTACAAAGGACACGAACTCATCGTTTTTGATGGCTGCATAATATTCCACGGTGTATATGTGCCACATTTTCCCTGTCCAGTCTATCATCGATGGGCATTTGGGTTGCTTCCAGGTCTTTGCTATTGTAAACAATGCTGCAATAAACATTCGTGTGCGTGTGTCCTTATAGTAGAATGATTTATAATCCTTTGGATATATACCCAGTAATGGGATTGCTGGGTCAAATGGAATTTCTATTTCTAGGTCCTTAAGGAATCACCACACTGTCTTTCACAATGTTTGAACCAATTTACACTCCCACCAACAGTGTAAAAGTGTTCCTATTTCTCCACATCCTCTCCAGCATCTGTTGTCTCTATATTTTTTAATGATCACCATTCAAACTGGTGTGAGATGGTATCTCAATATTGTTTGATTTGCATTTCTCTAATGACCGGTGATGATGAGCATTTTTTCATATGTTTGTTGGGCTCAGGTACGTCTTCTTTTGTGAAATGTCTGTTCATATCCTTCACCCACTTTTGAAAAGAAAACTTCAGACAAATATCCATGATGAACACAGATGCAAAAATCTCCAATAAAATACTGGCAAGCCTATTGCAACAGTATATCAAAAAGCTTATCCACCATGATCAAGTAGGCTTCATCCCAGGGATGCAAGGCTGGTTCAACATACGCAAGCCTATAAACGTAATTCACCACATAAACACAACCAAAGACAAAAACCACATGATTATCTCAACGGATGCAGAGAAGGCCTTTGACAAAATTCAACAGCCCTTTATGCTAAAAACCCTCAATAAACTAGGTATTGACAGAACGTATCTCAAAATAATAAAAGCTATTTACGACAAACCAACAGCCAATATCATACTGAACGAGCAAAAACTGGAAGCATTCCTTTTGAAATCTGGCACTTGACAAGGATGCCCTCTATCACCACTCCTATTCAATATAGTACTGAAAGTTCTAGCCAGAGCTATCAGGCAAGAAAAAGAAATAAAGGGCATTCAAATAGGAAAGAAGAAAGTCAAATTGTCTCTATTTGCAGACAACATGATTGTATATCTAGAAGACCCCATTGTCTCAGCCCAAAAATCTCCTGAAACTGATAAGCAACTTCAGCAAAGTCTCAGGATACAAAATCAATGTGCAAAATCACAAACATTTCTATACACCAATAAAAGACTTAAAGCCAAATCAAGAACAAACTGCCATTCACAATTGCTACAAAGAGAAGAGAATAAAATACCTAGGAATACAACTAACAAGGAATATAAAGGACCTCTTCAAGGAGAACTACAAGACACTGCTCAACGAAATAAGAGAGGACACAAACAGATGGAGAAACTTTCCATGTTCATTGTTAGGAAGAACCAATATCGTGAAAATGGCCATATTGCCCAAAGTAATTTACAGGTTCAGTGCTATCCCCATCAAACTACCAATGACCTTCTTCACAGAACTGGAAAAAAACACCTTAAACTTCACATGGAAGTAAAAGAGAGCCCGCATAGCCAAGTCAATTCTAAGCAAAAAGAACAAAGCAGGAGGCATCACACTACTGGACTTCAAACTATACTACAAGGCTACAGTAATCAAAACAGCATAGTACTGGTACCAAAATAGAGATATAGACCAATGGAACAGAACAGAGGCCTCGGAGGCAACACAACATATCTACAACCATCCAATCTTTGACAAGCTTGACAAAAACAAGCAATGGGGAAAGGATTCCCTGTTTAATAAATGGTGTTGGGGAAACTGCCTAGCCATCTGCAGAAAGCAGAAACTGGATTCCTGCCTGACACCTTACACTAAAATTAAATCCAGATGGATTAAAGAGTTAAACACAAGACCTAACACCATAAAAACCCGAGAAGAAAATCTAGGCAAAACCATTCAGGACATAGGCATAGGCAAGGACTTCATGACCAAAACACCAAAAGCATTGGCAACAAAAGCCAAAATAGACAAATGGGACCTAATCAAACTCCACAGCTTCTGCACAGCAAAAGAAACAGTCATTAGAGTGAATTGGCAGCCAACAGAATGGGAAAAAAATTTTGCAGTCTACACATCTGACAAAGGGCTGATATCCAGAATTTACAAAGAACTAAAACAGATTTACAAGAACATTAAAAATTTTTAAATTAAAGATTTTTTAAAAATAAAAAGCAGGTTTGAGAAATGTCAAATGAAAAATACGGTTGCTAGATGAATGGGACAGAAGTCTAAAAACTGAAATAATGAAACCTAAGCAGAAAGTCTACAGCAAAACTAAAATAAAAATCTAGTATAGAAAAGGCTCAGAAAGTATAAAGCCATTATATTAAAGTATAATATAGATTAAAGCTTACCAAGGACTAGAATAATTACTTGTGCTACTGAAGATATAAGCACTAAAGATGTAACATCTTAAGATGTGTTTGGAATCAATATCATTAAGAATGAATAGGATTTTCTCCTTGGACTTGGCTTTTAGACTGTGATAAAACCTGAATAATTCATTTAAGCATCACTCTTCATTGTTATTGCTACTGAAATGCTTCTGTGCCATTTATAAGATCATACTTCCTATTATAAAGTATAGCCAGTTCTTCACTATACAGTTATCTCTTTCAAAAAGGCCTAATTTATTATCAATGTCTTCTGCTAATTGATTAAAATGTTAACTATAAGTATTCAAAAATTGGCACATTTATACTATTAATAATTTTCTGATAATATTTTTAAAAGTATTTAAGCAAATGTGGAATGAAGAGAAAAGCCTTGTCCTACCTAGCATTGCAATTCATTTTTAAAAAATCACACAATCATACCATTTTATATTTGCTTGTTTTGATATATTTCAACATTAAAAGTGCATTTGACATGTTATTCCCACATTCCAGAAATGCATTAAATCTTGAGCCTGTGTTCCTCATATTTCAGTCTGTATATCACCAACATTCTTTTAAAATCACTTAATTCTAATCAGTTTTCACACTGTTTTTAAAGATAATACTGTTTGACCAATTTAATAACAGAATTCTGTTGTTGTTGTGTGTAAATAATGTTTTGAAACCAGACCTATTCTGTTGGCTTTTATTAGAACTAGCTAAAGGCAGAGCCAAAATTAGTCAAGACATGTTCCAGGAGTTGCTATTAATACACACCATCTCTACAGTTAATGTGTCATGACAATGAGAAAAATTGGTTTCCTTGGTAGCGAGAATAAGAAAAAAGTGGTAAGTAGGCCAGGTGCAGTGGCTCAGCCTGTAATCTCAGCACTTTGGAGGCTAAGGTGGGTGGATCATTTGAGGTCAGGAGTTGGAAACCCTGTCTCTACTAAAAATACATAAATTAGCGAGGTGTGGTGGCACTCACCTGTAATTCCAGCTACTGGGGAGGCTGAGTTAGGAGAATCACTTGAATGTGGGAGGCGAATGTTGGTGTGAGCCAAGATTGTGCCAATGCACTCCAGCCCGGGCAACAGACTCTACCCCTCACCCCTCCCCCAACCAGAAAAGAAAAAAGTGATAAGTAAATTTGCCCATTGAGCATGTACGTTAAAAAATGTCTGATGGGCCAGGGGCATGGTGTCTTACGGCTGTACTGCTAGCACGTTGAAAAACCAAGGAGGTTGGTCTTAAAACAGAATGTTGGAAATAAAATAACAATGAGTAAGTACACCTATTTTCATTAGTTTTAGGCCAGTGTGACAGAGTTTATCTGTACAACATGGCTGTTGTAATATCTATATTTCTATGTTTTTTCTTTTTTTGTCATCAGCTACTTGAGAATGTGAACTATGACTTTAGTATTGCTCATAGTCAACAATGTTAGCATATTTCATTAAGCATTATTAACATATTTTTTAGAGCTTTATTCAGGTACAGCTCTGTTGACATATTATACATATACACATATATATACACACCAAAAATTTGGTGTAAGAGAGCCCTGAGCAAAGGTAAAACTTGGGAGTCAAGATTGGCGTTTCTCAGTCCAATTATCCATCTAGTCAGTTGGAGTTGACTTTTTTCTTTTTTTTTTTTTTTTTAATGTAAGGAACTGTTGTATAGATAGAGTTAATATCAGTAGTTTAATTTTCATGATTAGTTTAATTAAACATTTAATAAAAATAATAAAATAGTTCTTTAATATATGTATAATAGTATGTGTTTCTTTGTATCTTCACCGACTTACTTCCACCTAAACTGGTAACTAATACACAGCATACAGCCCTACAGAATTTTTTTTTCCAGAAGCAGCAGCACATTATCAGAGAAAAATTTAGCAGTGATTTTCACCAGGGAAGACCTAGTACTCAATATAATATTTCCTCTTAAGTGTATAGTGCACTATAAAAAATGTTTATGTTTATTTAAGACAAAAAAGTAACATATACACACAGAGGAACCTATACTTTTTATTTGCATAAAATAAAACCTGAAAAACATCAAGGAAAAGAGCATGCAAATCTTTGGCATAATCAAAGAAATATGACTTTCAGGAACTAGGAATGACATAAATTTTAAAACCTTCAAATACATCTATCACCAAAATGGTATATGTCTCCAAAATGTTGCATGGTACCTAAGTGATCATATTGTGGAAATCAGCTGCCAGGGAATGAGCATGAGAGGCAAAAAGAAGGACTTTGACTCACTGGATTGTTATTAATTAGTTTAATTTGGTTAAACACTGTCACCATCAACTAAACAAATGGAATAATAAACTGAGAGGAAGAAATGAGCAGATGGGAAGCCACCATATGCACATGCCATGCTCTTAATTGGTAATAATTAAGTAATTATGAAATAGGAGAAAATGTTAATTCAAATGTCTGGCATTTGAAATGACTGTTTCTAAAATTACGTCATTTATAATGGATGCTGTTCTACGTGGCCCCTGAATTAGCTAAAAATAATTGGGGACAAAGGAAAAAAAACACTCTAATGTTTTCTAATCCATCCTCATGCACTCAGCACATTCATCAAACATTTTTCATTTATTTATATTTTTAAAAATTTATTTTGTTACTTTTTTTGAGACATGGTCTCACTCTGTTATGCAGGCTGGAATGCAGTGGCATGATCATGGCTCACTGCAGCCCTGATCTGCTGGGCTTAAGTAATCCTCCCACCTCAGCCACCAGAGTAGCTGGGACTACAGACACATCCCATCATAGCTGGCTAATTTTTAAAAAAAAATTTTATAGAGATGAGGTCTCACTATGTTGCCCAGGCTGGTCCTGTGTTCAAGCAATCTTCCCTCCTTGGTCTTCAAAGTGCTAGGAGGACAGCCGTAAGCCACCATGCTCCTGGCCCATCAGACATTTTTTAACATACATGCTCAATGTGCAAATTTAGTTATCACTTTTTTTTCTTTTTTTGAGTCGGCAGGGGAGTGGAGTCTCTTTCTGTTGCCCAGGCTAGAGTGCACTGGCACAATCTTGGCTCACTCCAACATTCACCTCCCACAATCAAGTGATTCTCCTACCTCAGCCTCCCCAGTAGCCAGAATTACAGGTGAATGCCACCACACCTAATTTTTATAATTTCAGTAGAGACAGGGTTTCTAACTCCTGATCTCAAATGATCCACCCACCTTAGCCTCCAAAATGCTGAGATTACAGGCTGAGCCACTGCACCTGGCCTACTTACCACTTTTTTCTTATTCTTGGTACCAAGGAAACTGATTATTCTCATTGTCATGGCACATTAACTGTAGAGATGGCTGTGTATTGTAAAGGGTGTGTATTAATAGCAACTCCTGGAATATGGCTTGACTAATTTTTGCTCTGTCTTTAGCTGGTTCTAATAAAAGCCAACAGAATAGGTCTGGTTTTAAAATATTATTTACACACAACAGCAACAGAGTTCTGGCTCAAAGTTTTGACATTTTATGTTTCTTTCTTTTCCAGCCTACTCATTCTATCTTGCCATCAGATGATGCCTTTTGTTTACTTCTCTGACTTTCCCATGATTCTACTTCACATTAGAGAACTATTGCATTTTAATTTACTCTGGAAGTGAATTATTAGAAATAAGAGCCTATTGTTTGTTTCAACTAGTTTGCTTCTTCCAGTTTAAAAAATAAAAAGTCAGCTGGTAACACCAAGACTTTCACTGATCTTTAAAATGTTATTTTCACTATTATTTCTTATCATAGTATCTGTTTTTCCATAAATAAAAATTATTTCATTGATTTTCCTTAGCCATTTTTATAGTAAGATAATAAATTGGACTAAAATTAAATAAATCCTTATTTGGATTTGATATTGACTGCTCAGACTGCATGAAGTAAGTGACCTTGCTGTTTTGGATAAAATTTTATTAAACACCTAGTATTAAAGAATACCAATGTTTATTCTCATTAAGTTTATAAAGCAGGTAAACAAACTGTATTTCTAATGCCACAAGATGTATCACTGAGGCATAAAAAATTATCAGAATATCACTTTAATAATATAGAGAAATTTTAAATGTGTGGACAGGTAATATATTATTAAATAAACTAGTTAAAGAAAGGTTTTCCTAAAATAATAAAACTTTCAGGTAAACTACTTTTACTTTAAAATATTTTTATTTACAATTTTGTTTAGGCAGAAGCAAAAAATAGGGCTTTCATTCATTTAGACTGTGACTTGGATAAACAACATATGTGACATTTCTTACGGATGACAATTCATTATTCAAAATGTATACACATTTGAGTAAATGAGCATTTTCAAAGTAGAATATTCATGCTATGTGCTATATCACCACTGACCACACTTAGTTTCCCCACACAGTTGTCTGAATTATAAACTGTAACCTATGTGGACTTATGAGGGGTAGTAAATAGCTTGCTTGCCAAGACACATCTGACTCACTAGCAGGGAGCCTGCCCTGCTATATGCAGAAATCCAAAATAGGATTTTGCAGTTGAACAATATGACTGCAAATGTGCTATTAGTAATTTAACTCTTTGATGAGCAAAAACAAAAATAAATAATTGTAAAACTTCCTCAATACTTGCCTGGTTCTGACACATTGATTTGTTTGAATCTCTTTCCCTTTTTTCCCCAAATCTACATATCAATAGATACTAAAAAAAGAGACAGGCCAATTAATTAAATCATCAATCCTCTATACCATATCATACAAATACAAGAATTCTTACAATAGCAAAATAATATTTCCTATCATGTCAAATGCCTATTTAAAACCTCTCTGATCTCTTATTAAAATATTTACAAGCAAAAAACCAATTACCATGAATGAAAGGAGTTAAATCAATTATTGGAAAATGGTCTGAAAATTTGAACTCAGCTTTCCAAAAAGTTTCAGTATATTATTTTCTCCAAATTATCTTATTCTCATCATCTTTATTAAGCATTTTCATTTATGCAAATTAATTTTAGAACATCCTACTGCTTTCTCCTAGATGCTCACTGGACTATTTTTAGCTTACTTTGAAATTTATTAAATTATTGGGGAGGGATAACATTAGGAGAAATACCTAATGTAGGGGATGGATTCAGCAAACCATCATGGCATGTGTATACCAATGTAACAATCCTGCACGATCTGCAGATGTACACCACAACTTAAAGTATAGTTAAAAATAAATTAGCTACCTGCATTTCATTTTGTTTTGTTTTTAATTCAAGCATTTTTTAAATTAAATAATTGCATTCATTTCTCAATCCTGTTTGCATTCTTCATCATGTAAAATAAAATCATCCTGCAATGTGTTAAATTTTATAATGAGAGATTTTTGTAAGATTTGGTTCTAGATGGTTAACTTTCACTACATAACTATGTAAGGACTCATTTTTCTTGCCTTTCTGGTTTTGGCCTATGCTTGGCTACAACAGCACAGGATAAAACACTTTCACAACTTGAAAGCCACAGGTAAATAAAGGGACATTAAATAAATTTATTTAAGAGCTCATATTATTACTTAGGATAGACAAGAATATCATGAAACTAGAATCCCCAGGGTCAAAACTATTCCAAAAGGTGATGATAGTTGTTGCTACAAAATAAGTGTTGTATTTACATGGCAATGAAACAACCCTTGGCAACCACAGGACTTAATTACATCAATGAAGAAGAGAATCTTCTATCAACATATCAAACTTCCCAAAACACATACACACACACGTAAACACATACACCAAGGCATATATGCTTCTACCATTAGGAAGAAAAACACAGTAAATGCTAGTCTATAGAAATGGTTAAAATAACGTATTGAAAAATATAAATTATGAGAAAGTAACATTATATTTTCATCCATAAAACCAAACCAAACAACTAGTAAACCTCTCACAGAATTCGACTGAAAGAAATATCAGCCATGTTAAGTCACTTTTGATCTTTTAATGAATTTCTTCAATATCTTTATGGTGTTTGTTTTCCTTTTTTTTTGTTTCAAATGTTGATTTTTCTATATGACCTCCGACTCTAGCAATCCTTAAAAACAAAACAATTGAAACAATGTGTCCTAAAATTTATACTTTAAAAACTATTGGATATATTGAGATACAGGGAAATACAGGTCATTTGAGGATACACAGAAGCACCACAGTATTTGATTGAGATGGAACTCTAGTAACTTAGCCAAGTCTTATTGAGCATGGTAAGAAATGTTCCAGAAATAATGCATTGCCACAATTTTTTAATAAAACAAGTGTGCCATTAAAAACTATTGTTTGTCTTTCTATGCCTGGCTTATTTCACTTAACATAATGATCTCCAGTTCATACATGGTGTTGCAAGTGACCAAATCTCATTTTATTTTTATGGCTGAATAGAACTCAATTTTGTATAGGTACCAGATTTTCTTTATGCATTCATCTGTTCATGGACACTTAGGTTGCTTCCAAATCTTGGCTATTGTGAACAGAGCTGCAACAAACACAAGAGTGCAGACATTGCTTTGATATACTGATTTCTTTTCTGTTGGTATATACCCAGCAGTGGAATTGCTGGATTGTATAATAGTTCTATTTTCAGTTTTTTAAGAAACCTTCAAACTCTTCTCTATAGTGGCTGTTCTAATTTACATTCCCACCAAGAGTTTACAAGGATTCCCTTTTCTCCACATCCTTGCTAACATTTGCTATTGCCTGTCTTTTAATCTCATCGTAGCTTTGATTTGCATTTCTCTGATAATCAATGATGTTGAACACCATTTCACATTTATTTCTTTGATCAGAAAATCAAAACAACTGAGTCCATGGAGATAGAGAGTAGGATGTTTATCAGAGGCTGGGAAGGGTAGTGGAGGAGGAGTTAGGGAGGGTACAAAAAGTAGTTAGAATTAATGAATAAGATCTAGTATTTGATAGCACAGCAGTGTGACTACAGTCAATAATAATTTAATTGTACAATTAAAATAACTTTATAAAGAGTATAATTAGATTGTTTATAACACAAAGGATAAATGATGGAGGATATGGATACCCTATTTTCCATGATGTGATTATTAGTATTACACATTGCATGCCTATGTTAAAACATCTCATGTACTCCATAAATTATACACCTGCTATGTACCCAGAAAATTTTTAGAAAATCAAATGTAGAAATAAATTTTAATCTGATTATATATGAAAAAAATTATAATGTCAATTAATATAAAAATTTTTATTCCTAATTACTGAATCTTATTTCATGGTTTTAACAAAAGCAGAGATTTTGAATGTTAATATTTAAAATAATAAGTATAAGCCTTGAGAGAATTCTTAAATGAGTTTTAAAGTATGTTGTGTTTCTATTTTTTTGGAAAATATTGATTATAAATAAGATCACATAATAATCATATTTTAACTTGATAATGATAATCAGAAGTCCATTTATTAATAACAATTTAAATTTTATATAGAATAAATATACAACTGTCTAATTAGAAGAAAATAAGCTTAAAATACATAGTTATTTGTACTTCATGTATCTAGTTTATGATCTTATCTAATAAACTTCTTAAATTTCTAGCTATTGCATCAAATTTAATGTATTTAAGACATAATACAAGACATTTTTGATTGATGATTTCTAATAGCCAATCAATAATTTATAGAGAGGAGATATTAGACCTTTGATTTGAAAGTTTAGAATAGAGACCTGCATACAAAATCTCACCAGTATATTCTGGATGACTTATTGGAGTAAATTGGAAAAACAAGAAAAGATTTAACTCATCCTTCAATTCTAAATCATGAATCAGCCAAATTGAGCATTGAAAACCAGTGAAGTCAAAGAATGAAAGGAATCTAGTAGATTAGTAAGGCTTCTCTAGAGAAATAGAACCGAGAGAGGGTGAGGGTGTGTGTGTGTGTGTGTGTGTGTGTGTGTGTGTGTGTAGATTTGGGGATCAAACAGGTTTCACTGAAAGCTCTCAGGAGACTTTCACCAAAACAAAATTAAGATATTGTTGCCAAAATATTAAGAAGTGGATTTTGGCCTTCTAAACAACAAACATGTACTATATTTTTCAATCTTGAGTGACAGAGAGCCCTGAAAAATACTCCCTGATCCCCACATGATCCAGGTAAGTATACCTGAAGAGAATAATAAGAACAACCATTGTAATAAATGGCTAAATATAGGCTTCTGTGATTCATATCCTGCTTACCAGGATGCTATTTTGAAATTGGATGCTTTAGTTGCTTCCCTTGAATAAACAAGTGAAGCCTAGGGCTCAATAGCAGCCAAGCTACAAGCTAAACATTTTATGACCAGTATAATGGTTTTCAGTCACATCCACCTTGAGGAAGGGCACTCACACAGTGCAAGTATTCTGCCTAAGGGACAATGATGTCTGCAGAGTGGAAAGGGCATTTGGCATCATCTCTTCCATCATTGTCTCCTGTGCCCTATTACTTTCTTTTTTCAAACCGTTTTTAGAAAGACAGCTAGCTATTGGAACTTAACTTTGTTATTGAATATTGGGAATGGCAGGATATTTTAAGGTAAAATGTTTACACACACATACACATACACACACATAAACACTTTTTTTCAGTTTATATAAAACCTAAGATCATCTAAAGTAAGTACATTTCAGGGTATTCATTTTAGTAGGGAATAGGCATGGACATGTACACAAGGGACATCCCCAAAATATAACATTGCTTCCTCCCTCAAGCAACTGTCATTCTAACAATGAAGACAAGATTATTGGTAGTAAGTGAATGCTTGTTCCTAAGTGCCTGATAACATACCCTACAATAATTCTTTTTTTTTTTTTCCCATCAAGTGTGTATTCTAAGTATTACTTTCATCCCCCATTTTAAGGAATAGGGAAGCAAAAACAAAAGAGATTAAGCTAGTAAGTGTCAGATTTAGATTCAGGGGACTCTAATTTTAGAAAAGAGTACTTTATTCTGTGATATTTTCTGTGGTCTACAAGGGGGAAAATAGAAATAGAACATTACTTTGGGGGAAGAAGGATTTGTAAGCATGTATGTTTCCATAGAAATTTTAACTGTTGGCCTGGCACGGTGACTCATGCCTGTAATCCCATGGGTGGATCACTTGAGGCAAGGAGTTTGAGGCCAGGCTGGCCAACATGATGAAACCCTGTCTCTACTAAAAATACAAAATTTGCTGGGTGTGGTGGTGCACACCTGTAGTCCCAGCTACTTGGGAGGCTGAGGCACCAGATTCACTCGAACCCAGCAGGTGGAGGTTGCAGTGAGCTGAGAGGAGACCACTGCACTCTAGTCTGAGCAACAGAGCAAGACTCCATCTCAAAGACAAAAAAAGAAATATTAAGTGTTAAAACATATGCAAGATTATGGTAGGGAAAACATTAGGGACCTTAGAATGTACCTGATCATTGACATTGGAAGTCCTGGAGGGTCATAGGAGTGAGGGAAAACATAGGAAGGTGGGCCATCCCTGTTGAAAGCTTCAAACTAGCCTTTGTCTGATCACTTTGTGACTGAATATACTTAATCAAACCTCCTGTCCATCAGAGGATAAAGTGAATAAACATTGGGTGAAGTCAACATCATCTGGAGCCTCTAAAATTATTTATGTGTGTTATCTGGCATTCTTACAAAGTGGGGAATGGCCAAGATGGCTGGCAGGAAGCTGCTTAGGTGCATGGTTCTCATAAAGAGAAAGCAAAGGGGTGAGTTAACTACAGCACCTTCAAGAGAAACAACATCCAGGTACTCACATTGGGACTAATCAAGGAAACAACTCCACCCATGGAATGGAGAAGAGCAAGGCACGATGACGGCCCACATGGAGCCAGGGGAACCTCTCCCACCCAGGGAAGTGGTGAATGAAACCATGCTTCTCCCACGGATGTTTGCAACCCTTGGATCAGGAGATCCCCTCATGAACCCACTCCACCACAGGCTTCAGTCTGACACTCAAAGCTATGTGGGTCCACTCAGGTGCTTATAAAGACCCAGAAGCTTTAGATCCTCTGGATTTCTGGGCATGCCCTCAAAAGTAACTGCAACTCAAACAAAGCGGGACGTTAGACCCCTGTGTGTACCCCTAGGAAAGACTCTAAATCCAAAGGGCTGAGCAGTGACAGTCTGTGGGCCCCACTTCCATGGCACCTCTCAGGGTAAGATCCACTGGCCTGGAATTCCAGCCAGCCACCAGTAGCAGTAGCAGTTTTGTACCTTCCAGGGATGGAGTTCCTTGGGGGAGGATCAGGCCACCATCTTTGTTGTTCGGGCAATTTAGCCGTTCCAACCTGCAGACTTTGAAAAGCCCAAGCCAATTGGAAAGAAGAAGTGCCACAGCACAGCATAGCTGCTCTACGAAAGTGTGGCCCATCTGTTTCTTTAAGCAAGTCTCCAGTCCCATTCTTCCCTGGGCAAGACCTGCGAACAGAGCCTCCAGCCCCCACCGCCAGTGTTCTTTGGCCTACAGAGATTCGAAAAGTCCCAGGGACAGAGCTCCCAGAAAGAGGGGCAGGCCTGCATCTTGGCTGTTTGGATGACTTAGCAGTTCCAACCTCAGGCTCAAAATAAAGGATGGAGGAAAAATCTACCAAGCAAATGGAAAATAGAAAAGAAAAAACAAAACAAAACAAACAAACAAACAAAAAACTGTGGTTGCAATTCCAGTTTCTGACAAAATCGATTTTAAATGAACAAAAATTACTGAAGACAAAGAAGGGCATTACATAATGCTAAAGGGTTCAATTTAACAAGAAGATCTAACTATCCTAAATATATATACATCCAACACAGGAGCACCCAAATTCAAAATGCAAATTCTTAGATACCTTCAAATAGACTTAGACTCCTGCACAATAATAGTGGGAGATTTTAACAATCCACTGAAAATATTAGATGAATCACTGAGACAGAAAATTAACAAAGATATTCAGGACCTGAACTCAGCACTGAATCAAATGGACCAATAGATATCTACAGAACTCTCCCCAAAACAACAGAATATACATTCTTCTCATTGCTGCATGGCACTGACTTTAAAATTGACTACATAATTGGAAGTAAAACGCTCCTCAGCAAATGCAAAAGAACACAAATCATCACAGTCTCTCAGAACACAGTGCAGTTCAATTCAAAAATAAAATCAAGAAATTCGCTCAAAACCATACAATTACATGGAAATTGAATAAACTGCTCCTGAATGACTTTTGGGTAAATAATAAAATTAAGGCAGAAATCAAGTAGCTCTTTGAAACTAATGAGGATGAAGCTACAATATACAGAATCTCTGGGACACACCTAAGGCAGTACTAAGAGGGAATGCTATAGCACTAAAATCTCACATCAAAAAGTTAGAAAGATTTCAAGTTTACAACCTAATATCACAAGTAAAAGAACTGGAGAATCAAGAGCAAATAAATGCCAAAGCTAGCAGAATGCAATAAATAACCAAAATCAGAACTGCTCTGAAGGAGATTGAGACACAAAAACCCATTAATATAATCAACTAATCTAGAAGCTATGTTTTTTTGAGAAAAAGAATAAACTAGAGAGACTATTGGCTAGACTAATAAAGAGGAAAAGGGAGAAGATTCAAATACTCACAATTAGAAATGACAAGAGGGATATTACCACTGACTCCACAGAAACACAAATAACCATCAGAGAATAGTATTAGCACTTCTGTGTACATAAACTAGAAAATCTAAGAGAAATGGATGAACTCCTAAAAACATACAATCTTCCAAGTCTGACCCAGAAAGAAACTGAATCCCTGAACACAGTGAGTTCTGAAATTGAAGCCATAACAAATAGTGTAACAACCTAAAAAAACCAGAACCATATGAATTCACAGCTGAATTCTACTAGATGTACAAAGAAGAGCTGGTAGCATTTCTACTGAAACTATTCCAAAAAATTGAGGCGAGACTACTTCCTAACTCATTCTATGAGGCCAAAACCTAGCAGAAATACAACTAAAAGAGAAAGCTTCAGGCCAATGTCCTTCATGCACATTGATGCAAAAATCCGCAACAAAATACTAGCAAACCAAATCCAGGTGAACATTAAAAAGCGTACCCACCACGATCAAGGAGGTTTCATCCCCAGGATGCAAGGTTGCTTCAACATATGCAAATCAATAAATATGATGTATCACATAAATAGGGATAAAGACAGAAAACACGTGACAGCTAATAGGTCCAGAAAAGGCTGTTGATAACATTCAACATCAATTTATGTTACAAACTCTCAATAAACTAGGTATTGAAGGAACATACCTCAAAATAGTAAGGGTCACATATAACAAATTCACCACCAATATCAAACTAGATGGGCAAAAGCTGGAAGCATTCCCCTTGAAAACCAGCACAAAAAAAGGATGCTCTCCCTCACCACTCCTATTAGACATAGTATCGTAAGTTCTGGCCAGGGAAATCAAGCAAGAAAGAAAAATAAAGAACTCCAAAAAGCAAGAGAGTAAGTCAAACTATCCTAGTTTACGGATGACATAATCCTACATCTACAAAACCCCCTTGTCTCAGCCTAAAAGCTTCTTCAGCTGATAAACAGCTTCAACAAAGCATCAGAATGCAATATTAATGTGAAAAAATCACTAACATTCCTATATACCAACAATAGTCAAGCCAAGCCAAATCAGGAAGAACTATTTACAATTGCCAGATGCACACACACACAAAAAAATACGTAGGAATACACTAACCCGGAAGGTGAAAGATCTCTACAAGGAGAACTACAAACCTCTGCTCAAGAAAATTAGAGAGGACACAAGCAAATGGTAAAGCATTCCATGCTCATGTATAGAAAGAATCAATATTGTGAAAATGGTCATACTGCCCAAAGCAATTTTAAGATTCAATGCTATGCCTATTAAACTACCATTGACATTCTTCACAGAACTAGAGAAAATTATTTTAAAATTAATATGGAACCAAAAGAGAGCCTGAATAACCAAGGCAATCCTAAGCAAAAAGAACTGGAGGCATCATGCTACCTGACTTCAAACCACACTATAGGACTACAGTAACCAAAACAGCATAGTACTGAAACAAGAACAGACATAGACCAATGGAACAGAATAGAGAACCCAGAAATAAGACCACACACTTACAACTAGCTAGTCTTTGACAAACCTGAAAACAAACAAACAAACAATGGGGGAATGGATTCCCTTTTCAATAAATACTACTGGAATAACTGGCTAGACATATGCAGAAGATGGAAACTGAACCCCTTCCTTACACCATAAAAAATTAATTCAAGATGGATTAAAGACTTAAATGTAAAACCCAAAACTACAAAAATCCTGGAGAACAGCCTAGGCAATACCATTCAGAACACAGGCATGGGCAAAGATTTCATAAAGATGCCAAAAGCAATTGCAGCAAAATAAAAGATGGACAAATGGGATCTAATTAAACTAAAGAGCTTTTCACAGCAAAAGAAACTATTGACAGAGTAAACAAACAACCTACAAAACAGGAACAAATTTGCAAACTACACATCTGGAAGAAGTCTAATATCTAACATCTGTAAGAAATTTAAACAAATTTACAAGAAAAAACCCTAACAACCCATAAAAAGTGGGAAAAGGACATGAGCAGAAAATTTCAAAGGAAGACATATATGCAGCCAACAATCATGTGAAAAAAGTTCAACGTCCCTGATTCTTAGAGAAATGCAAATTAAAACCACAATGAGATACCATCTCACAGCAGATAGAATGGCTATTATTAAAAAGTCAAAAGTCAATGAAGATGATGACAAGAACAAAACTGGCCTAATCTTTATTTCCCTTATAGAATGGTTCTGAATGAATCCTTTTGAAAAATAGATGAGTGCAGCAAACCACTATGGCACATGTATACCTATGTAACAAACCTGCATGTTCTGCATATGTATACCAGAACTTAAGGTATAATAATAAAAGAATAGTCAGAAAAAATATAATAAAATAAATAACAGATGCTGGTATGGTTTTGGAGAAAAAGAAATCTTCATACGCTGTTAATGGAAATGTAAATAAGTATAACCATTGTGGAAGACAGTGTATCAATTCCTCAAAGACATACAGGAAGAAATACCATTTGACTCAACAATCCATTACTGGGAATAAATGTAAAGGAATATAAATTATTCTACCGGAAAGACACATCCATGCAAATATTTATTACACTACTATTTACAATAGCAAAGATATGGAATCAACCCAAATGGCCATCAATAATAGACTGGATAAGGAAAATGTGGTACATATACACCATGGAATACTATGAAGCCATAAACAAATGAGATCGTGTCTTTGCAAGAACATGGATGGAGCTGGAGTCCATTATTGTTATCAAACTAACACAGGAACAGAAAACCAAATATTGCATGTTCTCTAAGTGGGACCTAAAGGATGAGAACACATGGACACATAGAGGGGAACAACACACACTGGTGTCTTTTAGAGGGTGGAGGGAAGGAGGAGGGAGACGATCAGGAAAAATAGCTGATGGGTACTAGGCTTAATAACTGGGTGATGAGATAATCTGTACAACAAACCCCCAACACACAAGTTTACCTATGTAACAAACCCGAGCTTGTATCCTTGAACTTAAAAGTTAAAAAACAACTTATAAAAAGTATATGCAAATTGGGAAGGAAGAATTAAGATTGTCTGTATTCACAAGTGACATAGCTATTCCTATAGGAAATCCTAAATAATTATCAAACAAAGCCATAAAAACTCCTGGGACTAAGTAATAAGTGATTAGACCATAGTTGCAGGATACAAGGTTAATATTGGAGAATTCCCTACTCTGGAAAAGAAGGTATGGGCTAGAACTGGGGACATTAGCATTTGAATGAGAGGAGAGATGGGAGAATGAAGTCAGCTCTCTCCAAAAGGGCTTTACTGCTTTTCTACTGGATTACAATGGTATTTTAGGAAAAGGAAGTGGAGAAATTTCCAAGCAGGCCAGAAATGGTGATTGTCACATGTGAAGAATGAAATAAGAAATTGGGTCAAAAAAAGAAAAAAAGAAACTAAACTAAATTTCAGATCATTGGGACCTATGAAAATGGAAATAATTTATTCTTAAAATGCTAATTATTCAGAGTAGATAGACTATAGAAATGTTTTGTGGAAAGAGAAAGATAAAGTAGATGTCCTTGAAAACCATAAGAAGTGTTTATACTACAAGAACTGTTGAGTGTACCTGTTCCCAGATTTAAAATGTCCTAAACAAAAAACTGGTTCTATCAAATAGTAGTTTAAACTATACTGATATAGCTCCTCACGAAAGGAGAAGGAATCATGTCCCTGGGCTCCAGCTATAGTGGCTATACCGTATTTTTAGTATAGAAGGGAAAGGAAGTCCAGGCATTTAATGCGGCATGGATAGAATATTTAATGACATGTACTATTTTTTTCGATTTTTTTAGACACCTGCCCAAAGCTATACTTCCTGATTATGTATATTTTTCTCCTAAAATAATACAAAACTCTTCTTGACATTACAGTGCTTAAAATAATTCCGTCCATTCCCTGCCTCAGCAAAACACAGAAGAATGTCATTTCATTATGCCTGGGAGAAAATTTATCTGCCATTCTCATAAAAGGTGTTTCCACTAGATAGTAAAGATAATAGAAGTTTTAAAAATTGTTATTTTCCTGCTATGAGAAGAAAATACTGTAGAATACTTGATGACTTTTTTCAAAATATTTTCCCTTCCAAAAGACTTATATTTAATTAGTTATCAAATATTTTATAGATATTTTAAAAGATTAATTTTATTATCAGAGAGATATGAGTTAATAAAAATTACTGAGGAAAACTGAACAACGGAATGAAAAATTAAGTTATGAAGTGTCCCATATTGATAGGCACCATCAGTTATTTTGTGCAAAATAGCACTAATTTTAGTTATTGTGACTGGAAACTTCAATGCTATGAATTCCCAGATTGCCAAGATAATATAAATCTCTATCTCTGCAGAAATTTTAAATCACTATGATTTCATTCTGAATTTTGATTACTATCATTATACTCCATTAGAACAACTTACAAGAAAATACTATCAATGCAGATGAGTCATATTTTTTCATTCATTTGTGTTATTACTAAAGTGAATACAATGATCATGAATTGGCATCCTATGGTTTTTGACTGAAATTGGCTTTTTATTTGTGGATCTTTTTAAATTAAAAGTATAATGAAATTTGAATATTGAGAAATAATTTAATGTTCTGAGGTCAATGTCCCTGTATTACATATACCATTTTTTCCCATAATTTCTTAAATTGGCAGAAAGCCTCCAAAATTCAGATTCTCCAAGCTAGCATGTATTTTGTTTCATTTTTTCTCAATATTTATAATATTACATTTATTTAATGGATGATCATTCATTGTTTTGTGTGTATGTGTGTGCACACACACGCTATCTCTCTTTCTCAATAAGTTATTTGAAAGAAGGGATCACATTATCTAATTTTCTTCCTGTTTGAAAAACTCCTCCCTATTATACTTCTTCAGCCTCTGCTTGCTCTCTCTTTCACTCACACACGCATACATGCATACACACACACACACAGAAGAGCTCATCTATAGAGAAAATGTGAATATTGTAGTGAATACAGATGAAAAAGTAAATAATGACAAAAGTACTAACCAAAAAGAATTAATATACTTTGAGTAGCTCAATTTGTGAAGGCTTTCCAGTATTTGATCAGAACATAATACAGGAAGAACACAAAAGACAGGGAAAGGAAATTAGATTTTTGTCAATGGTAGCTTGATGGGGATAGCATGGATTCTATAAATTACTCTGGGCAGTATAGCCACTTTTATAATATTGATTCTTCCTATGATAAGCATGGAATGTTTTTCCATTTGTTTCTGTCCTCTCTTACCTTGTTGAGCAGTGATTTGTAGTTCTCCTTGAAGAGGGTCCTTCACGTCCCTTGTAGGTTGTATTCCTAGATATTTTTATTTCTTTGTAGCAATTGTGAATGGGTGTTCACTTATGATTTGGCTCTCTGCTTGTCTATTATTGGTTTATAGGGATGCTTGTGATTTTTGCACATTGATTTTGTATCCTGAGACCCTGCTGAAGTTGCTTATCAGCTTAAAGAGCTTTGGGGCTGAGATGATGGG
>NW_022437027.1:8531791-8547912 GCF_009761245.1 Sapajus apella
CCCTGGTGTAGTTTTTTTGCAGGTGAAAGAGTTTTGGGGGTGTGATGATGGGGTTTTTTTTTTTTTTTTTTTTTTTTTTTTTTTTTTTTTTGAGACGTAGTTTCGCTCTTGTTACCCAGGCTGGAGTGCAATGGCATGATCTCGGCTCACCGCAACCTCCACCTCCTGGGTTCAGGCAATTCTCCTGCCTCAGCCTCCTGAGTAGCTGGGATTACAGGCACGTGCCACCATGCCCAGCTAATTTTTTTATTTTTAGTAGAGACGGGGTTTCACCATGTTGACCAGGATGGTCTCGATCTCTTGACCTCATGATCCACCTGCCTCGGCCTCCCAAAGTGCTGGGATTACAGGCGTGAGCCACCGCGCCCGGCCGATGGGGTTTTCTAAATATACAATCATGTCGTCTGTAAACAGAGACAATTTAACTTCCTCTCTTCTTATTTGAATAGCCTTTATCTCTTGCCTGATTTCTCTGATGACAACTTCCAATACTATGCTGAATTGGACTGGTGAGAGTGGGCATTCTTGTCTTGTGCCAGTTTTCAAAGGAATTTTTTCAGCTTTTCCCCATTCAGTATGATATTGGCAATTGGTTTGTCATAAATAGCTTCTATTATTTGGAGATATGTTGCACTAAATACCTAATTTACTGAGCATTTTTAGCATGCAGGGGTGTTGATTTTTTATCAAAGGCCTTTTCCAGATCTATTGAGATAATCATGTTTTTTTGTCATTGGTTCCCTTTATGTTATAGATTACGTTTATTGATTTGCAGATTTTGAACCACCCGCATCATAGGAATGAAGCCAGTTTGATCATGGTGGATAAGCTTTTTGATGTGCTGCTGGATTCGGTTTGCCAGTATTTTATTGAAGATTTCCACATCAATGTTCATTAAGGATATTGGCCTAAAATGTTCATTTCTTGTTGGAACTCTGCCAGCTTGTGGAATCAGGATGATGCTGGCTTCATACAATGAGTTAGGGAGGAGTCCCTCTTTTTCTATTGTTTGGAATAGTTTCAGAAGGAATGGTACCAGCTCCTCTTGGTACCTCTGGTAGAATTTGGCTGCGAATCTATCTGGTCCTGGTCTTTTATTGATGTAGGCTATTAATTACTGACTCAATTTCAGAACTTGTTATTGGTCTATTCAGGGATTCAACTTCTTGTTTTAGTCTTGGGAGGATGTATGTTTCCAGGAATTTATCATTTTTTTCTAGATTCTCTAGTTTATTTGCATAGAAGTGTTTATAGTGATCTCTGATAGTTGGTATTTCTGTGGGATCAGTGGTTATCTCCCCTTAATCATTTTTTATTATGTCTATTTGAACCTTCTCTCTTTTCTTCTTTATTAATCTGGCTAGGGGCCTATTTTGTTGATTTTTTCAAAAACAAGTTCATGGATTCATTGGTTAGTTGAAGGGTTTCTCGTGTCTCTATCTTCTTCAGTTCTGCTCTGCTTTTAGTTATTTCTTGTCTTCTGCTAGCTTTTGAATTTGTTTGCTCTTGCTTCTCTATTTCTTTTAATTGTGATGTTAGAGTGTTGATTTTAGATCTTTCTTGATTCCTGATGTGGGCACATTTAGTGCTACAAATTTCCCTCTAACAACAGCTTTAAGCTGTGTCCCAGAGATTTTGGTACCTTGTGTCTTTGTTCCCACTGGTTTAAAATAACTTATTTATTTTTGCCTTAATTTTGTTATTTACCCACGAGTCATTCAGGAGCAGGTCGTTCAGTTTCCATGTAGTTGTATGGTTTTTGAGTGAGTTTCTTAATCCTGAGTTCTAATTGATTGCACCATGGTCTAAGAGGCTGTTTGTTGCGATTTTCCTTCTTTTGCATTAGCTGGAGATTGTTTTACTTTCATTTATGTGGTCAATTTTAGAGCAAGTGCTATGTAGTGTTGAGAGGAATGTATATTCTGTTGATTTGGGGTGGAGAGTTCTGTAGTTATCTATTTGGTCGTCTTGGTCCAGAGCTGAGTCAAGTCCTGATTATCCTTGTTAATTTTCTGTCTCTTTGATCTAATATTGACAGTGGGATGTTAAAGTCTCCCACTATTATTGTGTGGGAATCTAAGTCTCCTCTCTTGTTATTGGTAGCTTTACACTTACAGGCATGCCTTTCCTCACAGGCTTCTACTCCAAAGACCGTATTATTGAAACCATAAATACATCATATACCAATGCCTGATCCCTTTCTATCACTTTCTTTGCCACCTCCTTAACAGCTGTCTATAGTATTCACATTATTTTCTTTGCTCTGATAGGACAAACTCGCTTCACAACCCTTATTATTATTAATGAAAATAACCCCTTCTTAATTGCTCAATTAATCACCTACCAATCAGTAGTATCTTTCCTGAATTTCTCATCACCAACAGTATTATTCCTGCTTCACCCCCTTAAACAACTATACCACTCCATCGAATACTCACAGCCCTAGGCATAGCCACCTTCAGTCTTTTGCTAACAATAGAGCTTAATCTTGGAAATAATAACCTCCAACTAAAGCACTCATTACAGACATTCAACTTCTCTAACATACTAAGTTTTTATCCAGCCACAATTCACTATTCTATTCCACCCCTCACTCAAGCCTGTCCACAAGTCAAAATCTGGCTTCTATTCTACTAGACTTAATTTCATTAGAAAAGTCAACACAAAAAGCTATATCACAAACCCAAATTTTAGCCTCCATTACCACATCTACTCAAAAAGGCTTAATTAAACTTTATTTGATCTCTTTTTTTTATTCCACCCATTCTAACCTTTCTATTAATTATCTAACGTATGAGCCCGAGTGATTTCAATTGCAATATAAATTCTAATAAGTAATGATTAACTAGAAACAACCTCCAACATCATAACTACACAAAGCAGCCACACCTACAGAATCCTCATGTAATAATCCTGCCCCCTCACCCTCATGATTCATTGAACTCCCCGTGCTCTGAGGCAATAGTGATTACTTCCCCATGGTATTCAACTATTCACCAAACAAACACTAGTTCCATTAATAATCCTAATAACAAAGCTCCTAAAATGTCAATACTTGTCCCTCATGTTTCAGGGTATTCTTTAATAGCTATTGTGGCAGTATAACCAAAAACAACCATTATACCACCCATATAAGTTAAAAAAAAATTAGCCTCACAAAAGCCCCACCAAATTTCAACATAATACCGCGACGCACAGCACCACTAATAATCAACCCTAGACCTTCATAAATAGGAGAAAGCTTCAAAGAGAAACCTACAAATCCTATGACCAAAGAATACTCAATAAAAATAAAGCATATGCCATTATTCTCACATGGACTATAACCATGACTAATGACGAAAAACCATCATTGTGTTTCAACTATAAGAATACTAATGACCAGTATCCACAAAACACATCCAGTAGCAAAAATTATTTACTACTTATTTATTGATCTTCCCATACCATCTAACAATTCTACATAATGAAATTTTGGCTTACTTCTCAGCACCTGCCTAATTCTCCAGGTCATCACAGGACTATTTCTGGCTATGCACTGTACATCAGACACCTCAACTGTCTTCTCTTCTGTTGCCCATATCAACCAAGATATATACTATTGCTGAATAGTCTGCTATTTTAGTTGTAATGGTACTTCAATATTTTTTATTTGCCTCTTCCTACACATTGGCCGAGGCTTATACTATGGCTTATTTATATTTCCAGAAACCTGGAATATTGGTATTATCCTTTTACTCATAACCATAGCAACAGTATTTATAAACTGTAAGCTCCCATGAGATCAAATATCATTCTGAGGCACTACAGGAATTACAAATCTACTATCAGCCCTCCTGTACATTGGATTCGACCTTGTACAATGAATCTAAGGCTGGTTCTCAGTTTACAAAGACAGCTTCACATGATTTTTCGCCTTCCATTTTATCTTACCTTTCATCATGGCAGCTCTAGCAACTGTTCACCTTTTATTCTGACATGAAACAGGATCTAACAACCCTTCAGGGATTTCACCAGACCCTGACAAAATCACTTTCTACCCCTACTATACAACCAAAGACATTTTAGGTTTAATTTTTCTCCTCCTCCTTCTAATAACCCTTGTACTGTTTTTGCTCAACCTCATGAGCAACCCAGATAATTATATCTTAGCTATCCCCTCAATACTCCACCCCACATTAAACCAGAGTGATATTTTCTGTTTGCATACGCAATCTTACGATCCATTCCTAACAAGCTAGGACGTGTCCTAGCCCTTATATTCCCCATTCTCATTCTAGAAATTATTCCTGTACTTCACATATCTAAACAACAAAGTATAATATTCCAGTCATTAAGCCAATGCTTATTCTAAATTCTAGTAGCCAACCTGTTTACACTCACATGAATTGGAGGACAGCCAGTTGAATACTCCTTTATTACCATCCAACAGACCACATCTGTTATATACTTCTCTACCATCCTCACCCTCATACAACTCACTACCCTAATAAAAAAACAAACTACTTAAATGAAAGCGTCCTTGTAGTATAATTCAATACTCTGGTCTTGTAAACCAAAAATGGAGATTCCTCTCTCCAGGACAACCCAGAGAAAAAAAGCATTCTCACTCACCATCAACACCCAAAGCTGAAATTCTAATTAAACTACTCCCTGAACTTTTCTCTGCGCTTATTTTAACTGCCATATCTGTATTAATGAACTGGCACTAATACATTAGTATTTCTATGTACTTCATGCATTAATGCTGGCCCCCATGAATAACATATAGTACTAAAATTGCTTACTCATACAACACAACATTCACCCATAAAAGTACATTAAAAACTTTACTCACATGCATATAAGCACAAATTAAAACCCCTTCATCAATTATAACACATTCACCGACACTAGCCATACTATCTAGACCTTTTCCACATGGATATTGACCCATACCAAAAATCTTAAAATAGTACATAAAATCATTCACTGGACATAATGCATCCTAGTCAAAAAAATCCTCATCAACATGGATATCCCCTACCAATTTTTGGTTCCTTAATCTACTGACCTCTGAGACATCATCATCCTTCCCTGACATGTTACCTTCCTTGCTCTGGGCCTGTAAAACTCAGGGGCGACAATCATGAAACTATACCTGACATCTGGTTCTTACTTCACGGCTATAAAACTAAGATCACCCACATGTTCCCCTTAAATAAGACATTTGGATTGTCCAAAGACTATCACCCTATTAACCAGTCATGGGGGCACTGTCATGAATTTGGTATTTTTAACTTTTGGGGATGGTATCACGCACCATCGCAGGTCTTGTCCCCTCCAAATCAGCTGTAGACATACCAAGATGTGATTTCTGCCAAACCAGTTGTAGAAGTCATATCTAAATTGAATATTCTGAGCTAACATAACAATCATAAGGTGTTAATTAATTCATGATTGAAGGACATAGTAATTAATTAATAGATGTGTACAGCCACACAAGTACACTTACTTTTAAGAACATTTCCAATAAAATCCACAACCCACTCCTCTGATCTCTGGCATTTTTCCATCAACCTAGCTGTATATACTCTCACCAAACCCCCAAAACAAGAGACCAAATGCAACCTAGTCAGAACCCAGAAATCATATTTTATCCATGAGTATCCCAACAGCTACCCCTCAATTTATGCTATTTTCCTAAAAATCCTAAATCCCTCCTACTAAGTTAAAACTCCATTTTTACAATAAATACAACTAAATTTTCACCGTAATACTATAATAATACCTTGCATTAACCTTCTTAAAGTACTATCCTGTGCCTCATCTTCTAAATCAATTATATCTTAGTTTTAAATAACCCTCTCAACCAATTCAAATTTTTATCAGCCAATTCAACGTTTTAGCCCCTTAATCCCCAGAACTATAGTTATTTATATTTTTCTTCTTCTCATATTTTAACTTACACTTATTTTACTTACACAGTTAATGTAGCTTAACTGTTTAAAGCAAGACACTGAAAATGTCTAGATGGGTATGTACAACCCCATAAACAAATAGGTTTGCTCCTGGCCTTTCTATTAACTTTTAGTGAGATTACACAAGCAAACATCCCCACTCCAGTGAAAACGTCCTTTAGATCACCCAGATCAAAAGAAGCAGGATCAAGCACACACAAATGCAGCTGAAAACACTTCTCAGCCACACCCCCATGGGAAACAGCAGTGATAACACTTTAGCAATAAATGGAAATTTAACTAAGCTATACTAATTTATAGAGTTGGTCAATTTTATGCCAACCACTACAGCCATATGATTAACCCAAGTTAACAGAGCTCAGCATAGAGTGTTTAAGATCTGTCCTCAATAAAGCTAACGTCAATCTAAGTTGTAAAAAAACTCCAGCTGAAATAAAAGACACTACAAAAGTGGCTTTAATACACTGAAGACACAATAGCTAAGACCCAAACTGGGATTAGAAACCCCACGATGCATAGCCCTTTACTCTAAAAGCTATATTAAAAAAAAAAAATTGCCAGGATGCTACAAGCAACAGCTTAAAACTCAAAGGACATGATGGTGCTTTATATCCCTCTAAAAATGCCTATTCTATAATCGATAAACCCTGTTACTCCTCACCACCTCTTGCCCCCAGCCTATATGGCGCCATCTTCAGCAAACCCTTAAAAGGCCATAAAGTTAGCATAAGTACATACATAAAAGTGTTAGGTCAAGGTGTAGCTCATGAGGTGGTAAGAAATGGGCTACATTTTCTATCCCTACAAAAATCTGAAGATAACCTTCATGAAATTTAAAGACCCCCAGAGGATTTAGCAGTAAATCAAAAACAGAGTACTTGGTTGAGTAAGGCTATGAAGCACATACACACCACTCATCACCCTCCTCAAATATTCCTCTACAAAGTACTACTACTAAAACTCTCTATGCACATACAGAGGGTGTAAGTCCTAACATGGAAAACGTATTGGAAAGTGCACTTGGACAAATCAAAGTATAGCTTAACCTAAAGCATCTGGCTTAAACCCAGAAGATTTCATCATGACTCGACCACTTTGAGCTAACTCTAGCCCTAGATTTCACTAGAATTATTATCAAATTATCTTAATTAAACCATTTACCTTAAACAAAAGTATAGGTGATAGAAATTTTTAACCCAGTGCAATAGACATAGTACCATAAGGGAAAGGTGAAAGAATGAAATCAAGCATTAAAAAGCAAAGACAAACATTTTACCTTCTCCATAATGTATTAACTAGAAATAACTTTATATGGAGAATCATAGCCAAGTCCCCCAAAGCAAGACGAGCTACTCAAGGACAGCTGAAAGAGCACACCCATCTATGTGGCAAAATAGTGGGAAAATTCACAAGCAGCTGTGACAAACATACTGAGCCTGATGATAGTTGGTTGTCCAAGATAGAATCTTAGTTCCACTTTAAACTTACCCACAGAATTACTTAATCTCCCTATAAGTTTAACTGTTAGTCTAAAGAAGGACACATCTTTAGAGCTGGCCATCGTGGGCCCAAAAGCAGCTACCAATTAAGAAAGCATTCAAGCCCAACATCTGTCTTTAATCCTACTCACTCTACTGAACTCCTAACATAACAATGGACTAATCTATTGCTTGATAGAAGCAATAATATTGAGTAACATGAAAACATTTTCCATTGCATAACCTTAAATCAGACCAGAATATCTGTTGACAGTTAACAGCTTAATATTAATGTACTATATAGTAAGCTTCCTGCTATCTATACTATTAATCCAGCACAGGCATGCCCTAAAGAAATAGTATAAAAAGTAAAAGGAATTCGGCAAATCTTACCCCACCTGTTTCCCAAAAACATCACCTCTAGCATTACCAGTATTAGAGGTTTTGTCTTCCCAGTGATGTATGTCCAATGGCCGCAGTATCCTGACTGCACAAAGGCAGCATAATCACTTGTTTCCTAAAGAGGGACTTGTATGAATGGCCACATGAGAGTTCAGCTGTCTCTTACTTTTAATCTGTGAAACTGGCCTATCCATAAAGAGGTGGAAATAAACAAGATGATAAGACCCTATGGAGCTTCAATTTATTAATGCAAATAAAAACTCAAAAAGCCTACAGGCACTAACCCATTGTTCCCTGCATTAAAAATTTTGGTTAGGGTGACCTTGGAGCAGAATTCAACCTCTGAACGACCTAAACTAAGACTGCAGTAGTTTAAGCAAATTAACATACATTGACCCAATAATTTGATCAACTGTATGAGTAACCCCAGGGATAACAATGCAATTCTATTCTAGAGTCCATATTGACAATAGGGTTTATGATCTCGATGTTGGATGAGGACATCCTAATGGTGTAGCCACTATGAAGCGTTCCTTTGTTCAATGATTAATGTCCTACGTGATCTGAGTTCAGACCAGAGTAATCCACCTCAGTTTTTATCTATTTAATATTTCTCCCAGTACGAAAAGATAAGAGAAATCGGGTTCACTTCAAAAGTGCCCTCGCTTCTTCAATTCCAGGACCATTATTTTCCTTTGTGTTGCTTTGAGTCTTTGGTCCTGACCTCTTTCCACACAGAACTGCCATAAACCGAATAGGAAATCCAGTTAGAGACAAAGCAAAAAACTTAAATACTGTCCTTTATATCACCTTAGTTAATATTTTTTTAAAGGACATGTTGAAAGCTACAGTTTCTCCCATATCACTGATTCTCAGTCCATTTTATTATTTGCCTGAGCATAAGCACCAAATAAAAATAAAAGATTCACTAGGCAATGAAAATAAATCAGTATAACTGTTTTAGGCAGTCCTGTACCTGAAAGCAAAAGTCATTATTATTAAACCTATATGCCACACTACGGCGATTGTCAGCTCTGCTCTGCCTCCATTGTAGCTTTTCTATAATGATTTTTCTGCTTTCCAATAGCTGTTTTGTCTTCTGTAAATTGAGAAGGGACAACAACCTTCATCCAATAAATCAGCATTTCTGAATCACCATTTAGGAACTTGAAGGCTGGGGTCTGATTGCCTGTTTCATCAGTTTTATTTATTGAGACTTAAACACAATTATTTCTACTGTCCATGGGTAGAGTCATTGCTTGCCTTTTTTTTTTTTACCTGCAATGGCCTCTCAAATTACATGCTGTCTATGAGCTTTGCATCTACTCCTGTCTTCTGGATTTTCTTTTCTTTTATTAGGCATCAGCATCACAAAATATATCTTCCTTGTAAAAGGTTGTGTTCATTGTAAAATAAAATTAGGAAAACAGAAAAGAATAGAAAGGAAAACAGAAAAGAATAGAAAATAAAACAGTAAAATATGGGTACTATTAATATTTTGATTTGTCTCCCTTCAAGTTTCCTTTTCCTTACATGTATGTTTTTAAGCAATTGGCAAAAACATTATATGTACATTATATATGCTAATAGTATGGTCTAATTGATGTCCTTGCCAGGAAGTAGTATATAGTTTCCCTTGATTTCTACAATACCTGGCTAGCTTGCTTTTGTTACTTCATCTGAAGATAACACTCTGTCTCAACTGTAACTATCTTGGATTTTCTGGCTTCCCCTTACTTTGTTCCCTCTATCCTTTACTATCCCCATCACTGAGAAATTATCACATATTTTGTGGTCAAAAACATGGCCAATGTTGATGATCTTTCCAAGTTTAATACATACTGTGCCTCTGTCACTCTAGTTCTATATGTACTTGGCATAAAGTGGATATTCAAAGCTTTGACTATTTATGGCTATGTAGGAAAAACAAAAAACTTTCTTTTGCAGCTCCCTGCTTAAGTGATAAGCTCTTTACTGGGGACCTTGGATGAGCTTCAGGATATCCCTGTGCAAAGTTGGTGGGGTGTGTTTTCATTTTTCTGGTGAAAGAATCTCAAAGCTTTTATCAAGATAAAGGGGTACAAGAATTTAACATTTTCAAGACTTGCTGCTCTAAGTCATGATTATTCTCAAATGAATAAGATTAAAAATAAGAACTAGCAAGGCTTCTATACAGCACCAAAATATCAGATAAAACACATATATCATAAAAGAATTAAATACGTCATCAGTTTATAAAGTGGAAATTAATATCTATAAATTTAGGTATTCCTTTAATTTTTTAAGAAAAAAAATCTTTAACAATTGAATTTGGTTCCACTCAAAAATAACAGCAGCTAAGCATTAGATATGGTTTTATGAATTTATACAGGGTAGGTAAAAATCAGCTAGACACGTGATACCTGTAAGCAGTTTACAGAGTAGGACAGAGGATAGGCAAATATACATGTAACCATTGTGGTATAAACAAGTAACATGTACAAAGTTTTAGATACAAACAAACCAGAGTGTGAAGAAAGTACCTTTAAAGACAGCAGGTTACAGTTTAAAGATTGCTATCAACTTTGAATGTGATGACTTTTTTACATTTCCATTTAAAAATAAAATATTTATATGCATCTGAAAATCAGTGACTTTGCCATTACAAGACTCAATTTTAAAAACTCTTAATTTTTCAGAGAAAAGCATCTCACAATTTAAATGCCATTTAAAAACATACTGTTAACATGCATTTAGATTTAACATAAAATTTAAAGGAGTAAGTGCTCAATAATATTCACTCTTCATCTATATTGTCAAAAATTTTTTATATTTTGATATAAAATTTATAACCTAAAGAAAAATATTGATCAATTATCCCTCTCTCAAACTCCTATTAATCATAGTATTGGAAGTTCTGGCCAGGGTAATCAGGCAAGAAAAAAAAAATAAAGGGTATTCAATTAGCAAAAGAAGAAGTCAGATTGTCTCTATTTGCAGATGACATGATTGTATATTTAGAAAACCCCATCGTCTCAGCCCAAAATCTCCTTAAGACGATAAGCCACTTCAGCAAAGTCTCAGGATACAAAATCAATGTGCAAAAATCACAATGTGCAAAAATCACCTATACACCAATAACAGACAAACACAGAGCCAAATCATGAGTGAACTCCCATTCATAATTGCTACAAAGATAATATAATACCTAAAAATACAACTAACAAGGGATGTGAAGGACCTCTTCAAGGAGAACTACAAACCACTGCTCAAGGATTTAAGAGAAGACACAAATAGATTGAAAAAACATCCCATTGATTTTTATGGTTTTTTTTGTGTGTGTGTGTCTATCTCCTTCAGTCAAAATAACAAATAAAAAGGTGAAATATATTTTAAAAAATAATTATGTTAGTGTTGGTTTTATTCATTGCGGTGATCCATTTTTTTAAAATCTGCACGGAATTATAAGCTTCAGTTATTAGTTTTTAAGTTGACAAATTTGATTTGGGTGTGTTCTTAATACTTTGATTCATATCTATGCATTTTAAATTCCATAATTTTAGTTTTTTGTACTATACTCTCAGGAAATCCTTTTATGATCTTTCTTGGCACTAAAGTTTCATCTCTCTTTGTTCTTCTAATTATTGCTTTAAGCATAGTTCTGCAGTTCTATTTTATTATCCATAAATTCATATTTTTCCATAAATTCAATCCTATTTGTGAGGCTTGGCTAACATAGCCTGGTCAATTAGAACCCAGAAATTATACATGAAGTGTCAAACTATGTTTATATTTTTTGTGGATTTACATACTAAGATTCTTATGAATTTCATGTGTTATATAAAACTATTTTTTCCTCTTCATATTTTATCAGTATAATTTGTTAGTGCAAGATTTGGTTGAATGCTAATGACAAAATAATAGTTAAAATACTGCTTATATAAGGTAGTAAATGTACTGTTGCATACTGTGGCCTTTACCAGTTGAAAATAGTCCATGTCTACATATTTTGTAGAATTAAGACAAATAGTCATCACTTTAATGGCTAGCTACATATTTTTTACCAGGAGATGCTTGATTTGTTTCAGAAGAAAAACAACATGTAGAGCAGCAGCTGCAATTGGAGACACTACTTGATTAAAGTGGGTCAGGTAGTGAAGGAAATTAAAACTACTTTTAATTTCTATATTTCATCGACATTCTACATAGTCCAAACTGCCCAGTGAAAGATAAATACAAATTTAATTTAAAAATTGTGTGTCTATCTGCTATTAGGTGGGGTCGCCAATCTTTCTGACATTCCATAGTTGAGGTGGGGTTTTATAATTACTGTTATAATTTTGGGTGGGAATGAAGGGTTATATGATTTACAATGGAACCTCTTTTTTTAAAAAATATTTTTCAAATATACTTTTATTTTCTTTTTTCCTTCCCCACATTCAGAACTTCTCCACACACCACACTCTTGCAGCTATCAAGTCACTTGATGTTGGCCGGGTACCATTTTATCCCTAAAACTTTGTTGACATCAAAACATGACAGCTGACCAGTGTTATATCCATAAAATACTTACAAAGCACAGCATATTAAGCTTTAGAACTTGGCAATTAGACCACATAAAAAGACGCCAAGACCCCCATCCTATATGTTTGGAATAAGGTATTCACTAGTCCCTATCTGGCGACTGTACACTGGTTCAAAGGGCAGCAGAGGCAACAGGCAGTTACTTCAGAGGACACAGAACACAATGATCTGGAAGAATGTTATGATGTTACTCAGTGTCATGTACCACACACCTTTCTCCAAGGTGGTCTCATAACTCTAGAATGGCAGGTCCAGCTGATACAAAATGAAGACAGACAACACAACATTTACCCTATGGAGATATCCTACTCATACTATGCACATGCTGTGGTTTTGAACATAACTTGTCCCAAAAACTTGTCATGATCATCCTGGCTTTTTAGGTTAGGTGATCCATCAATCTTGCACTCAACTGTTAATTCTTTCTCAGCACTGTTAGGGGTCAAGGTAACCTGAACAGCAACTAATGGCTGTAGACACCCCATGTACAGTTTTTTCCCCACAATATGGGAAATATTTTAAGTCCATAATTCCACTATGAGAATAAGTTGTTATATTTGTTTGATCTTCATTCTTCAAAATACAATCTATCCTTGGCACTCCTTCAGGCTTTAATCCAATTATTCTGTTCATTTTCACAAGAATACAAGGTTTTCCTTTAAATAGCCAAAGCCAGGATCACTCATACCACTGCATGCTTGAAGTAACAAAAGAGGAAACTGACATGCAACATAAGCTGGACCCTTCTGTTCAAAAAGTGCTCCATCAGGACAGGTTGTGAGAAACTTCTTAAAGTCTGCAATGTACTCTGCATAGGAAGTTGGGTCAGACATACTAAATGTATATTCCAATGCAGTTAAACTGGTTTTGGAAAAACCGTAAGTCCTGGGATAGGAACCTGGTCACGATATTTTGGAACCTCATTGTTGAGAGTCTGAAGCATAACCCACATCATGAATGAGAAGAATATAGCCAGGAATCCATAAAAAACTAGGTAGAAGAGCAAGATCAAACCCCAGCTCTTGGCGGTGCACCCCAGGAACTAACTCTCTGGTGGTCAGGTTGTAGATAAGAGCTTCCACTGGCCAGGCTCTGGTGGAGGGGCTTCTTCTCGTTCTTTGTCATCGTGTGTGCATGGATGGCGAGAGGAGCGGCAGCTACGAGGATGCAGCTGAACCTCTTTATCATTATATTTTTTTTCCATAAGTGAAGAAGTCAGCAAAAGAGTTGCTGTTATTATAGGAGTTAATTATTTAAGTATAGCCTCTGGAACTTGGGAAGTGACACCTTGTAGGATTCAAATTTTCACAATCAGACATATCATGGTTCAATCATCTTTTATCATCTGACACTTATTACTATGTATTCTTTTTTAAAAATAAGTTCTGGGGTACATGTGCAGATCTTGCAGGATTGTTACACAGGTATACACATGCCATAGTAGTTTGCTGTATTACTATGTATTCTGACTGCTGGACTGGAGTTGCATTGTGGATTCAAGAAACTAGAGTATTATTAAATAAGCCATAAAATATTTATGTAGTTCTCTTTCATCTTATCTGAATAAGTGACATGGATAAATTTAAGATTAGAGGGTAAGATCAATTTGCATGTATGTACTATAGAGATATTCTTCTTCAAGGGTACTGGTCACACTGTCACACAATAATACAACAGCTTTTTATTTGATGGGCTGCATTATATTACTTGACTTCAAGTTATACTAAAAGCCTATGGCAAAATATCATGGTACTGGTATTAAAGTAGACACACAGATATATAAAACAGATGAGGATGCCCTCCAATAAAGCCACATATCTACAGCCAAATGATCTTTGGCAAAGTAAAAAAAAAAAAAAAAACCTGGGAAAAAGACGCACTTTTCCTGGACCCCTATCTTTTACCATAAAATGAACTCAAGATAGATTAAAGACTTAAGTGTAAGCCCTGAAACTGTAAAAATCCTAGAAGAAAACTGAGGAAAAACCTCTTCTGAACATTGGTCTAGGAAAAGAATTTATGACCAAGTCTTCAAAAATAAACACAATAAAAACAAAAATAGACACATGACACATGACACTAAACCACAAAGCTTCTGTTTCTTTCAGTGAAAGAAACAGAGTAAAAAGACAACATACAGAATGGGAAATATATTTGCAAACTATGCATCCAACAAAGGGTTAATATTCAGACTCTGTAAGAAACAAAAAACTCAAATAACCCCATTAAAAAGTGGAAAAATGATATGAACAGACATTTTTCAAAAGAAGATGTACAAGTGACCAACAAATATGAAAATATGCTCAACATCAGCAATCAGAGAAATGCAAATTAAAACCACAATGAGATGTCATCTTACAACAGTCAAAATGGGTATAATTAAGAAGTCAAAAAGAAATATATCTTTGGAGGAGGATCCAAAATGGCCGTTTAGGAACAGCTCGGGATTGCAGCTCCTAGTGAAAGTGCAGAGGGTGAGTGGACGCCGCATTTTTGTTGCCCATAGACTAGGAGATTCCTAGGCGGAGGAGCTCCATGGGTCGCCAGTGCGGCTGTGCCAGCCGGTACCACTGCTTTGCCCTGTGCAGCTGCTTTGTTGGCACCCTGAAGCAGTGGTTCTCCATACAAAATACACCGGTCCAGGTGCCCTTTTGGCTATTGATTGGAGCCATGGGAAGTCGCCCATTCATCTGTTTAAAAGGGGGGCTGAGCAGGGAGCCAGGACAGTAGATTCCAGGGCAAAAAAAAGCGCCATGAATCTCAGTGCTGCTGTTTAAGCCAGCACAGTGAGTTGTCGCATGGGAAAAAACACATGCCAGGCGCCTCTTCAACAGATGACTGGAACAACTACTTAAAAAAAAAAAAAAAAAAAAAGACTCTGAGGCAGGGAGCCAGACGATCAGGCTAGGCTGGGCCCA
This sequence comes from Sapajus apella, assembly GCF_009761245.1. Lineage (NCBI taxonomy): Eukaryota > Metazoa > Chordata > Mammalia > Primates > Cebidae > Sapajus > Sapajus apella. The sequence goes on from NW_022437027.1 coordinate 8,547,113, forward strand.
CCCCAACAAAAGAATAGCAATCAGAAACTCTGGATTGAGAGTTTCACAGCAAGCGCAGCTGAACCCAGGATGGCCCAGCTCTGTGGGGGAGGGGCGTCCACCATTACCTAGGCAGCCCACCACTATGGAGGTAGTCAGCCAATGCTGAGGCAGCCCGCTGTTGCCAAGGCAACCCGCCACTGCAGAGAGGCTCCACCTTAACACAGGCAAGCCACCATTGCCGAGGCGGTTCTCGCTACACCCATATAAACAGGACGGCAGGGAAGTTCACTCCGCAGGTGGGCGGAGCCCACAGCAGCTTAGCAAAGCCTCTACAGGCAGACAGTGACTAGGCTGCCTCCTTGCTGGACAGGGCAGCTCTGAAGGAAGAAAAAAAAAGAGAAGGCAGCAGCATAACCGAAACTCATATAGCCCTAAATCCCTGGACCAGAGCACCTGGGAACAAAAAGCAGTTTATGAGTTCTGCTGCAGCAGACCTAAATGGACCTGCCCAGCAGCTCTGATTGAACAACAGAGCTCACAGCTCAGCATTTGAGTTCCTATAAAGAAGAGACCGCCTCCTCAAGCAGCTCCCTGACCCCTATATATCCAAAGAGCCACCTCATAAAGGAGAGATCAGATTGACACTTGGCGGGTATCCTTCTGGGACAAAGATAGCAGAAGAAGAAAACTGGTAACAACCCTTACTGTTCAGGAGCTGCTGCAGGTGAACCCCAGGCAAGCAGGGCCTGGAGTGGACCTCAGCAGACCTACAGCAGAGGGGCCAGACTGTCAGAAGGAAAACCAAGAAACAGAAATAA
>NW_022437027.1:8552912-8564526 GCF_009761245.1 Sapajus apella
GAATCGGCAACCAACAGAATGGGAAAAAATTTTTGCAGTTTGCCCATCTGACAAAGGGCTGATATCCAGAATTTACAAAGAACTAAAACAGATTTACAAGAAAAAAACTAACAAACCCATTCAAAAGTGGGCAAAGGATATGAACAGACACTTTACAAAAGAAGACATACGTGAGGCCAACAAACATATGAAAAAATGTTCATCATCACTGGTCATCAGACAAATGCAAATCAAATCTACATTGAGATACCATCTCACACCAGTTAGAATGGCAATCGTTAAAAAAATCTGGAGACAACAGATGCTGGAGAGGATGTAGAGAAATAGGAGCACTTTTACACTGTTGGTGGGAGTGTAAATTAGTTCAACCTTTGCGGAAGACAGTGTGGCGATTCCTCAAGGACCTAGAAATAGAAATTCCATTTGACCCTGCAATCCATTACTGGGTATATATCCAAAGGATTACAAATCGTTCTACTATAAGGACACATGCACACGAATGTTCATTGCAGCACTCTTTACAATAGCAAAGACCTGGAACCAACCCAAATGCCCATTGATGATAGACTGGATAGGGAAAATGTGGCACATATACACCATGGAATATTATGCCGCCATCAAAAATGATGATTTCGTGTCCTTTGCAGGGACATGGATGAACATGGAAACCATCATTCTCAGCAAACTGACACAAGAACAGAAAATCAAACACCGCATGTTCTCACTCATAGGCGGGTGTTGAACAATGAGAACACATGGACACAGGGAGGGGAGCACTACACACTGGGGTCAGTTGGGGGGAAATAGGGGAGGGACGGTAAGGGGTGGGGAGCTGGGGAGAGATAGCAAGGGGAGAGATGCCAGATGTAGGTGATGGGGAGGAAGGCAGCAAATCACACTGCCACATGTGTACCTATGCAATAGTCTTGCATGTTCTTCACATGTACCCCAAATCCTAAAATGCAATAAAATAAATGGAAAAAAAAGAAGAAGTCAAAAATAACAAGTGTTGGTAAGAATGTGGAGAAAAAACACTCATACTCTGTTTGTGGGAATGTAAATCAGTACAACCTCTATCAAAAACAGTATGAAGATTTCTAAAAGAACTAAAACTAGAATTAACTTTCCAACCAGTTGTCCTATTACTGGATATCTATCCCCTCAAAAAAAGAAATCATTTAGCCACGCCAGGTGGGGTGGCTCATACCTGTAATCTCAGCACTTTGGGAGTCTGAGGCAGGTGGATCACTTGAGTTCAAGAGTTTGAGACCAGCCTGATCAACATGGTGAAACACATTCTTTACTAAAATTACAAAAAAAAAAAAAAAAAAAAAAAAAAAATTAGGTAGGGGTGGTGTCTGGCAATTGTAATCCCAGCACTTAGGAGGCTGAGGCAGGAGAATCACTTGAACCCAGGAAGAGGAGGTTGTAGTAAGCCGAGACTGCACCATTGCACTCCAGCCTGGGCAACAGGAGTGAAACTTCCTCTGAAAAGAAAACAAAAAAAGAACGAAATAATGTCTTTTATCAACATGAATGGAACCAGAGGCTAAATCTACAGTGAACAACTCAGATACAAAAAGTTTCTTCTTCTTACTTATAAGTGGGAGCCTAATACGTATTTAGGGTGGGAGGGGGTTGAGGTGTCACAAGTTACTTAATATGTACAGTATATATTATTTGGGTGATGGTTATACTAAAAGCCCAGACTCCTCTCCACCACTCAATATATCTTTGTAACAAAACTGCACTTGTATCCCTTAAATATATGTAAGTAAAAAATAAATCAAGTCTGAGTAATGTATGAGGAGTTGTGACCCAACTTTTACAGATGTCTTATCTCAATAGTACCGTTGTTTGTTTTGTTTTTCTTTTGGTTTTAATTTCATTTTATTTACTTTCGACCGTAGTGTTACTCATGGTAGATTCAGCAAGACACTAAACAATACAAGATATCATTTCAAAGTCTAGTTTGCCTAACATTCTATTTTATCCTAGGGATGTATGAATTGCTAACCATAGGTAGAGGTTCATATGATTTTATTTTGTTTTCTTTTAATTTTATAATTCAAGTACAACTTTAATGGGCTGACATTCAATTTTATTTCTATCAACCTTGTTATTTTTAAACCATAGATGAAGGGTCATAGTTAGGTCATATGCTTATTAGAATGCTAACTGCAAATGAATCCAGTTGGTTATTATGATACCCATCCCACTATATGCCTGGAGGCTGCATATATACTTGTACTTGATACATTCCCACTGAAATCAGGAAGCTAATTTGTATTTGTAGTCACTTTCACCAGTATTCCTAGTAAAGACAGAATAAATAAGCTGTTTTAAAAGTATTTAGTTGCTGCTTTCCCCATTTTTATTCCTCAAAATCTGGTATTTTAAGCTTTCTTGGGAACTATTATTTTTTTTTCTTTGAGATGGAGTCTTGCTCTGTCACCCTGGCTGGAGTGCAGTAGCATGATCTCATCTTACTGCAACCTCTGCCTCCTGTGTTCAAGCAATTCTCCTGCCTCAGCCTCCCAAATAGCTGGGATTACAGGTACCCACTGCCACACCCAGCTAATTTTTGTACTTTTAGTAGAGACGGGGTTTCACTATGTTGGTCAGGCTGGTTTCAAACTCCTGACCTCAGGTAATCCTCTTGCCTCGGCCTCCCAAACTGCTGGGATTACAGGCATGAGCCACTGAACCTGGCCCTTTTGGGAGCTATTAAGTGAGAAAAAGCAAGCTAGTATTTCTTTTCTTCCTTTGTATTTCTCATAATCCCATTGCATTGCATTTCTTCATTGATATTTGGGGTGGAGAATATTTGATGACTATAATTTGCCAATATAATTTAACATGGGCCATAGTTAGAACTATGATTGAATTATACCTGTAAAAATTATTATAATCACAGATTACTATCTGAGTTAGCACATCAAATGAGTTATCTCTGGTGCATGCTCTTATACCAGTACCAATAACTTCTTCATGACCTAATTTTATGTTTCATTTTCCTTAATAAAGCATCCTGCTAGAATCATTTAAAATTCTAATAGTGTAGTCATCTTCAGGTCAACATAACAGTTTGAATGGTGCTATGGTCTAAATTTTTGTGTCCCCCCAAAGTTAATATGTGGAAGCCTAATTTTCAATGAGGGTATTACAAGGAGGAACCTTTAGGAGGTGATTAGTTCATATGGGTAGAGCCCTTATGAATGGGATTAGCACCCTGATAATGGGCTGAAGGACCCTGAGACTTTCCCTTCCATCATATGAAAACATAGCAAGAAGGTATTGTCTATGAACCAGAGTGACCCCTCAGCAGTCACGTAATTTGCTGGCACTTTAATCCCAAGATCAAGACTTTCCAGCCTCCACAACTGTGGGAAATACATTTCTGTTGTTTATAAGCTATCCAGTTTATGGTATTTTATTGTAACAGCACTAACATTGGTCAGAGGCAGAAGGCATTCTTTCGTTATCTTGCCAATTATAATGTTCTCAATATCATTACAGATATTTTATCCTATAGTAAAGCATGATCACTAATTTGGAAGAATAAAAGAAAGGAAACATTTTTATTGTCTGTCAGCCTTGGTACTGAGGTTGGGTAGAAGCATTCAAATGAGAACAATGAAGGGTGCCCCTCCTTCAGATGGCTTCCCTGTTGATACAGTTTTAGCTCTGTGTCCCACCCAAATCTCATCTTGTCGCTCCCACAATTTCCACAAGGTGTGAGAGGGACCCTGTGGGAGATGACTGAATCATTGTGATAGGTCTTTCTCGTGCTGTTCTTGTGATACTGAATGGGTCTCATGAGATTTGTTGGTTTTAAAAACTAGAGTTTCTCTGAACAAGCACTCTTTTTGCCCACTGACATCCATGTAAGTTGTCACCTGCTTCTCTTTGCCTTTTGCCCTGATTATGAGGCCTCCCCAGCCATGTGGAACTGTGAGTTCAATTAAACTTTTATTTTGTAAATTGGACAGTCTTGGGTATGCTTTTATCAGCAGTGTGAAAACAGACTAATACACCTTCCCTGAAACACCCTCCCCTGTGGTGATGTTGAGGAAATGCTAGACTATGAGGAGGGAAACATGGAATGGCAGACCATTCTGCAAGACTGAAGGGAAAGGAAGGGAAGAAAAGAAATAATGCCTAATATCTAACTGAAAAGAGTTATTTCCATAATTATGTGCCAAGCAATGTCTTCTGTTTACAATGTACGTTCAAATGTGAAGAACACAAATACATGTAAAAACCTTCATTTTCACACAAGAACACAAGTACATGCTAAAATTTTCATATTTACATGTGAAGAACACAAATATATTTATAAGTTTGAAACTGGCTAGAGTTCAGCAATATCTAATAGGACTTTCTCTGATGATGGGAATGTTCTATATCTATGCTGTCCATTACAATAGCCATTAGCCACATGAGGCTGTTTAAGATGAAATGTGGCTAATACGTGCCTAACATGAAATGTAGCTAATAATTTGATTTTTATTTATAATTGATATTAATAATTGTACATGTTTACAGAGTACATTGTGATGTTTCAAAGAAACCCAAAGCTAGGTCATGAATAGAAGTTAAAGGTCAGGCATAAGATTAAGCTATACTGCTTCTGAAGCCAACTATTAAAATGAAATCATGGATCACTTGTCAAGAGCACATTACAAACAAAATCTCTACAGAGTACATTAAGACTACTTCTATAAAGCTTGTAAATGCATATAATATATGACCCAGAACACTGCTTCTGGTAATTATCCTACAGCTGGAACCATTTCTGTATCATGATATGTGAATTTAATTTGACATCTATTTAAGCTCCTAGTATGCTGAGCTACTGTGGAAACTAGCAAGCTAAAAGTGCAAAGCAGCAATATTTCCCAGGGACTTCTGCAGTTAGAGTTCTAGATACAAAGTACGTTACAATCTTAAGTTGTTTGCCATGACAAAAAAGACCACAGAGATATAGCAGCATTCCTGGATCCAGGCACTAGCTTTGCTAGGGATGTGGTGAGAGAGTGATAGTACAGACTTGCTCATACTTCTGTTTGTCTGGTGACAAGCTACGGAGGGTTCCAAAAACATTTTGGTGTTAGGTCTTTTTCAACTTTAATTTTTGATTCTTAGATGCCTGCTATGGTGGTACAGATCTTGAATTCAAACTAGCTCCAGCATTAGAGTGGCTTCTCTCACTCCTGATTTTGTCAGAAGTGTTTTTTTCTGAAAGGTCAATTCTATGCACACTTTCTAATTATTTTATAAGTATATCCTTGTATTAAAATTGTTTGTGGTCTTAGATTGTGTTCTCCAAAAGCAGTTCTTGAGATGAGGATTTACATCCAAATAATTTATTTGGAAAATGCTCCCAGAGAAAAGGGGAATGGGGAAGCAAGAAGCCAAGGGGAGGAAGCAAAGAAGGAATAATTGTAGGCTGAGCCCTGCAGAGGGTAGCATCCATACGATTTCTTAGCAGAACTTCACAAGACAATTTATCCCTGTACCTTTTACCCAGCCAGGGAAAAAGATGCAGGCTTTCATGCTTCCATACCTGTCAATCACTGATGACGGCTTTCCCTAAGAGGAAACTTCTGGCCCTCTTGCAGTAAGCAAAGACTGGTCAGAGTTGTGTTAAGCCACTCACCTTCTTATTTATCATGTGGCTTTCATCTATCTTCCAGTAAATGCAAGAAGCAGAAAATAACAGGTCACAAAGCAGAGGCAAGACTAGTAGCAGATGTCACAATCATTTTATAGAATAAAATATCTACTTTTAGCAGAAAAAGTAGAATCTAGTAAAAAAAATTAGAAATACTTATATGGTGCTAATATATACCTTTGAAAGTAATGTGGTGTGAGAATTAAAATATATTTAATTAATTGCTGTTCTCATAATGAATCCAGAGTCTAGTGCCTCTCAGTTTACCATACATCAATATTATAACAGTTATTTCTCATTAAAAGCAATGCAGTAAACTGGTTAATTACCAGGGATTAAGAGTAGATGAGACCTGAGTTTCAGCTACCACCCCAGGCATATGATTTCTATGATTTTGGTAAACCAGTCAATCTCTCTAAGCCTCAAGGTTCTTATATTGCCTACCCGATGGATGTGGTGAAGTGATTGAAAGAGATAATGTATGTAAGGCTCATAACAGAGCATGGCACCTTTCATACAATCAATGGTGCCTGCTGCTTTTGTTTACTGTCCATGTATTTACATTTAATTTTTATAAAGCTCCAAGGTAATCCTCTCTGTATTATTGCACATATATATGTGTATGTATGTATGTGTGTGTGTGTGTGTGTGTGTGTGTGTGTGTGTGTGTGTGTGTAGTGTATAGGTGGTATCTACTACAGTAGATAATCTTGTATGAGAAATACTAGATAACATATTCTTCTACTTGCACTATATGCTGTCCTAAAAAGATTTATTGCTCCCCGAATGTGGTCTGTATTTGATATATACAATATATATGGTTTACTAAAGAAAAGTGAGAAATTGTTGACAAGTTTATATTATTCAACCCTTACTGTCATTTCTCTGCAATTAATCTTCAAGCTAAGGTTACATTTTACTTCTTATGTACACATACCCTTTATTTCCCTCTTCTGCATTTTTATTTAGAAGAAAAGCAATATGAATGTTATATAAAAATAGAATACTTGGAGCATAAAAGATATTTCAGACGTAAAAACTGAGAGAGGTGAATCTTCCCTCTTGGCAAATTTCTTTTCCTAAGAAGAGTTTCAATACTTTTTAAAATATTGATCACAGAAACTGTAGTGCTGTAGCAGTAAACTAAATCAAAAAGACAGATTTTGGGAACATTCTCTCCCTCCTAAGTAATCACTTAAATAAAACTGACATGTTTGTTCTTGTTAATTCTGAAATCATCTTGTTTATTCTTCTTTAGTATATCTTCTTTCGATTTTCACAAATTTTTCTTAATAGTAATACCACAAACCTTTTTTATCTAGATTGAATAAAATTTAGGGTTCATTGTTTTATTGTTAAATAAATTAAAGAATACCAATTACTCTGTAATTTGATTAAAATCAATACATACATATTTAGCACATTTTTCCCTTTAAAGCGTATTTAAAAATTAACAAAATCAATATGTGTTTTAGATAGTTTTTAACATGTCATTTTCTCTCTACCTTGTTGGCATCTTCTGAACATTCACTAATTTGTTCATTTTTCTCAATCTCTTTGTATGAATAAACCTATGTTTTTAGACAAATTAAACTTTAATAATGGATAGTAATAATACTAAATAGTCTTCAAAATATTCTGAATAGTGGAATTGCTTTATCAAAGATAAATAAATACCATTTTATGAAACAGAAAAATGAACAACTGCTTTTTAAAAAAATTTTACTGATAATTCTTGTGCACTTCATTACCCACTGATCTCAGGCTTCTTCCCTTTACCATTTACCCTTGCCCATGAGAAAACTCCCAGAATATCTTGAATATCTGTTTTAGACATTTTGTAGGTTCTGATGTGTTATATTTGGAACTTTAAAAACAGCAAGTTATACTGAGCCTCAAATAGAAGTTTATTTATTATTTATTGATGATACAAAAATTAATATTACTATTAAATAAAATATAAAATTAAAATGAGAATAAAATAATGTTTTACTTAGGGCTCTTATCTCCCATGGGTCAAAAATTTACCCACAAGTGTTAACTCCTCTGCTTCTCTGGGTATCACTTACATCATTAGCACTCAGCTGTCTCTATATAATCTCACACTGCTGCAGTAAGAAACTTGCCTCAGGGAGGAGGCTGGAAGCACTCATCAGAAGCATGAAGCAAGATCCTGTTAGGGTGTATTTCAGGAAATGTTGGTAACCTTCATGGAAGAGAGGTAGAGCTCACACAGAGATGCCTAGAGAGAAACAAATCTAAGGTCCTGGAGATTAGTGACACCAAGGTGCTCTCAGGTGGGACATGTGTCTCATACTTTGGCTCAGGAAGAAGAGAAAGGGAAATGATCCCTCTTAGATGTTCAACAGACATTATGTATTAAAGAGACTGAAGTCTGGAAGAGGTCATCAATGCCTAGGAGGTAATTGATGACACAGACAGGACTAGGTAACAGGGCATTTGACTTTTAAACTAACATTATTTTGTTTACTGCATAATTGTCTTATTCATGTCTAAGATATTTACATTAATTTTTATAACATCTTTGTGAGTTAAGAGGGAACCAGCATCATGCTTCTAGTTCTGGAGATGATTAGTCTAGGTTAAATTGAAATGTTTTGTCCTCAAGAATAAGAATGACAAAGAGAAACCTGCCTAGAAGCAAGAATTAACCAGTCCATAATATTGTGATTGCTTATTTGAAAATAATATTTTTATGAGTGATGACATATTGGATTATTGATTGTAAAGCCACTCATATTGTTTAGAATTTTATTTTGGAAAGAATAACTCTATAGATAAATGCTAAAATCTATTTGCTTCATAATATCAGAATCCAATTTTGAGAGGAGTCCATGAACAACTGTATAAGCAATACAATACTGTTGATCAATATAATGCAAAAAGTCCAAATACATGAAAAATGCCTGTTTTTCTTATAAAAATAATCAAAACATATATTGTGGTGGTATTTCTCTGATAATGGACTCAGCTCTGAGAAACAATCAACATAATGTAATAAATTGGAAAGAATATGACATGCAAAGATGAAATACTTCCAAGGAATTTAGATTAAAGTGTTAAATACAATACATTTCTTTTGGCCTGCAATATAGTTTCACAGTCTTTAGTGTGCCATACAGCAAATTGAATAATTCATGCTTATAGTCTTAACTGAACAAAAGAAATTTTTATTCCATTTGCAAATAGAAACATCCTCCAATTTTTTACAGTCAATGAGGTTACAGTTTAATCTGAAAACCGACCAGAAATAGCAATTTTTTAAAGTGAGAAGCTTAGACTAATAATAAAAATTAGCATAATAAGGAACAGAATAAAATTAATAATTCTATTTTGAGATTACTTGTTAACTATTAAAAGTATAGAAAAGGATATTCAACTCAAGGTCAGAAATTTTTTTTTCTATACTGCCTATGGGAGTTTGGGCATGTTAATTTATCTTCTAAATTCAATTTCCTCAGGCCATAATGAAAATTTTACACTTTATTATCTCATAAGGTTGTAGTAGTCCAGTAAAAATAACACATCTGAAATCATTTTACATATTTTGAAGCATATAACTACATAAGGCAATTTTTTATGGTGACAGTGATGGTGGTGGTAATGATTAATTTACATTAGATAATAAATACACTTTTAAAATAAAATGTTGACACAATGTCCAAATGAAGCAATAATTCCATCTTAACTAGCTCATTTTTGCACAAATGATGCCATATTGCAGTATGATTAGAGAAGGATGCAAGAAATTAAATATTTTTAATTTAAACTCTTGTACATTGATCATGGTGATAGCATATTATTTCAATTTAAACTCTTGTATAATGATGGTGGTGATGATCATCATAATTATGATGAGGAGGAGGAAGAAGAGAAGAAAAAATAGATTTTGAGTAAAAAGTACAGAAAATTATATGAGAGAAATTTGTCTTTCTGATAGTTACCAGTGTTAATATAGAAATAAAGAAATTTATTCATTTAGAACATAAAACAAATCAAAATCTATTTAGCATCCATAGAATATGAGTGAATCATATTGGATATTAACAAAAATAAACAAGTATGTATCATAATTTCAGCTAATTTTCAGATAACCCCTTAATAACTCTAAATGATGACATTCACTTACTCTCCTTTTCCCATATCTCATGTTTCTCCTGTTTTCTCTGGGAATGCTCTTTCTGATACCAGCAATTTGTAACTATATAAATAATAACCTGGAGGTGGAAAGTGTTTATGCAATTGTGCATAATGTACTGTTTCATCAAATTTTATCTGTGCTTTAAATTCAGAACGAGAAAAACACAAATAAAGTTATCATAACACACACACGTGTGTGTGTGTGTGTGTGTGTGTGTGTGTGTGTGTGTGTGTGTGTGTGTGTGTATATATATATGTAGACAGAGATTTGCTTATAGCAGTGGAGGGAGTTAACTACTGCAGGGGAGCATGTTTGCTTGAGAAGCAGTCCAAATATTTCTGTTTTTAATACAAACACCTCAGAGTAGGAATTGGTCTTATGAATAGTATAAAATATATCTCATGCTATAATTCAATAAAATCAGGATTCATCTAACTATGATATGTCACAGCATATTTTAGGTAATTGGGAAGTTTTCTCTTTAGTGGGCTAAAGTAATATCACTGCATTATACAAACGATATCTTCAATACAATGAAATATATTAATATTAATGATGCAGTATGTGTACATGTGCTTACACCTGCAATTAGTTCTGTAAATATTTTCTCAGACAAAAGTAGTTGAGCAAAATGGCAGCTCCTCCACTCCTATACCCCCACAACAATAATTTCATAGCCATCCGTGGAAAAATACACCTGTGGAAGTCTTGGGATTTAGGTAGGGATTTGTATAACTCCCTTAGAGCCCAAGCACCATGAAGTTCATTGAAAGGGGGTACTCTTCCACCAAGACTCACTGGCTATGGTCACAGCTCCAGATGCAGAAATGGTCCTGTCTCTCCATTGGCTTGACTGCAGCTCTATTTGTTCTTGGTCCTGTTACCAAAACCATCTGCCAAGGGGCATGGGAAGAGTTACATACACAAGTGCATTGGGAGATAGCCTTGTTGATGTTAGACTAGACTCTAGATTCTGAAATGACCTTATAAGTTAGCTTCAGCTTCTCTTAGTTGTGGTTCAAGACCAGACTTGCTTGCATAAGAACCCAGAAAGAGATTCTGAGTACTCAGGGCAGGCTTTCTGAATTTGGTCCCACATCAGATCCCAAAATAGCCTTGAACTTGGCCCCAGGCCTGCTCTGGGAACTATGAGCATTTTTGCCCACTCAGGAACCTACTGTGAGCTACTCTCATCTGCATCCCCACAGGCAGGTCAGCCATACTAAGTGACACACCAGAGTCTAAAACAGCCCTAAAAAGCAGCTCTAACTTTCTAGGCTGTGGATTGAGAACAGTACTTCCAAAACAAGGATCCGGAAAGAGACCCTGTAGCCTGAACTGCTGATCTTGATTCTACTGTAGATCTTAAATGGCCCTGTTATTCATCTTTAGCCCCTTTCAACTAGGGTTTGAGGGCAGGCCTCCCATCCCTGAGACTCACAAGAAGACATGCCCATGTGTGACCTCAGAGACAGACCTGAAGACCTCAATTTTGGCTGTAAATCCTGAAATAATTCTAAGATTTAGTTCTAGTCACTTTCAGTCACTTGAACCCAGGAGGCAGAGGTTGCAGTGAGCCGACATGACACCACTGCACTCCAGCCTGGGAGTGCAGACACCTTATCAAAAAAAAAAAAAAAAAAAAAAAAAAAAATTCAAAATATTAGGCTTGGAGGTAAAAGTGATATTTCATTATGTTTTAAGATACATATTTCTTTTGTTATTGTGTGATCAGAATCATTTGTAACATAATTTGCATTGCTTCTTTTGTGGTC
>NW_022437027.1:8574526-8709601 GCF_009761245.1 Sapajus apella
TATATATATATATATAGTAACTATATATATCTAGTATATATGTGTGTGTGTGTGTGTGTGCGTGTGTATACATATATAAATTCTCAATTACCTAAGTATTGATGGAAAGTATCTCAAAATAATAAGAGCTATTTATGACAAACCCACACCAATATCATGCTAAATGGGCAAGAACTGGAAGATTCCCTTTGAAAACAGGCACAAGACAAGGATGCCCTCTCTCATCACTCCTATTCAACACAGTACTGGAAGTTCTGGCCAGGGCAATCAGGCAAGAAAAAGAAATAAGGGGTATCCAATTAGGAAAAGAGGAAGTCAAATTGTCTCTATTTGCAGATGACACAATTATATATTTAGAAGACCCCATCGTCTCAGCCCAAAATCTCCTTAAGCTGATAAGCAACTTCAGAAAAGTTTCAGGATACAAAATCAATGTGCAAAAATCACAAGTATTCCTGTAAACCAATAACAGAGAGCCAAATCATGAGCAAACCCCCATTCACAATTGCTACAAAGAGAATAAAACACCTAGAAATACAAGTGACAAGGGATATGAAGGATCTCCTCAAAATGAAGTACAAACCACTGCTCAAGGAAATAAGAGAGGACACAAACAGATGGAAAAACATTTCATGCTCATGGTTGGGAAGAATCACTATGGTGAAAATGGACATATTGCCCAAAGTAATTTGTAGATTCAATGCTATCCCCATCAAGCTACCACTGACTTTCTTCACAGAATTAGAGAAAACCACCTTAAATTTCATGTGGAACCAAAAAAGAACCTGCATCACCAAGACAATCCTAAGCAAAAAGAACAAAGCTGGCGGCATCATGCTACCTGACTTCAAACTATCCTTGGAGGCAATACCACATATCTACAACCATCTGATCATTGACAAACCTGACAAAAACAAGCAATCGGGTAAGGACTCTCTATTTAATAAATGATATTGGGAAAACCAGCTTTCCATATGCAGAAAATTGAAACTGGACCCCTTCTTTACACCTTATACAAAAATTAACTCAAAGTGGATTAAATATCTAAATATAAGACCTAACACCATAAAGATCCCAGAAGAAAACCTAGGCAATACCATTTCAGGACATAGGCATGGGTAAGGACTTTATCACTAAAACACCAAAAGCAATGGCAACAAAAGCCATAATAGATAAGTGGGATCTAATTAAACTAAGCAGCTTCTGCACAGCAAAAGAAACTATCATTAGAGTGAACTGGCAGCCAACAGCATGTGAAATATTTTTACAATCTACCCATCTGACAAAAGGCTAATATGCAGAATCTACAAAGAACTTAAATTTACAAGAAAAAAAACAAACTACACCATCAAAATTGGGTGAAGGATATGAACAGACACTTCTCAAAAGAAGACATTTGTGCAGCCAACAAACATATGAAAAAAAAGATCATCATCACTTGTTATCAGAGAAATGCAAATCAAAGCCACATTGAGATACCATCTCACACCAGTTAGAATGGTGATTATTAAAAAATCAGGAGACAGATACTAGAGAGGATGTGTAGAAACAGGAACACTTTTACACTGTGGTAGGAGTGTAAATTAGTTCAACCATTATGGAAGACAGTGTGGTGATTCCTCAAGGATCTAGAAATATAAATACCATTTGAACCAGCAATCCCATTACTGGGTATATACCCAAAGGATCATAAAACATTCTATTACAAAGATGCATGCACATGTTTATTGCAGCACTGTTCACAATAGCAAAGACTTGTAACCAACTCAAATGCCCATCAATGATAAACTGGATAAAGAATATGTGGCACATATACACCATAGAATACTATCCAGCCATAAAAAATAATGAGTTCATGTCCTTTGCAGGGACATGGATGATCCTGGAAACCATCATTCTCAGCAAACTGACACAAGAACACAAAACCAAACACCACATGTTTTCACTCATAAGTGGGTATTGAGCTATGGGAACACATGGACAGAGGGAGAGGAACATTGCACAATTGGGTCTGTTGGGGGCTGGGGGCCTAGGGGAGGGATAGCATTAGGAGAAATACCTAATATAGATGAGGGGGTGACAGATGCAGCTAACCACCATGGCACATGGATATCTATGTAACAAACCTGCACGTTCTGCACATGTACCCCAAAACTTAAAGTATAATTAAAAAGTAACATATACATGATTAAGTTAACATGATACCAACAAGAACTGTAAAAACTAAAAATAAAAAATAAAAAAAGCTTTCCTTGCATCGAGGGCCTCTAGTGTTCCAGTTTCCCACTTCAGGGGCCGCCATCATTACTGAGTTTTATTTTCCACCTATCCTTCCAGAAACATTATAGAAATAGATAAACCACATATTTGCATATCATGCACTGTTTTATATCTCCCACTGTATTCGAGTTCTCCAGAAGGACAGAACTAATAGGATATATGTATATATGAAAGGGAGTTTATTACGAAGTATTTGCTTACATGATCACAAGGTGAAGTCCCATGATAGGCCACCTGGGGAAAAAAGAAGCCAGCAGTGGTTTAGTCTGAGTCCAAAAGCCTCAAAAGCAGGGAAGCTGACAATGCAGCCATCAGTGGGTGGCCAAAGGCCCAAGAGCCCCAGGGAAACTACTTGTTTAAGTCCAAGAGTTGAAAGGCTGAAAAATCTGGAGTCTGATGTGCCAGCTGCTTTGCTGTAGCCTGGCTGGCAACCAGCTGGATGGTGCCCACCCACATTGAGGGCAGGGCTTCTTCTCCCAGTCTATTGACCCAAATGCCCATCTCCTATTACAACACCCTCACAGACACATCCCAAAAAACCACTTTACCAACTATCTAGGAATCCTTCAATCCAATCTAATCAGGCTGACAACTAACATTAACCATTACACCCAACGTTTCACTGATAGGTTAAAAATATGTTGGAGATTGTCCCATGTTAGCACATACAGAGGTGTCTCATTCTTATTAACGTTTCCATACTATTCCTGGATGAACTAAAATATTTTGAACCTGTCACCTACTGATAAGTATTCAAGTTGTTTTCAGTCCTTTGCTTTCACCAAAAATGCTTGAACCTAATCGTTAACACACTGTTGCATTATATCTAAAGAATAAAATTCCCAGAAGTAATATTTCTGGTTTAAGGATATTATTATGAAATTTGAACTTTTTATGGAAGTAAACACACTTAAGGGGGGGCAAAAATATATGTGCAGGTTCAGTGAATTATTGCAAATTGTACACTTGTGTATCCAGTGCTTAGATAAGAAAGATTTTTGTCTTCACAGAAGGACTTTTCCTGTGTCCTTCTGTTTCCCTTCTCTATTTCAAACACTACAGTATAGTTTTTCTTGCTTTTGAACTTTACACAATTGATTTACACAGTGTGTAATTTTGTGTCTGTCTTCTTTTGCTGCTGTTTGTTAGGTTATCCATGTTATTTCATCTAATTGTTGACAGGTCATTTTATTGGTGTACATTATTCCATTCAATGCATATAGCACAATTCATTTATCCAGTCTTCTGTAGGTGGACATTTGTTTTCTAATTTGGCTATTTTGAGTAATGCTTCTATGAATACACCACTGGGCATATGCCTTTATAAGTGTATTGTCATATCACAGGTTCTATGTATGTTTAATATACAATGCCAAACTGTTCTCCAAAGTTCTCTCTGTCTAGATGATGGGGTCATTAATAACCCCAACCTCAGCCTCACACAATGTACCAATGTAACAAACCTGCACAAAGTATCCCCTGAATAAAGTTGAAATTATTTTAAAAGTAAATACAACAGTGATAGTATTATTTGAATGAATGTAGAATAGTGGAAATTCTTATTAATGCTGGCATAAATATGAGTTTGAGAATTGTTATTTGCAACATGAGATGACACAATCCAACAGATCTACTCTCTTATTATTGCCTTCTTGCACCCCACTCCTATATTCATTCTCTCCCAAACTCTGAGATACTTCCTTATATTTTTGTGCTGTCAGGTAGTCCTCATTCAGGAAGAATTTCCTAACATCCGTGATTGTGTACATTAAGTACATGGTAACCTGTGAAATCACTGTTCTTGTAAATTGATCATCCTCTCTGTCCCATAAAATTTCAATGTACTTGAGAGTAAAAAAATGTGTTGATATCTCAATGTGGTTTTGATTTGCATTTCTCTAATGTGACCATTTAAAAATCTGGAAACAACAGATGCTCAAGAGGATGTGGAGAAATAAGAAGGCTTTTACACTGTTGGTGGGGGGTTAGGGAGTAAATTAGTTCAACCATTGTGGAAGACAGTGTGGAGATTCCACAAGGATCTGGAACTAGAAATAAGATTTGACCTAGCAATCCCATTACTGAGTATATATCCAAAGGATTATAAATTATTCTATTATAAATACACATGCACATGTATGTTCATTGCAGCACTGTTAACAATAGCAAAGACTTGGAACCAACCCAAATGCCCATCAATGATAAACTGGATAAAGCAAATGTGGCACATATACACCATGGAATATTATGCAGACATTAAAAAAAAGAATGAGTTCATGTCCTTTGCAGGGACATTGATGAATCTGGAAACCATCATTCTCAGCAAAGTGACACAAGAACAGAAAACCAAACACTGCATGTTCTCACTCATAAGTGGGGGTTGAACAGTGAGAATACATGGACACAGGGAGGGGAACATCACACACTGGGGTCTGTTGAGGGGTTGGGGGCTAGGGGAGGGATAGCAGGGGGTGGGGAGATTGGGGAGGGATAACATTAGGAGAAATATCTAATGTAGGTGATGGGGGGATGGAGGCAGGAAATCACCAGGGCATGTGTATACCTATGTAACAATCTTACAAAATCTGCACGTGTACCACAGGACTTATAGTGTAATAATAAAAAAAGAAAAAAATTGTGTTGCATTGATTTATACATTTCAGAGCCTACTTCAGAAAAATAGAAGAGCAGAATGAATTATTAGTTTAATTTGATCTCAAAATAACACATTTTCTGAGGGGGAACCATATCAAATTCAGTGCTGAAATTAGGAAATGCTGTCATTATGAAACATTCATTTGCAATGATTCCTCTGCAGCAGGAACTGCACAAAGGTAGGGTCCTAAAATTTTGTATCATGAGATCAACTTTACAAATAAGAATTACTGTGAATTATATAGGTATTATTTCAAAGCTTTTATTTTTAAAAATATAGGCAGTTTACTCACATCTGTTTATTTCAGGGCAAATATCATATAATCACCAGTATTACTAATATGTATCACTATATAAAGAATTCACTTATTCTATTGCTACTGAATTCAAAACTTGATTAATAGCCAAGTAATAAGGCATTTTCTTTAGTACCACATAAAATTTTCTAAGTCTTCTGTCTTACTTTTCTACATGTGAACTAAAGTTTTATATCAGCATTCCTCTACCTAGTGTTTCACTCCAATATTTGAAATTGTCTAGGTAATGATGACAAAGTATCAGATAAAGATTGAGTGTTATCAATTTTCTCTGTGCTACTTTTTTAGGACATTAAATGTATTAAATCAAAAATTTATGCTTATGGTCAGTCTCTGAAATAATTAAGTTTGGAGAGAAAAATAATAAATATTGTTTCCTTAGAATGCAGATTCCCTAAACCCATTTCAAAATATAACTTGAAAATATATTAACATATTTCAGTTTTTTTTAAATAATGAACTTATGTCAATCCTTAATTTTGCTTCTCTAAAATATGTTCACTTACATCCATGAATTACAACACATTCTCCTCTATATTATCTGCATGCTCATTAAGACAGACAATTGCTTTGCTCCACTTTTGAATTTCTCACTCAGTAAGATAAATGAAACCAGCAAGGAAGGACTTTAAGAACATAAAACCATTCACTACATTCTGAGATAATATTTCAGCTCATATACGCTAGTTTTTTCCTCCTGCTTGCTGGTATTGGTTCAACCACATTTAATTACTTGTCTCTATTCTAACTCACAGTACCAGGTATGGTGCTGGCACACATGTGGTTTTCGTGGTTTCCTTCTTGGACAACACAAAAGATATTATAACCCTTTCCCATGCCTTTAATAATTTGCCCTCCTCCTCTACCCAATCATTCATTTCAAGTTGAAGTTCAGCTTATTTATAAATTTTTTTTCCACTTGTCTTAGATATACCCCACATTAATTCATTAGATAAATCTTTCTGATAGCTCATCAGAAAGAAGGATTTGTGGTTTTTACATATATTATAGCTTGCTATACATATATATGTATAGCACATATATATATATATACACATATATTATAGCTTTCTATAATCAAATAATTTAAATGCAAATTAAATAACTTCTCAGAAAAAAAAAACTAATACTTCTCAGGAAAAATAATAGAACACATTTTGAAAATGACCAGGCTCTTAAAAAAACAGTGTCAAAAAATGATCTGTTTTTAACTCTAGAGATCAAACAGGCTTTGAAGCAGCAATTTATCTGGTTCTCCGCAGGTATAAAGAGGCTTGTTGGGTGAACAGATTTGAAACAACACCTTTTCTCAATTATTTTTTAGTCTTTGTTTCCTTTCTGGTAAGGAAAACTATCCTCTTAAGGGAAAGCTTCTAGTAAAGGAAAACTACCAATCTGCTAGTAAGACATTTCTCATTATTAAAACTAGTGAATGGAGGTGAGATAGATTTACAAAAAATCTGTGGTTTTCCTGGGTCATAAGGAAAAACAATTTCTGGAGTAGAGGCTATAAACATAAAATGAAAAATGTTAACAGGCCCTGGCACACTCCTGGTTTAACAATGTGCTTCTCAGTACAAAGGAATTTGTAAAACTGAATATTCCCAGTTAATGTTGGTCAGGATATGTGCTAATGTCAAGTATACATTTGCTTGCATATAGAAATACACTGAGTAAGCCACAAGTCTCAATATTTTGGGATTTTCTTCCTAGAGGTATCTGCAATTCAAATTACTCCAAATAGAAGAAAATGTCACCAAGTACTAGGAAAATATCATCAAATACTAGTTTAGTACAACTAGACTAAAGTTGTAAAGTTTTTGTAATGATGGTTTTTGAATTTTATTAGAAGATTACAAAGAAGTTCAACTCAAAATTTTTAATAAAGAAAAATGTGCTTATTTTTGTCATACTAATTCAATCTTGGTCTTAACAGTGAGTGTAGGTGCAGAGGTCCCTTGGTGATAGCTAATTAGATACCGGTGGCCTTTGATGTTTAGTTGAACCTCATTTCTACTGCATATAAGTCATTTGTATTTAAAATAAACAAACAATTCTTTGGATGTAAAGGACACCCCAAAAAATTGTCTTGAAGAAAGAAGAAAACTTTATTAATCAGAGGAAGCAATTGAATAATTAGAATAAAATACACTTGACCAGAGAGTGTGGGCTATTTTACTTCATAATTATTACTTCAGTGTATGTTGAAGGATAATTTTATAAGTTTAAGTAGTTGGAATAGTCAAAGTCTTCATCTTCAGTCTTCCATGTGACTTTTCTACTAGTTAAATTATGGGTTACAAAAATAGCAAGCAACCTTATTTGTGGGTGTTCTTTGAACAGCCACATTGCTAGACACTGGGGTCATAGCAGAAATCTGAACAGTTGTCATCTTTGCTCTTAGCAAACTTATAAATCTAATGGGGTAAACATATTTGGTAGTATAACATTTCTTCCTTCAGAAATTTAATATTTGGTCTGCTTTGATTTAATTAAAATATATTATAGCCAAATATTGAGCATTCACTATGTGCTCTATTCTGTCACAGGCAATAAAGTACTTTAATCAATTTGTAATTTCCCACTTCCTAAAATGGTGTAAGGCAGCAAGTTTGTTTTTGTTCAATTCACTATTTACAACAATAAAGATATTGATTATTGAGTTTTCCCCCACAAATATGCCTCAAGTAATAAGTGAATCCCACTATTAAAACTGGTAGCTTTAAAGGTAAAAATGTTTCTGTAGCACCAATTTTAATTAGTTTTTCATATTATTTATAATTTTTACAAAGCTGTATGTATGGACATATTTTCACTGAATCATTATCAATATATTAGGCCTGATTACTGAAAACAGCTATAATTATTGTATCCTTTTATCTTACAGGTATTTTTGTACATCTACTATAATCATTTTTAGTTGCAACGTCAAGGAAACTTCCAGTAAAGAAGTTAGTAATCAAAGCAATTAAAAAAAAAAAAGTCTTTATGAGCATTGAGAAATCAAAAATAATTCCAAAGAAGCACATTGTCTATAAAGCTATTTAAGCATAGACTGTCTTACTATTAAAATTTCTGTACAGAACACCATTCTAAAGAATAATAGTTTATTATTTTCAATTACTTCCTTGTCTTTGTCCTAAGTTCTAGTGGTTGACAGCACTACTGTACAATGAGTACAGTTAATGAGAGTTTTTGTAAAATTCAAAATAGCTAGAAGATTTGTAGTATAACAAAAACCAATAAATAATACATGTTTGTGGTGATGGATATCTCTATTACTCTGATTTTCTCATTACATATTGTATGCCTATATAAATATTACAAGTATTCCATATATATAACAATTACGTACCAATAAAAAACATTCTTTCACATTAACTCAAAGTGTTCTTCAAGCTTGTCTTCTACTTTTATTTTTAACATTTAGACTGGAGCACTAAAACTACTTCAGAGCAATAGTGCTTAAATTACCGGTCATTAGAATCCCCTGGAATTCTTAAAATACAAATGAGACTCAGGAGCCCAAGACATCCTGAGAGATTTTGAATACCAGTCTGCAGGGTTTCCAAGGAAGATGTATCAGAAGATCCTCAGATAATTCTGTCAGCCATAGAACTAAAGGACCACACATACTGCTATCTTGTTATTTTCATATTAAGCATAATTCATTGATATTTGCTATGTGTAAATTGACATGATTTGAAATGGTTTAAAACCTTAACATTTTCACTAGTAATGACCTTAACTTCATGCTGGTGTCATTAGTAATAATTTATATCATTCTACGTTAAGTAAATATAACTAGGAAGAATGTAACAACTATCTTGGAAATCTTCATCATATTAACTGTGTTAGACCATTCTCACATTGCTCTAAGAAATACCCGAGACTGGGTGATTTATAAAGGAAAGAGGTTTAATTGACTCACAGTTCAGCGTGGATGGGAGGCTTCAGGGAACTTACAATGGTGGCAGAAGGCAAAGGAGAAGCAAGGCACCTTTTTCACAAGGCAGCAGAAAGGAGAATGAGCACAGAAGGAACTACCAAACGCTTAAAAAACCATCAGATCTCGTGAGAACTCAATCAGTATCATGAGAACAGCACGGGGGAACCTCCCCCATGATTCAGTTACCTCCACCTGGTCTCTTGCTGGAAACGTGGTGATTATGAGAATTACAATTCAAGATGAGATTTTGGGTGGGAACACAGCCAAACCATATTATTAATATATCTTCACTTACACTTATAAAACAGTTTTCTACAAGAATATTTTCTAATTTGTGTTTTTATTTCTCTCTGTATTTAAAGCAATTTCATGTACATAAGTGAAAACACCTGCTCATTTATTCTCAAGTTTCTGCATTAGGATTCTCACATGTGTTTATCTAAAGCTATAGCCATTCTAAAACAATATACAACAACTATGTACATTTTAAAATTAGTTTATAAACAACTAATTTTATTTAGGATGGAGGCTAGGCTGCTATAACTGAGAAGCACAACAAAAAATTAAAGTAAGAGAAAATTTTACTTTCACTTAACAGTTTGGTCCTAAGAAGTCCAGGCTGGTTTGCCAACTCCCTGATATCAAACACCCAGGCTGTTTTTCCATTGTTCCCATTTGAACCTTCCCCTAGGTATTGCTCCCATGTGCACATTCCAAGAAGGCTTATCCTCACATCTATATTCCAGCCAGTGGAAAAGAAGCAGAGGGAGGGGAAGGTGCATACCTTCTTTTGAAGGGCATGACCTGGAAGTTATACATATCACTTTTGTTTCCATCTCACTCACCAGAATCCTGTTACATTGACACATCTGGCAGCAAGGGAAATGGAAAAATCTAGCCTTTTATTGGGCAGTCACGTACTCAGAAACCTCATTAAGGAAAAAGACCAGAATAAACATCAGTGGGCAGGTAGTAGTCTTTATTCTGCCATCCATCAAGAACAAAATATGTTAACTAAGTAGGTGGAAAATTAACCCTTTATAGGATCATAACAAAATAGAAAATAACATCAGTATGATGTTACTATGGTAATTCAACATATTTTCTTGTATTCAAATTTAAATGTACTGCTCTTTACTATGTACAAGCATGTTGCTAGGTGCTGAAATGCTCTCAGCTCTGTATGTTATAGTTACGACACTCAAGGAGTGTGTAATAATGGCTAAGGTGTATTGGGAGGCAGAAGACAAACACAAATGTTTACATAAGCTAGTCCAAGGGCTGAATAAGTGCTGTTAAAAAATGTGCACCGAGGCTAGCGGGGCTCAGAGAAAAAGAAAAGTTTGAATTTAGTTTTGGGATTCAATAAAGGGTAACACAGCACTTGAAGAATGCGCTGTAGATATTAAGGCAGTGATGATGGAACAAGCAAAGGCATATACCTACACATAAGATGGGAAGAAATAACATCATTTGGTGAATAAGAAGATCCATGCGCCTCATGAAAGTAGTGGTAAGAAATAAAGTCAAATTGCTGGCATTAAGCATATTGTGGCAACCTTAAATACAAGAGCTTTGTGATCAATTCTTAAGTCAGTTAGGTGTTAGTGAAAGGTTCACAAAATAAAAGGTAGATTGTAAACTGAAGGAAATAATGTATACAGTGGTTCATTTCCAAGAGAAAGTGCTTTGAATCGGCTTAGGTCAGCCAACTGCAGAAGAAATAGGATGTACTAGGCCCCTGCTTGTATATCTGATGCCTGCCTGTCAACCTCCCTCTCTGCCTCACTACTCCTTAGTTGCCCTCACCAGAACCAAAGAAGTTTAGTCTAAGATAAATGTTTACTAGCCTGCAAAATAGCTCATTTTATCTGTCCTTATCAGCCTGCCCAGCTACTTAGGTTTTAAGTCAAAAACTTGAAAAGCCCATTAGCTAGCCAAAATTGCAGTGCAACGTGAGCCACAACAAAATGCAGCAAGACAAGCCTTTAAAAACTACCTAAACCCCCTACCTAACAATCAATAGGCAATGCCTGGGGAAGATTGAGAACCCATAGTACTCAGCCTATGAGGAACTGCGGGAGGGACCTGCACCCTAGGGGATGAATTGCTTGTTAAAACTGTGCTGGGTGTGCTTACATATCAAACACCTGATCTTGTAAGACCATCATTAAAAGTCTCACTTTTGCTGTTCTCCGAGTCTCTGAATTCATTCTTTGGGTTTGGATGTGTAAGTTTGTTTCTCACGTAAAACACTGAATAAAGGAAACATATCTTATTCGTCTGTGTTTCCAGCTCCTAAAGCAAAGCTTCATGTACAGTACCTGTGAGATAAAACATTTGTGAATAAATGAATTGGTGATAAGACATGTACCTTCAGGAAATTAATCTACAAGTGATGTGTTGGATGAACTGAAAAACAGATGATGACACTACTTGCAAATTTGTTATTATTATCACCATAGCATCATACTATTAACGTTTACTGAGAACTTTTCCCAGAAAATGTCAAGCACCTTGCAAATGTATCGCAGCTAATATTCACATTAACCTTATGAGGTGAAATACAATTTTAACCCATTTCATAGAAAAGGAAACAAATCAAGTGTTAGTGATTTATGTAAAGTTATATAGCTTGCAAGTGCTATAGTCTTACTCCAAGCCCAGATCATTGGCTTACATTTCCCAGGCACTTAATCACTAATACTGTGCTCCATACCTCTGAAATTTATCTGTCTTCTCACATACAAAGAGTTCAAGTAAAGTCAGTCTTCTCATTAAAGCAAGAGGTTACCTTATAAGCCAGGGGTAAGTATATGAATGAAGACTTAAATCTGTGGAGAGAGAAGTTTTTTTAAAAATAAATCTTGATCTAATTCTGTGAGGATTTTATAAGAACAAATTAAAATCCTGTTGTACATGTGGCCTAAATGACATAAAACAGTATAGAATCATTTAAAATTCAACACCGATATTTTCTAAAGCAGAAGCTGAATTGCCCTTAGAACACCAGAACAACTGATGTCAGAAAAGAGCATATAAACATTTTGTAAACATAAAAGTATTTCAAATAAACTCATTCTGTGTAGGCAAAAATGAAGCACTATTAATTTTCACATTTGTCTTTTCAAACAACCTGCACTTCCGTACATTATACATGTGCACACAAAACATCTATGTATCCACAAGAGAATGTGACCCTTTTGAGCTATAACACAGTGGAGTTTATTTCACTGTAAGCACACCTTATGCAATTAACTGAAAATGTTACACCATTATTTCTTTCTTATTTACATGAGGATGTTGACACGTACGATAATAAGAAAAGTGGTTCTCACTGCAGGAATGCAATCAGTAAAAACCAGAATGTAAAAAGCTATGGTATAAATAATGCAGTTATTTCAAGAAATTAATTGCAGGGAAAGTTAATCACAGAAGGAAGAATCTATAGATTAAAAATGACATAGGAAACCTGACATCCAAATAGAGTGGGTAGACGTGGTTTCCAAATTTATGACAAAAACCTCAGCATCATAGACCACACCCACACCCACTACACACTCTACATGTGGAAAAAAATAATGTATGATTGTATATATATGATATTTTAAAATACCTAATGTTTTAGATATAATATGGTATTTGGTTTTACTTATTAAAAATCTCATCTTTTAAAAATGCATTGAATATATTTAATAATGAAATAATATGTTGTATTGGGTTTGATTAAAAAACTATAAAAGCAGTAAAGTGGGTATATAATTTAAATAAAATTGGCCATGTGTGAATGATTTATGTAGCTGGGTTATGGTACGATAAAATTCACTGCAATATTTTCTCTGCTTTTTGATTAGTCAAAACTTCCCAGAATAAAACATTTAAGTACACACACACACACACACACACACACACACACACACACACACAATATAGCTATGTGAAAACTGAAACTCCCTTATAAAATTCAAGTTTGTTCTTAGAGTTTCTAGAGAGAGATAGAAATAAGAATATCTCTACATGGTGTTACCTGTCAGTAGGGACATTATTTTTAAGAAAAGGGTTGAGATCATGATGGGGGCAGGCATAAGTGTTCTTCTAGGAAATACAGATATTTGATTTGTGATACTTCCTTAAAGCAAATATCATACGTACCTCTGGAACTTTTCTGAATGTGTTTTACCGCAAGTGGAAACTGATTTCAAAAGCATAGGTTTCATAAATTTAACTCACTTTCTAAAATAATGCATATTAGGTATCCCAGAAGCAATGAATCCATAAAAATATATGTGATACTTTTTACATTATTCTTATAAATACTTTATGGGTAGTAAAGTATAATTTTATGAGAAGTTATTATTATTTTCTCCATTTCACAGTGGGAAATTGAGGCATAACAAGATATGCTAACTTTCCTGAAGCCACAAAACGACTGACGTAGAGAATAAACACCTCAGGCATACTATGTTTTGTAAATTCATTTCTTAAAAACCATCTGAAATGGCGTATTTAATATTGGAAATTAGAAACTAAACTACTACATGAATCACTTTTCCACAAGCTAAATAATACACTGCACCATAAATTTTTTTCTACAAATGAATTATGCAATAGCTATTTGCAGCTCCATTATGTCCTACAATTTATAAACTGCTTTTAATAACTTTTTTCAAAAAGTTTTCTTCTTTCTGAAAAGCTTTTAAATCATCTTTCTTTGCTTTCAGCAAGATTAAATTTAAGTCTCTCCATCAACTATGTGACAAACTGGAACTAAATGGTAAAAATACATGGGACAATTAAACAGTTCTTTTTCTGAAGGCATAGGATACACTTTATGTATATAGGGATATAAACTGGGAACCATAATGAACACCTAACCGGTTAAATCAAAATTCTCCCTATGCTTCTGGAGATAAAATGTTTATATATTTAAAATATATATATAAAATAAATAGAAATTATGGCAAAAATAAGACAACACATCTCATAAGGTAACTATGAGAATTAAATTGAGTAATCCATTCAAGGTATTTGACACAGTGCTCAACATAAAAAGTAGTAAAAAGAAAAAGTCAGTTATACAAAGAATGTGTTTTAAGGAACGATTCTTGTGTTTGGAGAAAGACAAATAGAAGAAAATAATTTGATAATAAAGGGGTATTATTTATTTTTGTAGGATTTCATGAGTCCTCCAGTCTCAGATTTTAGAGAGTTTCTACAGTCCAAGCCATGGTTGAGTTTAGTGCTAAATGATTACATTTATATATGGGTGACCAATAAGCCTGTACATCATTAAGTAGAAAGAAACCAAGAAAACTAAAGAAGGTTGATTGTGAGAAGTCTGGGTGTAGACTGACAGAAATAGATAACCAAAATTTGGGTTCATATATTTAATTCTGCCATTCATTCAAGTACAAATTTTCATCTTCTTAGAGATAGTTATCTAGACAGTGTGTTCATCTTAGCCTTAAAAAAAAAATGCCAGAGGATAAGGAGCACAATATGTGGAAGAAAAGAAAGACATCAGGGATATTTATGAATTTGTCATTGGATCAGTTTTGCTACTGTAATACAGAAATGATACTCAACCACACATTTCCTTCAAGAGGTCAAAGATTCAGCCAGCCTTTTAAAATAGAAACTTCTACTTTAGCACAATAATGTAACTTGTGAAATAGGTAACTGATTAAGATAGGTCTTCAAATTTTATCATATTTCTCTTATAGTTAGTAAGGCAGCAGGGAATGAAAGGTTTCACATCTATAGCAGCCAGTAGTCATCATTCCAGGGAGATGGTGAGGACAAAAGAGGGTTTTTAAGTAGGAAACTCCTGATGGTATAGGGTTTCCAGTTGATGTCTACTGAAAATAAGTCATGTACTGCGGGGTAAACTATTTCTTGGAATTACCAATAACAGTCTATAATACTAGAATTAGTCATAGGAAATCTTTCCAGATTCAAGAACAAAATATGAGTAGATTTCCAAAGTAAAGAGAAATGGAATTATTATATAACCACTAAGAAAAGCCAATGCTGTAAGATATAAGCAGGTTTTTTAGATAAGTATTTGGCCACAATGATGCTAAAATTGTAACTATTTGAACAAAACTGGAAGCATCATGCCACCCAACTTCAAACTATACTACAAGGCTACAGTAACCAAAATAGCATGGTACTAGTACAAAAACACACATATAGACCAATGGAACAGAACAGAGAACTCAGAGAACTCAGCCATCTGATCTTGGACAAACTGACACAAACAAACAATAGAAAAAGAATTCCCTATTTAATAAATGGTGCTGGAGAGAACTGACTAGCCAAATGCAGATAAATGAAATTGGACCCCTTCCTTACATTCTATACAAAAATTAACTCATGATAGGTTAAAGACTTAAATGTAAAGCCCAAAACTATAAAAACTCTAGAAGAAAATCTAGGCAATACAATTCAGGACAGAAGCATGGGCAAATATTTCATGAAAAAATGCTAAAAGCAATTGCAGCAAAAGCAAAAATTGACAAATGGGATCTAATTAAATTAAAGAACTTATTCACAGCAAGAGAAATTATCATCAGAGTGAACAGATAACTTACAGAATGAGAAAGAAATTTTGCAATGTGTTTACTGACAAAGGTCTAACATCAGAGTCTACAAGGAACTTAAACAAATTTACAAGGAAAAAAAACAAGCCCATTAAAAAGTGGGCAAAGAACATGAACAGACACTTCTCAAAAAAAGTAATTCATGTGGACAATAAACATAAAAAAAAACTCAACATCAGTGATCATTAGAGAAATGCAAATCAAAATCACAATGAAATACCATCTTATGCCCATCAGAATGGTGATTATTAAGAAGCCAAAAAACAACAAATGCTGGAGAGGTTGCAGAGAAAATGGAATGCTTTTACGCTGTTGGTGGGAGGATAAATTCGTGCAATCATTGTGTAAGGCAATGTGGCGATTCATCAAACATCTAGAGAAATAATATTTAACCCAGCAATCCCATAACTGGGTACATACCCAGAGGAATATAATTCATTCTATTACAAAGATACATGCATGTGTATGTTCACTGCAGCACTATTCACAATAGCAAAGACATGGAATCAACCCAAATGCCCATCAATAATAGACTGGATAAAGAAGGTGTGATACATATGTATACCATGGAATACTATGCAGCCATAAAGGGAAACAAGATCATGTTCTTGGCAGGAACATGGATGGGGCTGGAAGCTGTAATCCTTAGCAAACTAATGCAGAAAGAGAAAACCAAATACTTCATGTTCTCTCTTGTAAGTGGGAGCTGAATGATGAGAACACATGGATACATGGGGTGAAGACAACACACACTGGTGTCTGTTAGTGGTAGGAATGGAGGGAAGGAGAGTATCAGGGAGAATAGCTAATGAATCCTGCGCTTAATACCAAGGTGATGGTTTGACCTGTGGAGCAAACCACCATGCACATATTTACCTATGTAACAAATCTGTACATCTTGCACAGGTACCCTGGAACTTAAACAAAATAAATAAAAATTATAATTTGCAGCTGGGTGCATGGCTCATGCCTGTAATGCCAGCACTTTGAGAGGCTAAGGAGGGTGGATATGAGGTCAAGAGCTTGAGACCATCCTGGCCAACATGATGAAACCCTGTCTCTATTAAAAAATACAAAAATTAGCTGGGCATAGTGGCTCACATCTGCAATCCCAGCCTCTCCAAAGGCTGAGGCAGGTGAATCACTCGAACCCAGGTAGTGGAGGTTGCAGTGAGCTGAGATTGCGCCACTGCACTCCAGCCTGGCAACAAAACAAGACTCCATTTCAAATAATAATAATAATAATAATAATAATAATAATTCCTTTATGGATTCAAGGTGATACCTATGAGCAGGGCAATTTTAAAAAATAATATTATTAACACTATTCATAATTATCTTTTGCTTATTTTGTGCAAGATATTATGAGCTCTTCATACATGTTTACTCATTTAAATCTCACAATTATATTGGTAACTAATATTACCATATTCATTTTTTCAGATGAGGAGACAGATTCAAATAAGTTAAATGACATGTTCAAGGTCACACATCTGCTAAGTGGCAGAGATACGGTACTAATAAAGCTAGCCAGAGCTGAAATTTGTGTAGTTAGCCAATATTCTATCTTATACACTGTTTTCAGAGTTGACAAGATCTTTTGGTTTTTACAAGTTTTCTAAAGGTTTTAACAGTATATTTGAGACCTGAGTGGGGGAAGAAATTGGTTTTTAAATTAGAAAAATATCTGAAAAAGGGTGATAATAAGTAATGTTTTGTGGTCTACAAAATGTAGCAGTGCCTAGAGCTTACAAAAGGTATAAAAATGTTCTGCTTTTCATATAGTTGAATGTGAATTTGAGAAGGTACAATTGTAATAATTCTCTCTAGCAACATTGAAATGAAGCCTCTCTGAGCATCACAGAGTTTTCTAAAATTAAGTTCTTCCTTGTTACCACCTCAATTCCATGCTACCTAATCCTTTCAGAGTGCCATCCTGATCTTGGTTCCTATTCATAATACTGATTTTGGTGGTAGGTTCACCTCCACTTCCCTAAGCGCTTGTACATTTTCATTTTTATATTTAATAATTAGCTTGCCATTACTTTCTCTACCCTACTCTTAAATTCTGGCTTTGCACTGGGGTTTAGTCATGGAAAGTTGGTAATTAAATCTCCCCATCATTTTTCAAGTATGCCCTTTACTTCCCGGGAAAAAAAATGTTATTCACCTGTCAAATAAACTTGTTGGACTATGTTAATTCAAAACCAACAGTTAAACAATCTTAAGTATATTTTGCTAACTCCTTATATTCCATAAGAAACCTCATGCCTTCCAAGTTTTAATTAAATTTCATGATTTCCTACTCCCCACAGTATCCTTAGTGTACAATGATTAAAAGAAATTTTGGGGGAGGTGCCTTGGTGTGTAAACTTCAGTTAGTATATACATACATACATAATGTAAATCATTAGTTTTCTATTAGCGCATTGCAAGTTACTCCAGAACTTAGTAGTATAAAACAGCAATGTTATTATCTCACAGTTCCTGTGGACCAAGAATCTAGGTGTGGCTTAGGTGGCTCTTCCAGGCCTGAGATTTTCACAAGGCCGCCCTAATCTCAGAGCTTTACTAGAAGGATCTACTTCCTAATTCACCAATATAGTGGTTGGTAAGATTCTGTTCCTGCTGACTTGTAAGTAAGGTTTCAATTCTTTACAAGTTGTTGGTCAGAGGCCTCACTTATTTCCTTCCAAGTGATCCTTTCCCAGAACATCTCACAATATGATAGTTGGCTTCATCAAAACAAGGGCAAGAGTGTCAGCAAGAGAAAGGGGAATAGAAGTCAAAGTCTTCTGTAATAGAATCATCAAAGTGACATCCCATTACCTTGGCCATATTCTATTTCTTAAAAGCAAGTTATTAGTTTCTTCCCACATGCAAGGCAAGGGGATTGTGCAAGAGCATGGATGTGATGAAGTGAGGATTACTGGGAGCTTCTTCAGAGCTGCCTGCCAAACTAATTTAATATGTAGCTGAATTGAACATTTTTAACCCCTAACTGCTACTTATTGGGAAAATTATTTTAATGATCAATCCAATTTAAATATTTATTTTCTGGTCATTTTATCAGTTTGCTTAGGTAGTGTCCAGGCTGATATCAAAATGATTAGACCCTCCTATGGCCTGGCCCTTCCCTTGCTCATTTTTCTCTGACATTTTTCAAGAGGGAGAACCAGGGTGCTGTTTAATAGAGACATGCACACGACCTATGTAAACTCAGGGCAGTTAAAAAATGTCTAAGTTATCAGGTATAGCCATTTTTTACCTTCCTTTGAAGTGATGTCTCTTGTCCATTAGGGTGCTGCTGCCCTTTCAGCTGACTATTGTAGCTGACGTAACTGGTAAGCTTGCCTCTTTTGACTTAGACAAGAACTAGTAGCATCTCTTTGTTAAATCTGTCTGAGGTCAACTGGACAGAGATCAATCAAATATGGTTATATCTCCTATTAAACCCTGGCTCTACCAGTTTATTATGCAGGGCTTTTATACTACCACCTTACCCTGTGCATGGAGAATGGTGCTAAAAAAAGAAAATCACCCATGGTGTGGTATCAAGGTTTTGTGGAAATAATATGGCTCAAGAAGACTCAATGTAGCCATCTCTTTCGAGCTGCCCAACTCATATTGCCCTGCCAAATATACTCTGATGTAGCTGTGTGCCCCCAAAAGAGGACTTCCTTTATAAGAAATAAAGAAAAAAAAGTCTTTCATAAGCAATAATGTGAAAATTAATGAGAATATAAAGATTATCCAGGAGATACAGTGGAGACACAAAACTAAATACAGAAACAAATTTGATTTGCAGGACTCCAAGGAGCCAGCGCAGAACTTTACATAAGACAATTACTCAGATAAGAGATCATTTGTGGCATATTTGATGGAATGGGAGATAAAGTGATCTAAGAAAGGTTAGTGATGAACAAGATTGGACATACCATGCTGCAGGAAAGAGAAAAAAAAATATATATATATACACACATATCTATATGTATGCATATATCTGTATATATGTATACACATGTGTATATATGTGTGCATGTGTATATATGTATACATGTATATATATTTACATCAAGTCAGTTTCTTCACTAAGTTTGATTTGGTAATAGTGTTATTTATTTTTGAAGAAGAGTCACTGTAAAAATTTTAGACTTCCATTAAAGAAAATTAAAATCAAAAGATTATATTGCTCAGAAAAGTCAGCAACTTGTTCAGAAGTACTGAGATGGAAAAAATAAATAAATAAAAAAGTTACTAATCACATACTCTCTAGGCATTTAGTGTTTTGGCCTCTCTAATTTTTGCTTTTATCAGCCCAAGCTCTTGCCATGTAAATCACAGTGTATTAACTAATCTAATTACTAACAGAACACATGGAACCAACAGGATAATTTCAACAAAAATGTTTGAATACTACCCAAGTATTAGTACGCACTAAAAGAAACATTCCATGATAACCACTATTTTATACTTTGTTAATTATGTTAAGATTTGCTATATTTTTAGGATAAAATGATCTCAAAGGTAATTATTTCAGCGACATAAGTTTAATGATGACTAATAAGCAACACATTAAGGAGTGGGAATGAAGTTCCCTTTTTAACTATGATATCTTTGGGTACAGAATATGAATGAATCAATCAATTTCTATGGGCAAATGTCCTTCCAAAGTAATTGAGTCCTAAATGCCAAACCAAAATAGTTTGCCATAGATTCAATGAAAATGTTCTGTTCTAAAGAATGTTCTGACTGATAATAAATTTAATAACATTTTAAAATGTCAAGTTGAATTTTAATTCCAAGTCTGTATCTTCCAGAATGTAATGTGTTACAAATTCAATATCATGAGACCATCCTTCCTCAGCTTTTTGGATCTTAGCAACAAGAAATTCAGAAAGCAAACAAAATAAAGACTTTATTTTGCTTATTTGTTTCAGAAATTCAAACAATTTGTCTGAATTACAAACCCACAGAAAGCTATTTTAAAATAAAAGTAATAAGAACATTTAGATTCATAAAGTCTAAATCAGGCAGATTCTTATGATATCAGATAATTCCACGAAATTTTTAGCTTTAAAGCTAGGCCAACCATAGGATAAAAATAAAATTTAATCAATGGTAAAACAGCAATATATTGGCAAAAGCTTCAACTCTTCTACAAAATATATAATTTTCAGTAATGTTTATCTTGCTTGATGATAAAAAAGCAGTTTAGTTAATATAAATGAATTCATAAATGCATATTTAAATACTTTAGCCTTGTAAAACAATAATTCATAAATACAAGGGGCTGTAGTTTTATAAATTGATCTTGATAAGAAAGACAATTGATCTTGATAAGAATTTTAAAATTTTAAACAATTGTTTTGATATCTATGTAAATATAATTTAGCATTACTAAAAATTTGGGCTTGTGTATTTATAACCTATAAAAGATGAAGCTAAAATCTGAAATTATGTTTTAGAAAGATTTTCTATTCCATGTAAAATTTAATAAGTTACTTGATATATTGAAAGATACCATTATTTGCCAATGCCTCTGTTATATATCTTGTGATCCCAGAGTCATTAGCAGCATAACAAAATATCCTGACGTTCCCATTCCCCTCCCTGCCATTCCCAAAGAAAACAGGAAGATTTTCTCCAGGATTTAGCCATTTCTCTTGAATAAATTCTCCTTGAATTTTTGCAGGCCTTCTTAGTTTTTCCACAATTCAGAAAAAAGTTGATTTCGACAAGTTTTGCCACTATTATCAATTGCTTTTATTGAGGAACACATTTTCAAAAGTCCTTACTCCAGTGTTCTAGAGGTGCTTTTATATTTGTTGATATTTTAACATTATTTTTATCTCAATGTCTGATTTTTTATTATTTGCATAAAAGAGTGTAATTGAGTTTTATATATTGATCTTGTATACTATTTCCTTGTAAAACTTGCTTATTAATTCTAGCAACATGTTTTGTGTGTATTTTTCACTAAATTTTCTGCATAATCACAATTTTTTGCTTTCCAAAAAGGCTTTTATTTCTTTTTCTTGCCCTAGTGTGCAGGCCAGGTCTCTAGTAAAATGTTGAATAGAAATGTTGAGAGTATACACACTTGCTTTGATTCTAATATCAAGAGAGGAGCATTGAGGCTTTCACCAATAAGTACTGGATATTAGTTGTAAATATTCTTTGTCAAATTGAGGAAGTGGGTGAATTTATTATTTTTTATAAGCTGGATACAGAATGTTGCCAAGTGTCTTTTATGTATTAAGTGGACCATGTTAATACTGTTTCTCTAGCTATTTTAGCACACTGTATCTTTCTATCAGTTTACTTTTAACTTGTATCTTTTTATTGAAAAGATATTGCAGACAGCATATAGTGGGGTCTTCTTTTTTTTGAACAGATCTGACTGTTCATGTCTTAGTCTATATTTAACATAATTATTGAAATCGTCTAGTTTAAGTTTGTCATGTCACTGTTTTATTTTTAACCAATATTTATACTATTTAATTTGTATTCTTAACCGCTTTTTAAAACTGAGTGGGCAGTTTAATAATTTATTTTTAACTTTTATATTGGCTAATATAGGGATTATATATACATGTTTAAATAAGAACACATCACTTTATGTCATATAAGAACCTTAATGTACTATATTGACATGTGTCTTTCTCAGGCTTTATGCTGTTATTAAAATCATTTTGCTTCTTCATATGTTTCTTTGTGGACAATAGCAGGCAGTTGTGAAAATCTTTTGCTTTCAAGAAGAATACTGGAAAAAGAGACATAACCTCCACAGTACAATTACATTTAACTTTAAAAGAATTTATACAATTGTTAAATATACTTTGAGCTTGTCCAATCATTAATATACTTTTTTCTTATTACTTATTTTTGTGATGAAAAGACAATTATCTGTATTTCTCGTAATATTAAGAACCGCTTTTTTGACTTTGCTAGCTCTCTTTCCAAAAGAGTTTTGTCTCTCTGTAGGAGGCTCCCAATTAAATATCAGTTTCTGTACATCTTTTCCTTGATGCACAGGAATAGCAGCTCTCAAACTCTATACCATGTACTGTTTGTGATTATGCTGATGAAGGCTTCCTTCTCCAAGTGATAAAATGCTACCTGTGAATTGTGGAAAGAATAACCCATACAAATACAGAAGAAATGAATATTAAATGCTTAGTTTTGGGAGGTGCCAGCTTTTCTTGCAGAATATTCATAGCATTGAAGTTAGAGGCTAGAAGCATGAAATATATTACATGTGAAAATACATATGTTATAAGAATTTGTTCTTATTCCACTTTAGTAGGTAAGTGGGCAGGGTAGGCAGTTGGAAGAAGTTTAGTTTTAGTTGATCCAACTGAGTTCAACTGATCCTTGCAAGATGTTGGTCTGAACTAACTTCCTCCACTTCATATTCATCTTCTTCCAACTGCCTACACTGCCCACTTATCTACTACAGTGGCATAAGGACAAATTCTTATAACAAATGTATTCTCACATGTAATATATTTATATATCAAAGGTATACCTGTCTATTTATACTGATATATTTCTATATAGCACATTTGTACATATATCTATATTTCTGTATGTTTTAGGGAAATTGCATTTGAAATGCTTAATAGAAATATAAATGTAGATTGCAAGTAAGCATTTGAATATGAGTCAAAGTAAAGGTAAAGATGTATATATATTTATACATCTATCAATATTTATGATTTATATATATATTTGCTTCTCTCTGAATACATAATTATACACCAAGATCACCTCACTTCACATTGCTAAATCCAATTGTCAATATTCAATTTTTTCCTTGTTTTTCTGTTCATTGTATTTCTTGTACATGACCTGTCAACAGATTATGACCTGGATGATTTTTTTCCCCTTTATACACATGACATGGGTTCCAGAAAATTATATGTACATTTTTACTGCGTCCCCGCAGTTCTGCTTGATAATTTCCCTTTCTTTTTGACCTCTTAATGGTAGAGTGTTTCATGGAGTAGTCCTTAAATAGCTTATTTATAATTACTTTCTTGTTTATAATTAGTCCCAAAGTCTTAAACACTGTGCCAAAGACCCTCAAATTTATAGCTCCAACCTCAAATTCTCTCCTTTACTTTGACTCTTATGTTCAAGTACTTGAGATCTACATGTATATGTCTATTAAGCATTTCAAAAGCAATTCTTCTAAACTTAACTACTGATAAAACTCCTTCAAATCCATTCCCCTAAATGTTGCCCCATCACTCAATGACAACTTGGTAATTTTTATTGCTCTGGCACAAAACTTTAAGTCATCATTCGCTTCTTTCTATCATACTTCATGTGCATTCAAACAAGCAATCCTGTTGTTCTATCTGTTGTGTCTATAATTTGACCACTTTTTCTGCTATCACCCTAGTCAAAACAACTATCATGTTGTACCTGGATTGCAGCAAAAACCTTCTAATGACTCATGTTCATTTCATCCTCTTCATCCTACAGTCTATCATCAACCCAGCAGCCAGAGGGTCCAGAAATATGGCACACAGTACAACTTCCCTGCTGCAATTTTTAAGCCAGCCAAACATCAGGCAATGGATAATGAGTTAAATTGTGTAACTAATATTCTTTATTAAAAATATATATTATGATTGTGGAATTCTCAAAGATTCTGGCTAATATAGAATACAATTTAAGCTTTTGTAAGACAAAGAAAATAGTAACTAGACATAAAGAAAAAAGGAAAAACATCTTTCATTTATATACTTTTTAGTTGATTTGTTGTATCTGTGTTTTTTTCCAGAAATGTTCATGGTTTTAATCCTTTTAATATTTTTAGCTTCAGGGGGATACATGTACAATTTTGTTACATGGGTAAACTGCACGTCTCTGAGGCTTGGTGTACAAATTATCCTGTCATCAAGGTAATAAGCATAGTACCTGATAGGTAGCCTTTCAACCCACCCTCTCGTTCCCCTAAAGAAGCCCCCAGTGCTTATTCCCTTCTTCGTATCCATATGTATTCAATATTTAGCTCCATTTCTAAGTGAGAACCTTCAGTCCTTGGTTTCCTGTTTCCAATTAGTTCACTTAGAAGAAGGACCTCTAGCTGCATCCATGTTACTACAAAAGACATGATTTCATTTTTATGGCTGTGTAATATGCCATGGTGTACACATACCACATTTTTCTTTATCTAGTCCACTATTGATGGGCATCTTGGCTAATTGCATGTCTTTGCAATTGTGGATACAACTGGGATCAACATATGTGTACATGTGTTTATTTGGTAGAATGATTTGTTTTTCTTTGGGTATATACCCAATAGTGGGATTGCTGGGTTGAATGGTAGTCCTGTCTTGAGTTCTTTGAAAAATCTCCACACCACTTTCCACAGTGGCTTAACTAATTTACATTTCCACAAACAGTGTATAAGTGTTCCATTTTCTCCACAACCTTCTGAGCATCTGTTTTTTGACTTTTTAAGAGCTATTCTGACTGATATGAGATGGTGTCTCATTGTGGTTTGATTTGCATTTATTTAATGATTAATGATAATGAGTATTTTTTTCATGTATTTATAGGCTGTATAAACGTCTTCTTTGGAGAAGCGTCTGTTCATGCCCTTTGCTCATTTTTTTAATGGGTTATTTGTTTTCTGTTGGCTTTGTTTAAGTTTCTTATATATTCAGGATATTAGACCTCTGTCAGATGCATAGCTTGCAAATATTTTCTCCCATTCTGTAGGATGTTTGTTTACTCTGTTTCTAGTTTCTTTTGCTGTGCTGAATCTCTTTAATTTAATCAGGTCCCACTTCTCGGTTTTTGTTTTTGTTGCAACTGCTCTTGGGGATTTAGTCAAATTCTTTGCCAAGGCCAATGTTCAGAAAGGTATTTCCTAAGTTTTATTCTAAGGATTTTATTGTTTTCAATTTTACAATTAAGTTTTTAATCCATCCTGAGTTAATTTTGTATATGGTGAAAGGAAGGGGTCCAGTTACAGTCTTCTGCATATGGCTAGCCAGTTATCCTAGCACAAACTGATTGAAAAAGGATATTTCCCCCATTGCTTGTTATCATGAACTTTGTCAAAAATCCATTGGTTGTACGTATGTAGCATTATTTCTGGATTACTTATCCTGTTCTATTTGTCTATGTGTCTGTTTTGTACTAGTACCAACCTGTTTTGTTTACTGCAGCCTTGTAGCGTACTTTGAAGTCAGGTGATGTGATGCTTCCAGTTTTGTTATTTTTGCTTAGTACCAATTTCATGATTTATACTCTTTGTTTCATGTGAATTTTTAGAATAGTTTTTTTCTAGTTCTGTGAAGAATAACATTGGAAGTTTGATAGGCATAGCACTGAATCTATACATTGTTTTGGGCATTATGGCCATTTTTAATGATATAGATTCTTCCTATCCATGAGCATAGAATGTTTTCCATTTGTTTGTCATTTTTTATTTCTTTCAGCAATGTTTTATAATTCTTCAAGACAGCATATATCCAAATCTAAGTAGAAAGTGCAAGGGTAAAGACATAAGTATTTCCTGAGTGAGATATGAAATTGTATAATATAAAAATTTTTAAGTTTTTTAATCAGTGGCTCACAGATTTATCTCTAAATATTCTGACAAAGGAAATGGGAATGTTAACCAATCACACAACTCACATAATTCAAAAAATATAAGATGAAGAAAAAGAAGAAAGAAGAGAAGGAGAAAAAAAGGAGAGGGATAATAATAAGAAGGAAAACTAATATGAAACCATATCTTAACATAAACAATATTCTCAGCAAGACCATTAGAGGAGACATAGTACATAATCTTACATACTTTGTTTGCTTTTTTTGTAATTTTTTAAATTGTATTTTAGGTTCTGGGGTACATGTGCAGATCATGCAGGATTGTTGCACAGGTACATACACGGCAAGTGGTTTGCTGCCTCCATGCCCCCATCACCTATATCTGGCATTTCTCCCCATGCAATCCCTTCCCAAACTTCCTACCCCCGCTGTCCCTCCCCTAGCCTCACCAACAGACCCCAGTGTGTGATGCTGTCCTCCCGGTGTCCATGTATTCTCATTGTTCAATACCTGCCTTTGAGTGAGAGCATGCAGTGTTTGATTTTCTGTTATTGCGTCAGTTTATTTAATTTCATTTGTTACCTAATGACCCATAATAAAATCTGACAGCATTATATCAAAGAAAAACTCATTTAAAGCATGTATAGTCTGTTTGAAAACA
The DNA here is from genome assembly GCF_009761245.1 of Sapajus apella. Lineage (NCBI taxonomy): Eukaryota > Metazoa > Chordata > Mammalia > Primates > Cebidae > Sapajus > Sapajus apella. The sequence goes on from NW_022437027.1 coordinate 8,601,566, forward strand.
CATTTTATGTCTTCTAGAATAAACATAACTGTGGAATATATATATTGCTCTTTCAAGCAATTCTCTTCAAGTTGTCTTTGAGTATTTTTTGAGAAATAGAGAGTTCATAACCTGGAAATTCCATTATTGAGTGAGAGCTGATAATGCATTTTCATTGTTGCCACGTGAATAGTAATTTATACACTTGATGGACAAAAAAATGTGGAGTTGCTAGTTATTGACCACTTAAATCTAAGAAAATAACATATGTCAAATACCTAAAAAATAAGGCCAATTGATCTTTTGGATGTATAGGTTGTCATTTGGTCTAATAATGATTGCATGATACATGAGTCTGTATAATAATAGAATCATGATGAGCATTAGGACAAATTTTCTGAACTGGTTCAAATACATGTTGAGTTGTCAAGTTAAATAGAAATTAGACCATTAGGCTTCAGATAAGCATTTTAAGGAGAAAAGCAAAGAACATAGCATAAGCAAATGTATGAATGGAATCAAGAGGGAAAACAAAAACTGGTGAGTGAAGATAAACATAAATACTAAGTTAAAGTACAAAGCACAAGGAATGGAGTAACAAGAAGAGGACAGAGAATTAGGTTTGGCCAAGACCATGTGTAAATGCAAATGTGTGAAAGGCAGCATTTTATAATGTTCAGTAGCATAGATACCAAAGTCAGACTCTCTGGGTTTGAATACTGACTCAAGCACTTACTGACTGTGGCCTTGATCATTTGATCATTTGATTATTTGATCAAAGTCACAGTCAGTAAGTACTTGAATTTTTGATATTTAAGCTATCAAAAACTACCTCCCATTCTCTCACAGCACTGGCCTCCTCACCCCACAGCTCAGCATAACAGAAGCTATACTCCAGCAAGCAAAGCTAAAAACATAGGACTCGCCATTCCCCAAATCCCAGTTTCTATTCTATGATTATTATAACTCCTTGGAAGGATAAGACCATAAGAATATTTAACTCACACCCCCCGCCCCCATACACACAGGCCCATGATACAGAAGTTCTATCAAATCAAGAATAGCTATGAGGTCTGGAGCACCTTACCATCACTCAGCACCCACTTTTAGTGTAGAAGTTCTACCCTAATCATGACAGCCCAAGAATACTAGACATCAATTTCCTGCACCACAGTGTTCTCATAAGGCAGAGGTTATACGAGGGAGGCAAACAAAGAAGATGAAAAGTCACTGCCCCTGTCTATTGACTCTTATATAAAGCAAGTGTGTTATTTCATGATAAGCATGTCATATCCATGTGGATATCGCCCTACAGTCGTATCCACAGCAGTGACATGGATGTTTTGTCAAGTGGAAGAGGCAATCTATAAAAACAGAATGCTCTTTTCATAAGGACTACACTTATTTGCAGCAACCATGGGGAATTTAAAGTTGTGATGGTTAATTTTATTTGTCAATGTGACTAAAGTAAGGAATACTTAGAAACTAGAAATCTGGTAAAGCATTATTTTTGGGTGTCTGTGAAGGTTAGGAGATTGGCATGTGAGCCTCAGTGGTCTAGGTATAGATCTGCCTTCAATGTGGATAGGTAACATCCAGTCAATTGAGGGCCCAGAGAGAACAAAAACAAAGAAGCAAATATGCCCATTTATTTACCGGAGCTGGGATTCACTTTTCCTATCTTGTCCTCGGACAAAAATTCCAGGGTCCGCAGCCTTCAGACTTCAGGACTTAAACAACCAGCATCCCAAGTTCTCAGGCCTTTGGCTTCAGACTGACAGTTATACCATTAGCTTCTCTGGTTCTCAGACCTTCAGGCTTGGACTGAGCCATCCTAACACCCCAGGGTCATCAGCCTCCATACAGCTTCTCATGAGACTTCTCAACATCCATACAGCTTCTCATGAGACTTCTCAACATCCATACAGCTTCTCATGAGACTTCTCAACATCCATAATCACATGAGCAAATCCCACTAATAAGCACTCTTTCACACATATATACAGCTTTCTCTCTGTCTGTCCTCTTGGTTCTGTCTAGAAAACCTTGACTAATACACAAACTGAAGAGAGATATCAAAACAATGAAGATAAACTCCAGACAGGAAAAACAGAGATCATTCTCCACAATATACCATATACAAAAGTTGAAAGTCAAAATTAAAAACAAAATCTTAAATCTTTAAATTAAAAGAAAATAATGTGTTATGTACAAAGTAAGCACAAGATTAACAGGTGACTACTCAAAGATGACAAGACAAAGGGATAACATATTCAAAATGCTGAAAGAAATAACCAGGAATTTTATACTCAACAAAACTAACTTACAAAATGAAGGCAAAATGAAGATATTCTGATATAAACTAAAACTGAGATTATTTGTTATAAGATAGCATGCTTTACAAGAAATATTAAAGAATGTTCTTCAGGCTCAGGGCAATTATTTGAATCTATATGAAAACAAAAACCAGTAAAAATAATTATGTAGGTAATTTTAAACATAATTATACATCATATAAATGTAATATAATTATTCTTCTTTTAATTGACTCAAAAGCACCTCTATATACATATACAGGAAAGAAAAAGAATGTTCTGTTCTATAATATATACTAATGTAATATAACATATTTGACAATAAAAGCACAATGGAGGCAGCTGCAAACAAAGCTATATTAAGTTATACTGAACAAGGAATGGCAACTTGAATCTCCAGCACCAAATGAAAAGCAACAGAAATAGAAAACAAGAATGATAATATAGTAAATACTATAAATACAGACTTTTATTTTATTGTGCTTTAGGTTCTAGTGTACATGTACAGATCATGCAGGATTGTTGCATAGGTACATACATGGCAAGGTGGTTTGCTTCCTCCATCCTCCAGTCACCTATATCTGGCATTTCTCCGCATGTTATCCCTCCCAACCCCCCTATGCCCCACTGTCCCTCCCCTAGTACCCCCCTTAACAGATCCCAGTGTGTGATGCTCCCCTCCCTGCATCCATGTGTTCTCATTGTTCAACACCCACCTATGAGTGAGGACATGCAGTGTCTGAATTTCTGTTCTTATGTCAGTTTGCTGGGAATAATGGTTTCCAGATTCATCCATGTCCCTGCAAAGGACATGAACTCATCATTTTTTATGGCTGCATAGTATTCTATGGTGTATATGTGCCACATTTTCCTTGTCCAGTCTACCATCAGTGGGCATTTGGGTTGGTTCCAGACCTTTGCTATTGTAAACAGTGATGCAATGAACATACATGTTCATGTGTCTTTAAAATAGAACCATTTATAATACTTTGGATATATACCCAGTAATGAGATTACTGGGTCAAATGGAATTTCTATGTCTAGGTCCTTGAGGAATCGCCACACTGTATTCCACAATGGTTGAACTAATTTGCACTCACACCGATGGTGAAAAATTGTTCCTATTTCTCCACATCCTCTCCAGCTTCTGTTGTTCCCAAATTTTTTAATGATCGCCATTCTAACTGGGGTGAGATGGTATCTCAGTGTGGTTTTGATTTTCATTTCTATAATGACCAGTAATGATGAACATTTTTTTTATGTGTTTATTGGCCTCATAAATGTATTCTTTTGAAAAGTGTTTGTTCATGTCCCTCACCCACTTTTGAATGGGTTTATTTGTTTTTTTCTTGTAAATCTGTTTTAGTTCTTTATAGATTCTGGATATTAGCCCTTTGTCTGATGGGTAGATTGCAAAAAATTTTTCCCATGCTGTTGGTTGCTGGTTCGCTCTAATGGTGGTTTCTTTTGCTGCACAGGAGCTCTGTAGCTTAATTAGATACCATTTGTCTATTTTGGCTTTTGTTGCCAATGCTTTTGGTGTTTTATTCATGAAGTCCTTGCCTATGCCTATGTCCTGAATGATTGTGCTAGGCTTTTTTCTAGGATTCTTATGGTGCTAGGTCTTATGTTTAAGTCTTTAATCCATCTGGAGTTAATTTTAGTATAAAGTGTCAGGAAGGGGTTTACTCTCTGCTTTCTGCACATGGCTAGCCAATTTTCCCAACACCATTTATTAAACAGGGAATCCTTTCCCCATTGCTTATTTTTGTCAGGTTTGTCAAAGATCTCATGGTTATAGGTGTCTGGCATTGCCTCCAAGCCCTCTGTTCTGTTCCACTGGTCTATATATCCATTTTAGTATCAGTACCTTGCTGCTTTGATTACTGTAGCCTTGAAATATAGTTTGAAGTCAGGTAGCATAATGCTTCCAGCTTTTTGCTTTTAGCTTAGGATTGTCTTGGCTATGCAGGCTCTCTTTTGGTTCCATATAAAGTTTAAGTTGTTTTTTTCCAATTCTGTGAATAGGGTCACAGGTAGCTTGATGGGAATAGCATTGAATCTTTAAATTACTTTGGGCAGCATGGCCATTTTCACGATAGTTTCTTCCTAACCATAAACATGGAATGTTTCCCCATCTGTTTGTGTCCTCTCTTATTTCCTTAGCAGTCGTTTGTAATTCTCCTTGAAGAGGTCCTTTATATCCTTTGTTAGTTGTATTCCTAGGTATTTTATTCTCTTTGTAGCAATTGTGAAAGGGAGTTTGCTCTTGATTTGGCTCTCTGTTAGTCTGTTATTGGTGTACAGTAATGCTTGTGATTTCTGCACATTGATTTTGTATCCTGAGACTTTGCTGAAGTTGCTTATCAGTTTCAGGAGATTTTGAGCTGAGACAATGGGGTCTTCTAAATATACAATCATGTCGTCTGCAAATAGAGACAATTTGACTTTCTCTTTTCCTAATTGAATACCCTTTATTTCTTTTTCTTGCCTGATTGCTCTGGCTAGAACTTCCAATACTATATTGAATAGGAGTGATGAGAGAGGGCATCCTTGTCTAGTGCCAGATTTCAAAGGGAATGCATCCAGTTTTTGCCCATTCAGTATCATATTGGCTGTGGGTTTGTCATATATAGCTTTTATTATTTTGAGGTACATTCCATCAATTACTAGTTTATTGAGAGTTTTTAGCATAAAGGGCTGTTGAATTTTGTCAAAGACCTTCTCTGCATCAATTGAGATAATCATGTGGTTTTTGTCTTTGGCTCTGTTTATGTGGTGGATTACATTTATAGACTTGTGAATGTTGAACCAGCCATGCATCCCTACGATGAAGCCTACTTGATCGTGATGGATAAGCTTTTTGATATGCTGTTGCAATCATTTTGCTAATATTTTATTGAAGATTTTTGCATCTATGTTCATTATGGATATTGGCCTGAAGTTTTCTTTTTTTGTTGAGTATCTACCGGCTTTTGGAATCAGGATGATGTTGGTCTCATAAAATGATTTGGGAAGGATTCCCTCTTTTTGGATTGTTTGGAATAGTTTTAGAAGGCGTGGTACCAGCTGCTCTGGTAGAATTCAGCTGTGAACCCATATGGATCTGGGCTTTAATTGGTTGGTAGGGTATTAACTGATGCCTCAACTTCAGCCCTTGTTATTGGTCTATTCAGTGTTTCAACTTATTCCTGGTTTGGCTTGGGAGGGTGCAAGTGTCCAGGAATTTATCCATTTCTTCCAGGTTTACTGGTTTATGTGCATAAAGTTGTTTGTAGTAATCTCTGATGGTAGTTTGTATTTCTGTGGAATTGGTGGTGATATCCCATTTGTTGTTTTTTATTGCATCTATTTGATTCTTTTCTTTTTTATTAATCTGGCTAGTGGTCTATTTTGCTTATCTTTTCAAAAAACCAGTTCCTGGATTTATTGATTTTTTGATAGGTTTTTTTGTGTCTGTATCTCCTTCAGTTCTGCTCTGATCTTAGTTATTTCTTGTCTTCTGCTAGCTTTTGAGCTTTCTTTTTTAATCTTGCTCTTCTAGCTCTTTCAATTTTGATGATAGGGTATCGATTTTAGATCTTTCCTTGCTTCTCATGTGAGCACTTATTGCTATAAATTTCCCTCTAGACACTGCTTTAAATGTGTCCCAGAGATTCTGGTATATTCCCTCTTCATTCTCATTGGTTTTGAAGAACATCTTTATTCGGCCTTCATTTCATTGTTTATCCAGTCAACATTCAGGAGCCAGTTGTTCATTTTCCATTAAGTTGTGCAGTTCTGAGTTAGCTTCTTAATTCTGACTTCTAATTTGATTGCACTGTGGTCTGAGAGACTGTTTGTTATGATTTCTGTTCTTTTGCATTTGCTGAGGAGTGATTTACTTCCAATTATGTGGTCAACTTTAGAGTAGGTGTGATGTGGTGCTGAGAAGAATGTTTTCTGTGGATTTGGGGTGGAGAGTTCTGTTGATATCTATTAGGTTTGCTTGGTCCAGATTTGAGATCAAGTCCAGGATATCCTTGTTAATTTTCTGTCTTGTTGATCTGCCTAATATTGACAATGGATTGTTAAAGTCTTACACTATTATTGTATGGAGTCTCAGTCTCTTCGTAGGTCATTAAGAACTTGCTTTTTTATCTGGTTGCTCCTGTATTGGGTACGTATATATTTAGGATAGTTAGCTCTTCTTGTTGCATTGATCCTTTTATCATTATGTAATGCCCTTCTCTGTCTCTTTTGATCTTTGTGGGTTTAAAGTCTATTTAATCAGAGACTAGGATTGCAACTCCTGTTTTGTTTTTTTGTTTTTTTCTCTCCATTTGCTTGGTAAATCTTCCCCCATTATTTTGAGCCTATGTGTGTCCTTGCACATGAGATGGGTTTACTGGATACAGCATACTGATGGGTTTTGGCTTTTTATCCAATTTGCCAGTCTGTATCTTTTGATTGGGGCATTTAGCCCATTTATATTTAAGGTTAATATGGTTATGTGTGAATTTGATCCTGCCATTTTGATACTAGCTGGTGGTTTTACCCATTAGTTGAGGTAGTTTCTTCATTGTGTTGATGCTTATTATCATTTGGTACATTTATGGAGTGGCCGATAATGGTTATTCCTTTCTATGTTTAGTGCTTCTTTCAGGAACTCTTATAAGGCAGGTCTAGTGGTGACAAAATCTCTCAGCAATTGCTTGTTCATAAAGGATTTTATTTCTCCTTCGCTTATGAAGCTTAGTTTTGCTGGAAATGAAATTCTAGGTTGAAAGTTCTTTTCTTTAAGGATGTTGAATATTGCCCCCACTCTTCTGGCTTGTAGGGTTTCTGCTAAGAGATCCACTGTGAGTCTGATGGGCTTCCCTTTGTGGGTAACCCGACCTTTCTCTCGGCTGCCCTTTACATTTTTTCCTTCATTTCAACCCTGGTGAATCTGACAATTATGTGCCTTGGGATTCCTCTTCTTAAGGAATATCTTTGTTGTGTTCTCTGTATTTCCTGGACTTGAATGCTGGCCTGCCTTGCTAGGTTGGGGAAGTTCTCCAACTTCAGGTTAGTATCTCCTGGATACTAACCTGAAGAGTATTTCCAGCTTGGATACATTCTTTCCATCACAGTCTGATATACCTATCAAATGCAGATTAGGTTTTCACATAATCCCATATTTCTTGAAGGCTTTGTTCTTTTAACTCTTTTTTCTCTGATCTTGCCTTCTCATTTTATTTCATTGGGTTAATATTCATTCTCTGATATCCTGTCCTCTGGTTGGTTGATTTGGCTATTGAAACTTGTGTATGCTTCATGAAGTTCTCATGTTGTGATTTCAGCTCCACTGAGTCTTTTATATTCTTCTTTAAGCTGTTTGTTTTTGTTAGCATTTCATCAAACCATTTTTCAAGGTTCTTAGTTTCTTTGCATTGGATTAGAACAGGATCTTCCTTTTTTCTTTTATATTTCATGTTTTTTTCCTCCTAAAGAACTGGCTTTATAGTTTATTGTAGCCTAATTTGATTCTTGGTTCTTCTAGGGGTGAATACTCTGCATGACTCTCCTAGTTATAGAGAGAATTTGTATGGTGGCTTTCCCAGATGTTAGCAGTAATAGTTATGGACTTGGTGTGTGGGCAAGTTTACTGTTTACTATGGGATTGGAATGGCAAGACTCTCTTGAAGCTTACCCCATTCTCTCATACTGCACACTTAATTTATTTAATTTTTCCTCAGTATTTTATTTACTGAGTTGATGATTCAAACTTCAAGCCAGTAGGAGAGGTATCCCTGGTAGGCAACAGTTGTAGCTAAAGCAAATGTGTAGATGTAATACTCAATGGGAGGCAGCGGTTCCCACTTGCTGAAGGTGACTGCAAAGCTCTCATTTAGATGTGCTGAGGCTTTATTAGGGTGAAGAATGGGAATTACCTCAGCTCCCCTGTCACATCAGGAAAGCTATTCACCTCACAGGCTCATTTCTTTCTCAGTGTTCTGGCTATTTAGATCAGACATGCACCTCTTTTCATATTTAAGAATGTTGATACTCCTAGGAGGGATGAATTGTTACTGTGCTTATACAGGTCAGATTCTGGGGAATGTTTCTTTCTGTGAACTGAATTAACCACAAATATTTCCAGGAAGGCTGCCTATATGTGCATCCATACTATGTTACTGTGGGAGTAGCCCCAACTGTGTCTTCCATGATGGGAGGAACAAGGACTCCTTTTCCAAAACCCTTCACAATCACCGAGGCTGCCTCCCTTTTGGAGTAGAGGTGCAGACTTTTCCTACTGTGCCCAGCAGTGCAATTGTGTCTCCACTGTAAGAAGCTTCCCCAAAACAGAAGGGTCAGGGACTCATGGCCTGCTGTTCAGATTCTTTTCTCCCACAAAATGTTTTCTGTGATGTGGTGCTCTACCCCTACCACCGGGAATGGGACTTTCTGAGATCCAGACTGTGAGGACTGTGAGTATTATTGCTCTTCTGGGTCTAGCCACCACCAGTAGGGCTATCAGACTCCAGGCTGGTGCTGGGGAATGTTTGCAAAGGATCCAGTTATATGACCTGCCTTCAAGTCTCCCAGCAGTGGATATCAGCACGAGCTCTGACAGTGGAAGCAGGGCAATGATGTAGCTCCTTTGATAGCCCCTGGTTGTAGATAGGCTTAGTGTGCTGGATTTCTTGAACACTGATTATAGTAATAGTGAACTTGTCATGTGGACAGACTCAGGACCTCTGGTTAGCCAAGGTGTTGCAGGAAGTTGTGATAGCTAAGGTCACATAGCTGTTTTCTCCTTCCCAGGTGCAATGTTATTCTACCTGGAGATGCTATAATGGCCTGTGTCAGTTGGCCTCCAGCTAAGAGGTGGCCCTTGCAAAAGAGCACTGGCTGTGGTCATAGCAGTGGAATTTGAACTTGCCCTAAGTTGCCCAGGGGAAGTATTTGGGTTTCCCAGGTCACGTACAGGATTATAAAGCTCCCAAAATTTTGTTCTTTATATAAAAGTGTCAGGGCAGGTGGAGAAATACTACCAAGTGGGGGAAGCATTACATGAGTCTAAGCTCAGATTCTTCTTGGGCGGGGCAGTCTGTGGCTACTGTGAGGGACAGGCATGGTTCTCAGGCCACCAACTTAATGTTCTATATGGGAGTATAAATCAAAAGCCAGAAAAGATTAAGTCTAACGAGGAAGGCATGTTGGAAGCTGAGATAGGCTAAATCTAGGCTTGTTGCACCAAACTCTTACCCAAGTTGTGAATCAAAAGAAATGTTCTTGGAGAAAATTTCAGATGCTACTTTAGTTAACACACTAATAATAAGAATGTGAACAGCCCTCTGCTGATATGGAGAAGGTTTTAGTAGACTGGATAAAAGATCAAACCACCTATGACATTGTCTTAAGCCAAAACCTAATCTAGAGCATGAGCCTAACTCTCCTCAATTCTATGAAGACTTAGGGAGGTGAAGAAGCTGAAGAAAAATGTTTGAATCTAAGAGAGGTTAGTTTATGAGATTTAAGAATTTTAAAAATCCATCTCTACTAACATAAATGTGCAAGGTGAAGCAACTGCTGATATAGAAACTTCTGCAAGTTACTTACAAAATATACCTCAGGTAATTGAAAAAGTTAGTTAAACTAAACAACAGATTTTTGATGCAGACAAAATGACCTTACATTTTAAGAAGATACCATCTAAGACTTTCATAGCTAGACAGGAAAAATCAATGCCTGGCTTCAAAACTTTAAAGAACAGAGGAACTCTATTGTTATTGACTAATGCAGCTTGTGACTTTTACTTGAAGCCAATGCCTATTTACTATTCCAAAAATCCCAGGCCTCCAGAATTTTGCTAAATCTACTCTGCCTATGCTCTATAAATGGAACAACAAAGCCTGGATGATAGCACATCTGTTTATACCATGATTTAATGAATATATTAAGGCCACTGTTGAGATCTACTGATCAGAGAAAAGATAACTTTCAAAATATTACCATTCACTGACAATGCATCTAAGTCACACAAGAACTCTGATGGAGACATAAAAAATGTTTCATAGTGTTTTTGTGCTTTTTAACACATCCATTCTGTGGTCCACGGATCAAGGAGTAATTTTGAATTTCAAGTCTTATTATTTAAAAAACTACATTTTGTAAGTCTACAGCTGCCACAGACAGTGATTCTTCTGATAGATCTGGGCTAAGTAAATTGAAAACCTTCTAGGGAGAATTCACCATTCTTGATTCTATTCACAATGCATGGGAGAAAGTCAAAATATCAACATTAACAAGAGTTTGGAAGAAGTTGATTTCACCTCTCATGGATAATTATAAGGGGTTCGAGAATACCGTGGGGAAATTAACTGCAGATGTGGTGGAAACAGAGAAAAAAAATGAGAAATAGAGTGTGACAATGTGACTCAGGTGCCACAACTCATAATAAAACTTTAACAATAAGGAGTTGCTTCTTAAGGATCAACAAAGAAAGTTATTTCTTAAGATGAAATCTACTCATAGTGAAAATGCTGTGAATATTGTTGAAATGACAGCAAAGGACTTAATCACATTACATAAACTTAGTGGCAGGATTTGAGAGGATTGACTCCAATTTGGAAAGTTCTACTGTGAATAAAATGCTAACACACAGCATCACATACTGCAGAAAATCTTTCATGAAAGGAAGAGTCAATTAATGTAGAAAATTTCATTACTGTATTAAGAAATTGCCACAGTCACCTCACTGTGAGCAACTACAACCCTGATTAGTCAGCAACCATCAACATTGAGACAAGATCCCCACCAGCAAAAAGATTGCAATTCACTGAAAGATTAGTTGATTAGAATTTTTTAGCAATAATTTTAATGTATATACATTGTTTATATAGACATTACAAACAGTATAAATATAACATGTAATGTATATATTATAAATATATTTATTGCAGTGTAAATACAAGTAATATATTTACACTACAGTGTAAACACAATTTTTATATGTACTAGGAAACCAAATGTTTGTATGAATCACATTATTGTAGTAGTCTGGAACTGAACCTACAATGTTTCTGAGGTATGCCTCTATGTATTTTTAGCACTGAAATTGAAGTCTCTGACATATTTAATCTACACAATAAAAAAAGAGAACAGATGATTCAGGTACCTTTGAGATGCTTTTATATATTGATGATTTCTACACTATTAACATTCATGTAGCAGAATTTATCAGACAGAATTGTCTTCTAAATTGGAGGATAAGTATTATCCAGTCCAGAAGCAGTTTTTACTCAGTGTTTGTTAAATCACCTAAGTAAGATATCTAAATGAAATACTAAAATAAGACTAATCCTGTATCTATTTTGTCTGAGATCCAAGGTGATAATGGATATTAGATACCAAAGCAAGGAGCTAAAAGCTACTTTAACTTTTTGCCTAAGGCGAGTGTTTATGGGGCTGAGATATACTATTAAAGTATGCTGTAAAGCAGACAATGGGAAAACTGGGGAAAGTTCCTGACAGAAGGTATGCATTTTTTTGCATCACCCAGAATCACAGTGGAAGAGTTCCACCTAAGGGAGCCTCCACAAAGCTAACACAGGTCCCCTAAAGTGAAAGGGTCAGCAATTGTCCCTCTTCACCCAGAGGACCATAAACACCTAGTATAACTGCCTCTATTATGCATATTTTGTCTCTTTTCTTAATTTTATCTCCATTGGCTGTATTCAGCAAGTTAAGAAAGGAAGCTGAATGGAAAGAGATGGAAGGATGACAGGCCTTTTTTTAAAAAAAAATTTTTACTTTAGGTTCTGTGGTACATGTGCAGGTCATGCAACGTTGTTGCATAGGTGCATACTATATCCTGCATTTCTCCCCATGTTATCCTTCCCCAACCTCCCCAATCCCCTGCTATCCTTCCCCTAGCCACCCTCCAACTGTCCCCAGCGTGTGATGCTCCTCTCCGAATTCCCGTGTTCTCATTGTTCAACACCCGCCTATGAGTGAGAACATGCAGTGTTCGGTTTTCTGTTCTTGTGTCAGTTTGCTGAGAACGATGGTTTCCAGATTCATCCAAGTCCCTACAAAGGACAAGAACTTATCATTTTTTACAGCTGCATAGTATTCCATGGTGTACACGTGCCACATTTTCTTTGTCTGGTCTATCATTGTTGGGCATTTGGGTTGGTTCCAGGTCTTTGCTATTGTGCACAAGGCTGCAATGAACATACATGTGCATGTATCTTTATAGTAGAATGATTTATAGTTCTTGGGGTATATACCCAGTAATGAGATTGCTGGATCAAATGGAATTTCTATTTCTAGATCCTTGAGAAATTGCCACACTGTCTTCCCCAATGGTTGAACTAATTTACACTCCCACCAACTGTGTAAGAGTGTTCCTATTTCTCCACGTCCTCTCCAGCATCTGTTGTCCCCAGATTTTTTAATGATCGCCATTCTAACTGGCGTCAGATGGTATCTCAATGTAGTTTTGATTTGCATTTCTCTAATGACCAGTGATGATAAGCATTTTTTCATATGTTTTTTGGCATCATATATGTCTTCTTTTGAAAAGTGTCTGTTCATATCCTTCACCCACGTTTGAATGGGGTTGTTTGTTTCTTGTATATCTGTTTTAGCTCTTTGTAGATTCTGGATATTAGCCCTTTGTCAGGTGGGTAGACTGCAAAAAATTTTTCCCATTCTGTTGGATGCCAGTTCACTCTAATGATGGTCTCTTGTGCTGTATAGAAGCTCTGAATTTTAATTAGGCCCCATTTGTCTATTTTGGCTTTTGTTGCCAATGCTTTCGGTGTTTTAGTCATGAAGTCCTTGCCTATGCCTATGTCCCGGATGGTTTCCCTTCATTTTCTCCTAGTGTTTTTATGGTATTAGGTTTTATATTTAAATCTTTAATCCATCTGGAGTTCTGCTACAAGTAACCTACATCTTTGAACCTTTGGCTGGACAAACCAAAATATGGCATATAAATCTATTTGCTTTTGTTTATTATCTGGACCTGGCCTTTTTTAAAATTTGTTAAACTGTAATACACAGACAGAGAAGTGTAAAACTGTATATGACATTCTAGAAAAGGCAAAAACATTGTTCTAATTAAAAATTAATGGTTTCCAGGCATTAGAAGAGAGAGAGATCTAAATATCTGGAACACAGAAGATTTTTAGAGCATTGAACATACTCCATATGATACCATAATTGTGGATACATGTAATTATACATTTGACCAAACCTATAGAAGGCACAAAACAAGAACGACCCTTAATTTAAACTATGGACTTTAGGTGATAATGATGTCTCAAGGCAGGTTTAATCAGATTGTAACAAATGTACCACTCTAGTAGGGATGTTGATAATGATGGAGTCTGTGCATGTGTGAGGGCAAAGCGTATGTGAAAATTTTCTATGCTTCCCTCTCAATTTCCTGGTGAAACTAAAACTGGTCAAAGATATAAATACTTAAAAAATACTATAAATCAAAGGAATTCCTTATGGTAAAAGCTGAGATCTGTTGAGACATGTTGGTGTCTACAACTCACCTGACAGACTCTAAGCGTAGTCTCCTATGCCTTGTAATTTTCTGTGCCTAGAATTTGCTGACATTTTATATTGCTTGATCCAGGAGTAGGCTCCCCTTTATGTGAAACTTTAAGTGACTGTCAAAATATCAAAGGCCGAACTTTAAGTGTATTAAATAAATACAAGCCCAAGTTAGAATGAATATGTTTTCCAAAGTTAAGAAGAGAGAATGATGGACTCTAAAGTACTTAGAATTTTGGTAGTTATTTACAGACAAACTATACATTGCAAAGAAATTGTACTTATTTTTAAAAGGTAAAAATATCAAATAGCACTTGTTATTTTGTTTTTCTGTTTAATTTACATTAGTATGTAGTCCAAGGACAATGATGAGGTTATGAAGATTTGGATAGGTATTCCATTGCATTGATTTTGACAAGTTGATATGCTCTAAGTAATCTCATAAAATAAAAATAATAAGCCCTATGAAAGCTAGAAAAAAATTAGTCATGGCGTAGGCTGAAAATCCATTTCCTGTTACACACTATCTCACCATCCAATGGAAACGTGACAAATTCATCATTTAAATCCAATGAATTAACAGATTTTATAAGCAAGCCACTGTATTTTTAAGTGTCTTAATATTATAGATGATTTGCAAACATATACTTTTATCATGTGATCTACCAGAAGAAAAGCAAAAATTGCCTCAAAAGTTTGAAATTTCTAAACTTAGTATTAATCTTCCATGGAAATTTATCTATGGATACAAATGATATGTCCTGTTATTTAAGAACATTTTCTTACTCATATTTTTTAGCAGAAATTCAAAATAACAGATAACTTTTTAAAATGCCAATTTCTAGTTTCACAATAACCACAAGCACAGTTGGATGTATACACTTTCAGTAAATTATCAAGTAGTATCAATATTTCTAACATAATATTTGCAAAGTATTAATCCACCTGGTTTGCTTTCAAGTAGTTTTGATATACATTTTATATACTTTTAAAATAAATAGGCTTACTCTGTTCTGGTAAGTATTCTTAGTGATTGACATGTATTAACCCTTAACCCTCACAACAAACTATGTGATAGGTACTATAATTATACCCATTTTACAGATGAAGAAAGTGAAGCACAGATTTAAGTAACCTGACCAAAGTCATTCAATGAATAAGTGGCTGAGTCAGGATTTTAATAGCAGGAATTTATACTCCTGGTCACTTACAGTGACAAAGTGTGCTATGCTATATAAAACGCAATGTGGTGACCTCTAGCTATCTGGTTCTCCCAAAAGCAAATATTTTAATAGGTCATTATAATAACTTCCAAACCAGTACATTCACTTTATATATGTGTGTATATATATAAAACTTCTATCTCTATAAAGTTTATATCTTCTATAGAAGTTTTATATATATACATATATGTATACACACATATTATTGTATATATATACTCACTGATATTAATGTGCTTTGCCATATTCTGCTCCTTTTCAAAACAAAATATATTCAAGGATTGTTGTACATTTAGATCTAAATGACTTTTTAATGGCTTCACAGGCTACTTCCCTGTGAAGGTTTCTGAGAATTCTTATTTTAAAAGAAGAAGGAAAGGGTGGATATATAGTCAACACTATTCTTTTACACTTAAAAATGTTTTAAGTAATTGGTAATTGATATGTTTATTCTTTCTTTTTCTGGGTTAAGGTAGGTCATTCTTAATCTCTGACATTTCCTCTATTAAATTTTGACATTAAGTTTATTTCAGTAGGAGGAATTTTATTCTCTACATAGTCCCTTTTGTCATGTCATTCTTATACTGCTTAGCACCTGTAAGCTTCCTACACATTGTGTAATACATGTACCTCAGCAGCCTGCAATTTGCAAAGACATGTAGTGTGGTTTTCATTACTGGAATTTTATTTTTTCTCGTAAGATTAACCTTTGAAATCTGGGGAATTCTTCATCTCATTACAAATATATGCTTATATGCAATGTCAGAATCTAATAAATGTCATCATTTATTAGATTCTTAAAGGAGTTCATGCCCAAGAAAATTAAGCACTATAGACTTGGGACCAGTTGTTTAAAGCTGCTCACATGAGTCACTGCACTAGTCTGCTAGCAAGGAACATCCTTCAAGTTCATTCTTTTCCATTTATCCTCTACTCAGCCTCTAAACATTTATCTTTACACTCTTTAGAGTCTTCAGTGATTCTCTATTGCTCTGAGCTCCTTAGTTAAGCACACAAGACATATGATGATCTGATTCATCCCTACATTTTTTGGCTTTTACCTTTCACCATCAGCCTTCTAAGAAGTTCATGGCTTCATATGTAGCGTTTCCTTTCCTTGAAATACACTTTTCTACTAATTCATCCCTTAAGTAATACTATCCCTCCTTCCAACGTCACATTCTTTAGGAAGAATTTCCTTTTCCAAGCCTAATTTAAGTTACCTTATATAATGTTTCTCTATGCATATTTCTAACATAAGCACCTGCCACACCCAAGAACCACAGATTTTACATTTTTTTATTTTGTTTTTGTTTTGTTTTGTTTTGTTTTCCATCAGCACATGGAAAATTCTCCAAGACAGGCCATATATTAGGCCACAAAACAAGTCTCAACAAACTTTAAAAAATCAAATCCAGTGGAATGAAACTAGAAATCAATGACAAGGGGACTTTAGAAACTATAAAAATACATGGAAATTAGCAACATGCTCCTGAATGATCATTGAATGATCAACAAAGAAGTTAAAATAGAAAATAAAACATTTTTTGAAATGAATGAGAATGGAAACACAACATACCCAAATAACTGGGATACAGCTAAAGCAGTGCTAAAAAGGAAGATTATAATGTCAAATGCAAATGCCTACATCAAAAAATAGAAAGACCACAAATTAACAATCTGATGTGGCACCTCAACCAGAAAAACAAGAACAGACTCAACTCAAAGCTGTAAAAAATAATAACAAAGATCATAGCATAACTAAATGAAATTGAAAACAAAAGAATACAAAGTATCAATTAAATATAAAGTTGGTTCTTTAAAAATATAAGCAAAATTGATGAACTGCTCACTAGACTTATCAAAAAAAGGAGAACACAAAAAAAGTAATTAGAAATGACAAAAGAGAAATTACAAATGATACCACAAAAATACAAAAAGATCAAAGACTACTAAAACAACCATACATTCATAAACCAGAAAACCTAGAGGATGTAGATAAATTTGTGGAAACATATAACCTCCCACGATTGAACCAGGAAGAAATAAAAATCCTGAACAGATGAGTAATGAGTAGCGTGATTGACTCAGTAATTTTAAAAAACCTCCTAACAACAGCAATGACTATGAAACAGGTTTAGATGGAGTCACAGCTAAATTCTACCAAATATATGTGGAAGAAGTGTTATCAATTTTTCTAAAACTCTTTCAAAAAATTGAGGAGGAGATAACCCTCTCTAATTTATTCTAGAAGGCCAATATTACCCTGATACCAAAGCTAGACAAGGACAAAATAAATTTGTAAACTATAGGCCAATACTCCCCATTAACATAGATGCAAAAATCCTCAAAGAAATACTAGAAAACTGAATCCAACAACACATCAGAAAGATAATACACCACAAACTAGTGGGTTTTATTACAGGAATGCAAAGATAGATTAACATGGAAATTTATTAATAAATGTGATTCATAACATTAACAGATATTTTTTAAAAACCATACTGATCATATTGATGTGGAAAAAGCCATTGATAAAATTCAGCATCTTCTTATGATAAAAATCTTCAACAAACTAGGCATTGAAGGAAAACACCTCAAAACAACAAAAGTCATATACAACAAACTCACAGCCAATAGGGAATAGGGAATAATTGAAAGAATTGCCGCTAAGAATTGGAACAAGAAAAGAATGCTCAGCTTCACCATTCCTATTCAATATAGTACTGAAATTCCTAGCCAGAGCAATCAGGCAAGAGAAATAAATAAAAGATATCCATATTGGAAAAGAAAGAGTAGAATTATCTCTGTTTAATGATGATATGATCTTATACCTAGAAAACCCTAACAAATCCTCCAAAAGACTACTCTATTTGATAAATGAATTCAGTAAACTTTCAAATTTACTTGATTTACAAAATTTAACATTTCTATATATCAATAACAAGGTGAGAACCAAATCAAGAATTCAATTTCATTTAAAATTGCTACAAAAATAAAGTACTAGGAATACACTGAATGAAGGAGGTAAAAGATCTCCACAAGGAAAACTACAAAACACTGAAGAAATTGCAGATGACACAAGCCAATGGAAAAATATCCCCTACTCACGGATTGGAAGAATCAATATTGTTAAAGTGACCAAACTGACCACCAAATCTACAGATTTAATGCAATTCATTAAAAATACAAACATTATTTTTCAGAGACTAGAAAAAAACAGCCATAAGATTCTTATGGAAACAAAAAAGACCACAAATAAACACAGCAATTTCAAGCAAAAAGATCAAAGCTGGAGCATCACATTACCTGAATCCAAACTGTACTATAATGGCATAATAACCAAAATATCATAATACTGGTATTAAAATAGACATAAAGGTTAATAGAACAGAATAAAGAACTCAGAAATAAAGCCACATGTCTACGGCCAAATGATCTTTGACAAAGTTGACAAAAACATACACTGGGGTAAGGACCCGCTATTCAATAAAT
The DNA here is from genome assembly GCF_009761245.1 of Sapajus apella. Taxonomy (NCBI): domain Eukaryota; kingdom Metazoa; phylum Chordata; class Mammalia; order Primates; family Cebidae; genus Sapajus; species Sapajus apella. The sequence goes on from NW_022437027.1 coordinate 8,620,116, forward strand.
GATGCTGGGAGAATTCAACTGCCATGTGAAGAATGAAACTGGCCCTCTATCTCTCACCATATGGAAAATCAACTTATAGCAAATCACTTATAAAGAATTAACTCTCAAAATATATAAGGAACACCTATAACACAACAAAAAAAAAAGATTTAAAAATGGATAAATGACTTGAACAGACTTTCCTTCAAAGAAGACATACAAATTGACAACAGATATATATGAAAAGATGCCCAACATCATTAATTATCAAGAAAATGCAAATCAAAACCACAATGAGGTATCACATCATACCTGTCAAGATGGCTATTAACATATTAACAGACCAAAAAATTAGATGTCAGTGAGATGTGGTGACATTGGAACTCTTTTACTCCATTGATGGGAATAAGAACTCTAGCAGAAGCTTTAGAAAAGGGCTTGAAGACTCCCCCAAAAATTAAAAATAGAACTACCATAATACCCAGCAGTCCTACTTCTTGGTATATATCCAAAATAATTGAAATAAAAATCTCTAGGAGAGTTTTTATTCCCTTGTTTGTTGCAACATTATTCATAATGATCAAGACATAAAAGCAATCCAAGTGTCAATCAAGAGGCGAATGGATAAAGATGATGTGGCATATACACACAATGAAATAATATTTAGCTTCAAAAAAGCAGAAAATTCTACAAACTGTGACAACATGAATAGACTAAGTGAAATAAACCAGTCACAAAAGGATAGATACTGCATAATTGTACTTATATGTGATATCTATTGTGGTCAAACTTATAGAAGCAAAACATACAACAGTGATCAACAAGAGCTGACGAGTGGAGGAAATAGGAAGTTGTTCATTAGGCATACAGTTCAGTTGTCCTAGGTGAGTAATTTCTGAAGACCTTTATAACATCCACCTATAATTAACAATATGGTATCGGGCACTTCAAAGTTTAAGAGGGTAGATCTTAGGTATTCTTACTACATACATACACTCACACATGGAGACACACCCAAAACAAACTAACTAACTAAATAAGTGGACACAAGGAAACTTTGAGAGATGTTGCACATGTCTATTACCTGGGTTGTGGTGATGGTATCACAGGTATGTCCAAAGTCATCAAATTGTACACATTAAATATATGCAATTTTAAAACTATGATTTGTACTTCAACAAAGCCTTTGAAAATGAAATAACATAACCATTTTAATCAAACAAAATCTTGGTAATGTCATACTTCACAAGTTGGTTTTACTGTCACCTATTGATATGTTAACCATTATTCTTTGAAAAAGATTATTTGGCCAAACGTCTATTTGAGAACCACTAAAACTTTACATATTGTAGGTTATTACAGTAATAAAACTCTTCATTTGGTCATTGCTTCAGTTCAACTGTATTCAACAGATACCCAACTACAGTGGCTTAATAAATATTGTTTAGAAACAATAAGTCCCATCTATAATGACTTGCACAGGTCCACAAATTATCAATTTCCTAGATTCATTCTAAATTTTGCTTTACTGCTCTTCTGATCATCATTACTTATAATTGGTACGATGTACGTTATTTGGATGATGGTTACATTTAAAGTGCATACTTCACCATTACACACTATATTCATGTAACAAAAAGTACATTTGTACTTCTTAAATTCATACAAATAATTTTGAAGATGGCTAGTCAGCTCCTTCTATCTGAATTCCAAGCAGAAAGAATAAGGAAATGCATTTTTCTGAAGTCATAGACTTTCTCTAAGGTTTTATTGACCAGAACAGAACTGACAACTTATTCTAGCTTATAGGAGGCCAGAAAATGGGTTTTGGCTAATCATATTATTGCTGCAATAAAACACGTTCTTCTGTTAGTAAAGAAGGTAGGTTTATTTAATGTTGGGCGGGCAGCTATTGGTGACTTCCTTTATCATAAAACCATTGTCTAACAAATATGGAGGATATTAATACATCATGCATCATAATTTGAACAGTCCTAATCTACTAAACTTTTCAACTCTGAGGATAATGGTGCTTTTAAAAACAAATTAGTGACTAACTCTGTGTACTACCATGTTCTACATAAACTCTCTCAAATTATTGTGTGAAATATTATAAGGCATAATTTATAAACTCCATTGCATAGAAGCAAAGTAAAACTCTTAGAATAAAATACAAATGGAAACATTTCTAGCATCCAAGGGCCCCTTTAAGATGAACAGAATGATTTTGAAATCAACTGAAAGTTGCTAATACATTTTATAAAGTACCTTTTAGAAATAATTTTTGCCTGTATGTATTACAGATTTATGACAGTGTCAATTCATGTTTTACGTATATTTCTGACACGTGTCATAACACTTTAATCACACAAAATTTAAAATATTCTGTACTTCTTAGGTTAAAACTTTAGAAAAATAATTACCAAGAATCTTTGCCAAGAGTTCTGATACTACGTAACTTCTTTTTAAAGCACTGGGGATGTCAGATTACACTCTCATTCAATTCTGCATGCACACGTGTGATAATTCTCACAGTGGTGATAACCTGCTTCATGCTGGTCGTCTTTATTTTAGAAATGTAAACATTGCTGTTTTGTCCTTCATTGTATCTTCACTATATGATACAGGAGATATTTAATGAGTATCAGATGAACAAATGCAATTCTTCAATGAATGAATGCATTTGAGACTCAAATTGGACCAATACAATTGCACAAAGCGAATTTCTTCACTGTTGTCATTTGGAATTTTGACTATTCTGAAAAAAAAAAAAAAAAAAAAAAAAAACACCTTGCTATTTGTTTTGACAAACAAAAAATCTATAATTTGAAGAACTGCCACTGTCAGAACACTGTAGTTATTTACATTGTTTTCACTATCTGTAAAAGGGAAGCAATTTTGCCAATAACTTCATATTAGTTGGAAATAATGATAAAGTTTCTAATTTAGTGGTTTATAATGAAGAATTAACCAAAACTTCATTAAAACTTTAAGTTTTCAAACTTATGATTCATTATAATAACAATATGTTATTTTTCTTATTCACTATAAAGCAATAGTTTTATACCAGAGGGTCAGAAAACACATTACTCAGTCTACAATTCAGAATCCTTTCACTGCCCTGAAATCCTGAAATCTTTTTTCCCACCAGTTATCGATAATGATTGAAAGTTATCCTTTGAGTTTAGTCTATCAGTCCACATTCAATACTAAAAATAATTATATTCTCCCTTTTTACAGTAGTATATATAAAACTACTTGAATTATGTTAGTTCAATACACTACTTTGAAAAGTTAGTAAAGTTGTGCACTACAAAGACAAGTGGGGTGAGTAGGCAGGGAAGAAAGGCATGAAATAGTGCAAGTGGAGAAGAAAAGATAGGTCAGAGAAAATGTTTAAAATAGTTGCACTGGAGTAGGAAGAGACTGGGAAAGACTGATAGAGGACACTGGTCTGTTTTAATTTTCCAAATAGAAGTCAAATAAAACTTTCCATTCAAAAACTAATAAAAATTTTACATATATACCAAAGAATGCAATCATTTCTGTCTCTTACTCCCTATCTTGAACTCAATGTCATATATTAGCCTTATTATCAGTTCAAGAGAAGATGGGAGCAGAGGAGGCCATTTAAAATTAGTTATTTAATCAAATGTTTTTGCTGAAACTTCACAATTACTAACACTTAGTATCTTCATTTATTTAATCTCTGGTAGTATTTAAATTAATATCATTCTATTTATGAATTCTAATATTTACACAGTTGTAGCCTTCAAAATGAAGATAATACAAGCCAATTTCTCACACTCTAAAAAATATATAATTGTGCAATCTGTTTTGTTATGGGAATATATATCAGTATGATTTTGAAACTTTGTACTTGAACATTTTTATATAATTTTATAATTTTTTTTCTTGAAATGTCTACAAAGCCCTTGAATTTATGTGATTTGGAATCAAAACATTTCACTCATAGTTGCTCTTCATTTAATTGTATATAGAATAATCATTCCTCAAATTTTTCTGGAAACCATATTATGCATTAGCAAACAAGTTTATTATAAATACAAATAATCCAAAAAGACAGAAAAGCTTATAAACATTTCTATGTAGCAGGGATAAATACTAACCTTTCTCAAGGTTTCTGACACACATTATTTAATTCTCAAAGACAACTTTAAATTAGCTGTGAGACAGATAAAATAACTGCACGTCTTATGGCAGTCTGTGTAACCAGTGGTCAACAGCATGTAACAGTATTTACAGTTGAAAAAAGAAATATGCAATAACCCAATGTGTGTATTTTTTTGTCAGTACAGTTTATCAGAAATTTTATCAGAACTAACAGTATTATTGCAGGAAATGGCTATGTATTTGACATAGTTATCTCCTGCCTCATGTAATTCATTTCATTTTGTGTTCTGTGACTAAATTCCATCAGCTCTATTCTATGAATAAATATTATGTTCAAACTGAGGTTAGATCTTTTTTCTGGGTCCATCTAAAGTCCAAATACCGGCGAAGTAACACATCAGCTGACCCACTACAAGAGATAATCAACCAAAGAATTAAAAAATTGAATTTACAAGAAACAAATTGGTTTTATGTTTAGGTCAGGATAGGTAAAATCCTTTATGTGACCTCAGCAAACCCTATATATGCTTTGTACTGAAAACCTTAAAGCTGAGCTTTCAATAATGAAAAGTACCTGCTATATGAAAACAGTTTTTATCCCCAAATTTAGTCCTACAACAGGGTAAGAAACTGGTCACAATGAATGTGCTTGAAGATGGAAATAATCTTAAACAACAACAACAAAATCAACAATCTACTTCCAGTTTCAGGAAAATGTAGGTGAGGAAGTAATTACTTCTAATTACTTCTAATCAGATAGTTTAGATTTATTCTGGTGTTGCTGCTCACTAGCTGTGTGGCTTAAAACAAATCATTGCCTCTTAGTTTTCTCATGCCACAAAATAGAAATATGCCCTTTAAGGTATTATCTAATGCTTACATCCTAGTTGTGATGGAGCTATCAGAAGACAGAACACATGCAAGGTGGTTTAGAAAAAGGCCAGTACATGGAAATTTCTCAATAAATTCTAGATGCTATTATCTTTACCATAATTACAGTAACCAGTTTTTTCCAAATAATAAACTCTGGTAGTTGATAAGAAACTAACTTGTATTATGTAAAGTCTACAATTAGAAGTTAATGGATCCTCTCTGCTTACTCTGAAATAGTGGTGGAGTTAGAAATAGTAAGTTGCATTTGACTAAGAGACCCATAAAGGCCCGTTTAACTAATACCCAATCTCCTTCTCTGAAAAGAGGCCTCAAGAGAATTAAAAGCACAGGTTAATCAGTGCCAAATAAAACCAAAGCACACTCCAGTAAAACTGGATTTGAGCATCAAACTCTAATTTTAGGAATAATGTGGAAATGGGTTAGACTATTGGCTTAAGTTAGAGGATTTAAGGAACTTCTTCTAGCTCTTGACTGAATCTTGAAAATTAACCATAATTTGGTTAATAACTTGGAAGAGGGTAGATGATAAAGTAAGATGGCATGATTATAATTCTTTTATTCCCATAAAACAGGAGTTACTATAGATTGGTCATCTTTAAAGACTCCACTTGGGCGATGGTTGTAAATCATTGGAGCTTCTGAATTAGAAAGCCATGAACAAAGATACGGAGCTCCTCTTTGGTTGAGAGAAGAACTAATGAAACTGTAGTGCAATTTTTCTCCCTTACTTGCCCTAGAGGACTATGTAAGAATAAAAGAATTACAATACATATCGCCTTCTCTTCAAAGCTTATCATATAATTTAGAATTACTCAAATTACAATTACAGTATAACAAAACACTTCAAAATTTAGTAGACTAAAACAGTTATTTTATTATCTCAGGTTTTGAGAATCAGGAATTTGGACAAGACCCAAAAAAATATGGCTGGAAAGACTAAAATGCTTACATTGACGTGACAACCTGGGACTGGAATAAAATGGAGATTTACTCACTGACATGTCTGGCAATTTATGCTGGCCATTGTGAGGTGGCTAGCTGAGATTTTTCACATGACCTCTGCATGAGGCCTCAACTTTCTCACAATATGTCTTATGATAAGGGGGAAATAAGCATGTATATTTTTAGCAGAAATATTTATTTTATAGGAGAAATCACAGTCTATTACAACATTGTCATGTTATTCAGGCAACTGGAAAGGTTTTCTTAAAGAGCCAAGATAGGTTTTCTCAAAATTCCGACACTTATAAATATATAAAATATTGATGCCACTTTGACATACACTTTGCTAGCACTGTGTACATCTATGTTTCACTATTTTCATTGACATTATAGGAATTCATTCAGTGGCCATTTTTTCTTTAAATCATAGGCTGGTGATATCCAGGTTCAGGAATATTATTTACTGTAATATTTTAACTGTGTAATATAGTGTTTAGATATAGATGGTGGTAAATAGATGCTTGAATTTGACTAAAAGAGTAAACCACAAGTCACTAAAAACAAATACTTTTTTCTTGAAGAACACAAGGAGAATAGATGAATTTGTTACTTTTCTGAAATCCCAAAGGGAAAAAGATGAATTTAAAATATTGCCTTAAAATATTAGCTTGCACCAAAGAAACCTAAGCCCTAACTATATATGACTGACTTAATGGCCTATATAGTTTCTCAATGTTTTGATTTATTGTAGAGCTGTTATATTAGATCGCAAGTAAAAGTAATTACTTACTTATTTAGCTAATTATTAATAAATGCCCCCAGGTTCATTGTCAACTTATATGAAATAAAAATGAGAGTCCCTATCATACACAACATATCAAAAATAAATTCCTGATATAATAAAAACCTAAATTTGTAAGATGAACTTCATAAAGAAGACCCAACAACAATTACAAATGAAAAATTAGGCAATTTTACTCATTAAAATAAGAGCTTTTTAAAACAAAGACACTATAAAATAAGCAAACACTGAACATGACATTTGAGAGATATTATCTGTAATACAGGCAACTAATAAGGATTAGAATTACAACAATATAAAAAGTACCTATAAATCAATATAAACAAACACAAATACAAAAACTAATCAAGAGATTTTAATAAAACTATCAAAGATGAATAATACTGTACCCAAATCGCCAATGAGTGTATAATAACATGTAAGCATTGACAAGTTATATTGTGATATCATTTCATAACCAAGTGTTTGGCACATATTAAAAAGTCTGATAATATAAACTACTGAGAAAGATTTGGAGAAATTGTAACTATTGTTTACTTCTATGGCAGTTTGATTTGACATTTTTAAAAAATTCTAATTACCTGGAAATATTTATACTCAATGACACAGTAATTCTACTTGTAGGTATATATTGCAGCAAATTCTTGTACAAATTCACCAAGATAGGGAAGCAAAGATTTTTTTAATACCAAACTAAAATAAACAAACCACAAACCCATCAACAATATAATGCAGAAATAAATTATGGTTGTGTTAGTCCAATCTCATGCTGCTAACAAAGACATACCCAAGACTGGGTAATTTATAAAGGAAAGAGTTTCAATTGATCACAGCTCAGCATGGCTAGAGAGGCCTCAAGAAACTTACAATCACTGTGGAAGGGGAAGCAATCATGTCCTTCTTCACATGGTGGCAGAAGAGAATCATGAGACATTTTTATTATTCTATTACCTCCCACCACATCCCTCCCATGGCATGTGGAGATTATGGAAACTACAAGTCAAGATGAGATTTGAGTGGGGACACAGCCAAACCATATCATTAATCTAATAATGAGATACTACAATATCATACAGTAGAATAAAATGAATAAATTATGTGCAGCAACATAAGCGAATTTCTAGAATTTTATGTTGAGTAGAAATATACAACTTTCAGAAGCATACATTGATTTCATCAATATAAAATTTAAAAATATTCAACAATATCTTAAGATCAAAAAACTCAAAGTCTAGAAGAAGACAAGAAATAGCTAAGATCAGAGCAGAACTGAAGGAGATAGACATACAAAAAACCCTTCAAAAAATCAATAAATCCAGGTGCTGGTTTTTCGAAAAGATCAACAAAATAGACAGACCACTAGCCAGATTAATAAAAAAAGAAAAGAGAGAATAACCAAATTGATGCAATAAAAATGATAAGGGGGATATCACCACAGATTCCACAGAAGTTCAAACCATCATCAGAGATTATTACAAACAACTCTATGCACATAAACTAGTAAACCTGGAAGAAATGGATAAATTCCTGGACACTTGCCTCCTCTCAAGCCTAAACCAGGAAGAAGCCGAAACCCTGAACAGACCCATAACAAGGCCTGAAGTTGAGGCAGCAATTAAGAGCTTACCACCCAACAAAAGCCCAGGTCCAGACAGGTTCACAGCCAAATTCTACCAGACATACAAAGAGGAGCTGGTACCATTCCTTCTGAAACTATTCCAAACAATACAAAAAGAGGAAATTCTTCACAAATCATTTTATGAGACCAAAATCATCCTGATTCCAAAACCCAGCAGAGACTCAACAAGAAAAGAAAACTTCAGGCCAATAACCATGATGAACATAGATGCAAAAATCTTCAATTAAATACTGACAAGCCGATTGCAACAGCACATCAAAAAGCTTATCCACCATGATCAAGTAGGCTTCATCCCGGGGATGCAAGGCTGGTTCAACATACGCAAATCTATAAATGCAATTTACCGCATAAACAGAACCAAAGACAAAAACCACATGATTATCTCAATTGATGCAGAGAAGGCCTTTGACAAAATTCAACAGCCCTTTATGCTAAAAACACTCAATAAGCTAGGTATTGACGGAACGTATCTCAAAATAATAAAAGCTATTTATGACAAACCAACAGCCAATATCATATTGAATGGGCAAAAAGTGGAAGCATTCCCCTTAAAATGTGGCACTAGACAAGGATGCCCTCTCTCACCACTCCTATTCAATATAGTATTAGAAGTTCTAGCCAGAGCAATCAGGCAAGAAAAAGAAATAAAGGGCATTGAAATAGGAAAGGAGGAAGTCAAACTGTCTCTATTTGCAGACGACATGATTGTATATCTAGAAGACCCCATCGTCTCAGCCCCAAATCTCCTGAAACTGATAAGCAAGTTCAGTAAAGTCTCAGGATACAAAATCAATGTGCAAAAATCATATGCATTCCTATACACCAATAACAGACTTAAAGAGAGCCAAATCAAGAACAAACTTCCATTCACAATTGCCACAAAGAGAATAAAATACCTAGGAATACAGCTAACAAGGAACATAAAGGACCTCTTCAAGGAGAACTACAAGCCATTGCTCAATGAAATAAGAGAGGACACAAACAGATGGAGAAACATTCCATGTTCATGGTTAGGAAGAATCAATATCATGAAAATGGGCATACTGCCCAGAGTAATTTACAGATTCAATGCTATCCCCATCAAGCTACCAATGACCTTCTTCACAGAACTGGAAAAAATCACCTTAAACTTCATATGGAACCAAAAGAGAGCCCGCATAGCCAAGTCAATTCTAAGCAAAAAGAACAAAGTGGGAGGCATCACACTACCGGACTTCAAACTATACTACAAGGCTACAGTAATCAAAACAGCATGGTACTGGTACCAAAACAGAGATATAGACCAATGGAACAGAACAGAGGTCTCGGAGGCAACACAACATATCTACAACCATCTGATCTTTGACAAACCAGACAAAAACAAGCAATGGGGAAAGGATTCCCTGTTCAATAAAGGGTGTTGGGAAAACTGGCTAGACACGTGCAGAAAGCAGAAACTGGACCCCTTCCTGACACCTTACACTAAAATTAACTCCAGATAGATTAAAGACTTAAACATAAGACCTAACACCATAAAAACACTAGAAGAAAATCTAGGCAAAACCATTCAGTACATAGGTGTAGTCAAGGACTTCATGACCAAAACACCAAAAGCATTGACAACAAAAGCCAAAATAGACAAATGGGACCTAATCAAACTCCACAGCTTCTGCACAGCAAAAGAAACAGTCATTAGAGCGAATCGGCAACCAACAGAATGGGAAAAAAAATTTGCAGTTTACCCATCTGACAAAGGGCTGATATCCAGAATTTACAAAGAACTAAAAGAGATTTACAAGAAAAAAAACTAACAAGCCCATTCAAAAGTGGGCAAAGGATATGAACAGACACTTTACAAAAGAAGACATACATGAGGCCAACAAACATATGAAAAAATGCTCATCATCACTGGTCATCAGAAAAATGCAAATCAAAACTACACTGAGATACCATCTCACGCCAGTGAGAATGGCGATCATTAAAAATCTGGGGACAACAGTTGATGGAGAGGATGTGAACAAATAGGAACACTTTTGCACTGTTGGTGGGAGTGTAAATTAGTTCAACCATTGTGGAAGACAGTGTGACGATTCCTCAAGGACTTAGAAATAGAAATTCCATTTGACCCAGCAATCCCATTACTGGGTATATATCCAAAGGATTACAAATCGTTCTACTATAAGGACGCATGCACACGCATGTTCATTGCAGCACTATTTACAATAGCAAAGACCTGGAACCAACCCAAATGCCCATCGATGATAGACTGGACAGGGAAAATGTGGCATATATACACCATGGAATATTATGCAGCCATCAAAAACGATGAGTTTGTGTCCTTTTTAGGGACATGGATGAACCTGGAAACCATCATTCTCAGCAAACTGACAGAAGCGCAGAAGATCAAACACTGCATGTTCTCACTCATAGGCGGGTGTTGAACAATGAGAACACATGGACACAGGGAGGGGAGCACTACACACTGGGGTCAGTTGGGGTGAAATAGGGGAGGCACGGTGGGGGGTGGGGAGCTCGGGAGAGATTGCAAGGGGAGAGATGCCAGATGTAGGTGATGGGGAGGAAGGCAGCAAATCACACTGCCACGTGTGTACCTATGCAACAATTTTGCATGTTCTTCAAATGTACCCCAAATCCTAAAATTCAATAAAATAAATAAATGGGAAAAAAATTATTTTTAAGACACGATAGTGAAAAACAGAAAAATTAGATAAATAATTCATCTGAAAAGGAAGAGCTATGGATGGGATTTGTGAGGGGCACCAAGTAAATGATGATGTTCATTTTCTAAATGACTGATGAGTACATAGTTGTTTGTTGTATTGTGATTCTTTTTCCTTATATGTGTTTTATAAGCATTATTTTGTATCTACTCAACATTAAATAGAAAGTTTCAAAATAAACAAAAGGTATAGCACATACATATGTTCTTTTAATTGGCGTCAAACTTGTGATGTCTACAACACGATTTCCATTATTATCATCTACCAAGGGAAAGAGGATGTGTTGCTTTCCTGTGGCTTCATAACTAATTACCACAAACGGCCACTTAAAACAACAAAAATTTATTCTCACAGCTCTGGAGGCCAGAAGTCCAAAGTTAAGGTGTTGGCAAGATCTCACTTCCTCTGGAGCCTCTGAGGGACCCTGTCTTGCCTTGTCTAGCTTCTGGTGACTATTGCCATTCCCTGGAAGTTTGTGGCCACATTACTCCAATGTCTCTCTTAGCCTTCACATCATCTTGTGTTTCTGTTAATTTGCCTCTTTAAGGATACACAATGATCTTAAACACAATCATATTTTGCAGAATAAAGTAATATTCACTTTTATACCATGTAAAGTCATATTTACATGTTCTAGAGATTGAAACATAAACATACCTTTGGGACCATTTTTCTGTACATTACAGTGTGGGTTACGTTTTATTGCCTGTTCATCTCTTTAAGTTTCATGACATGATCCAAATGACTTGATAGATTATTTCAGAGTTAATGAAACTAAGTCAAGAATAACATCCTTAAAAATAGTATTTTTTTTCCTTATACAAAAATGCTGTCTTAGAGCAACAGGGCTACTATATAGTCAAATAGAACCTGATATTCAAATAGAACTTTTTGACAAAGAATAATTATTTTATTGAACGATGTGGAGATAACATATTAATCATGGGAAATAGCATTAACTAGAAACATTTTATTCTACTAGATTAATTATTCATTACTATATTTAACAGTAGCAGAGATGGGAAGCTTAAACATCATATTACCTTGATGCTCCCATGTGATAGTTTATATTAGTTTCTAATAAAAATATTTTACACATTTTCTCTTAAGAAAAGCTTTATTACATAACTATGACATAAAGTTATGTTTACCAAAAATAGAAAGAGACACGTCAGAACTGTTTTGGGCTATGCTTCACTAACTATAAAGGAAGACAAAATTCAATTTTGGGCCAAGTTTCTAAGAGAAAATTACTGAGAAAGAAGTGTGAATAGAAAAATAAAGAACCATAAAACATACTCTGACAGCTCTTCATGAGAAACCATAGTAGAGCAGTAAATGTCTGCCTCTTTATAAAGGATCAGTATTTTACAAAACTCTATTTAGATAAAATGACCATAACAGGAAGAAAACAAGACAGCGTAGGATTTTTTTCTTAAACAGAAAAAAAACAACATTTTTTTTGTTGGAAAAAAATTATGGAAAGTATTGCATATTCCATTTATTTTTCCCCACATCTCTTGTATATCAGGGATTTGTACATTCCATTCAGAATTCAAAGTACATACAGACTGTCTGCATTTTATTATACAATACCTTGTCATGTTGACAAGTTAATAGGGCTGATCCCGAGAATATTATATGGAAGGAATTTCACCTTTTTTGGGGTGACAGCATTCTTTAGTATCTAGTCTACCCCAAGCCATGAACAATGAATCATAAGTTCTGGTATGCTAAAGCAAATTCTGCCATATACAGTGTGCTCTGTGCTCCTTGGAAGCAAATTGGCAGTACTGAGAATGTCCATTACTACACCTGGTAACTTTTTGCACCTTTTCTACATTACCTGGAAACCATCATTGTCAGCAAACTGACAGAAGAGCAGAAGATCAAACACCACATGTTCTCACTCATAGGCGGGTGTTGAACAATGAGAGCACATGGACACAGGGAGGGGAGCACTACACACTGGGGTCAGTTGGGGGAAAATAGGGGAGGGATGGTGGGGGTAGGGAGTTTTGGAGAGATAGCAAGGGGAGAGATGCCAGATGTAGGTGATGGGGAGGAAGGCAGCAAATCACACTGCCATGTGTGTACCTATGCAACAATCTTGCATGTTCTTCACATGTACCCCCAAACCTAAAATGCAATAAAATAAATAAATTGGAAAAAAAAAGACTAGGACAACCATGTTGTTAAGGGCCTTGTAGTGGACACCACCATATCTGAAAGACTCCTAGTACACTTTCTAGACCTCCAAATGCCTCTGCCTGATGACTCTTTCTTGGGATTGTACAAAGTGGTATTTCTTTGCCTTTTCTTCCTCTATTAAAAGCTTCAAGTACTGAGAAAGCATTCTCAAGGGGCAAATGCTTTCTCCCTCAAACTATGATTCTTGAGAATTGGTTCATTATAAAGCAACTTTCTTGGCCCTTGGGACATTTGAACACTTTCCCAGATTTCTTCCATAACAGTAAGCTTCAATCACCTATTGGATGGCATATAGCCTTCCTCTCCTTATATTACCTTCCCAGCTCCTGTCAGGAATCTTCATACTTTCCAATAAACTACTTACACTCAAAACCTTATCTCAGAGTCTGTTTTTATGACAACCCAAACAAAGACAGGCTTTACTTTCTAGGTGAGGACACAAGAAAATCTTCAGAACATAGGAAAAAGTGAAATAGAAAGTACAACAGAGATGGTTAGTACACAGATCTAACATCATTTCCAGATCAAGTTTCACCACATTCTATATTTGATGGTTTGTGATATAATTTGAATATAGGTTTTTGCCAAATCTCATGTTGCACTATAATCCCCAACGCTGGAGACGGGGCCTGGTGGAAGGTGTTTGAGTCATGGACCCCTCATGGCTTGGTGCTGTCCTAGAAATAGTGTATTCTCACAAGATCTGGTTGTTTACTAACCCCCAACTCTCTCTTGCTCCTGCTCCCACTTTGTCTTTTGACATAATTGGAATCTTCCTAAGGCCTCCCCAGAAGCAGATGCTTCCTGTATAGCCTGAAGAACTGTGAGCCAATTAAACCTCTTTTCTTGTAAATTACCAATCTCAGGTATTTTTTATAGCAATATAAGAATGGTCTAACACAGCTTGTCAACTAAATTTTTGTGGTATAAAATTTTATCACACGATACCCTTTCATTCACTATGAGACATTCACACTAATATAATTTGAATTCCTACAATATTTCAAGTGCTTTCTGACTCCAAGCCAGTATACACAATAATTTTTCTCCAATTTTTTACAAGCTTGATTATTTTCATGAGATTTAACTTAGATGTTTTGATAGACAAGGTAATGGTCCCAAAATGTTCACATCTTAACCTTAAGAAGCTGTAAATCTGTTACCTTATATGGCAAAAAGGACTTAGAAGATACAATTAAGTTAAAGATCTTGAGATAGGGGATTATCCTGGACTATTGTATGAGCCTGTTGTAACCACAAGAATCTTTATAGATGAAAAGGGAGACAGAGAGAAATTTCATTATAAGAGGTCAGAATGATTCAATGTGAAAACTCAACCTACTTTCAATGGTATTGAAAGTGGAAGAAGACAGCCATGAACCAAGGAATGTGAGCAGTCTCTAGGAGCTGGAAAATGTGAGGAAATAGATTCTTGCCTAGAGCAACCAGAAACACAGCCCTGGTAACACTTTGATGTTCACTGAGGCATTTTTGGACTTCTGAACTACAGGAGTGTGAGAATATATGTATTGTTTTAAGCCACTAAATTTGTGGTTGTTACAGAGAAACAGGGCACTAATATAAATGCCAGTCCTTCAAAGAGCCATTTTCTGATGACCCTGTCTAGTAAAGGGTCAGCTCTGCCTTACCACCACCATTCCCAGCACCTCCATTATTCTACTACGTAGGTCTACTCTCTGTTTCCTATGTTACACATATTTGCTTATGTAATTGCTTAATATTATAGAATTATGGTATGTAATTGCTTAATATTATAGAATTATGGTATGTAATTGCTTAATATTATAGGCTCCAAGTGAGCAGGAATCTGATTGGTCTTCATAATGTTTACAACCCTAGCCCCTAGAGAAATGCCAGGCACAGATGGGTGTTGAATGAATATATATTTCAATGTCTAAATGACTAACTGCAATAAATGGAATATGTAACTTTTTATCAAGTCTAAAACTGTGTTAATGAATTTTGTTAGAATTATAATAATTTGGGTTCCTCCATACCTCAAATGTGACTATGAATCTGTTCAGCTGTTAAATTTCAATTAGTCCATGAAATAAACGTGCATGATTGACAAGGGAGGTGATCTTAATGAGCTAAAAAATGATTCCAAACAGTTGAACAGATTTGTGCCATAAAGAAAATTCTAAAGTCTCTATTCTGTTACATAAAACTGAGAACCGTTTGACAGTAATATGCTAAATGAAATGGACTTCAGTATTTTTATACTAAAATCAATCCACTAAGAGGGTTCCTGAGATCTCTTGCTCAGGTTTCTACTAGAAAATCTTATTGACATAAAACGTTTTAATTAGTTGTAATCTTTTGGAAGGATATTATATAATATTTGTGTATATCAATGTTGTCTTTAATCTTCTATGACTATCAATCGCTATTTTTGTTGCTTTTTAACTTTTGCTAGTCTAATTTTATTAAGTTGAGGCAGCAATTAATAGCCTACCAACCAAAAAAATCCAGGACCAGATGGGTTCACAGCCGAATTCTACCAGATGTAAAATGAGGTGCTGATACTATTCCTTATGAAACTATTCCAAACAATACAAAAAAAGGGAATCCCCTTAACTCATTTTATGACATCCACATCATCCTGATACCAAAAACTGGCAGAGACACATCAGGCCAATATCCATGATAAACATTGATGCAAAAATCCTCAATAAAATACTGGCAAACAGAATCCAACAGCACATCAAATAGCTTATCCATCATGATCATGTAGGCTTCATCCCGGGATGCAAGGCTGGTTCAATATATTCAAATCTATAAATGTAATCCATTACATATACAAAACCAAAGGCAAAATAAACACATGATTATCTCAATAGATGGAGAGAAGGCCTTCAACTAAATTCCACAGCCCTTTATGCTAAAAACTCTCAATAAATTAGTCATCAATGGAACCTATCTTAAAATAATAAGACCTATTTATGACAAACCCACAGCCAATATCACACTGAACTGAACAAACAAAAACTAGAAGCATTCCCTTTGAAAACTGGCACAAGAGAAGGATGCCCTCGCTTATCACACCTATTCAACATAGTATTGGAAATTCTGGGAGGGCAATCTTGCAAAAGAAAGAAATAAAGAGTATTCAACCAGGAAAAGAGGAAGTCAAATTGTCTTTATTTGCCAACGACACGATTGTATATTTAGAAGGCCCCATTGTCTAAGCCCAAAATCTCCTTAAGATGATAAGCAACTTCAGCAAAGTCCCAGGATACAAAATCAGTGTGCAAAAATCACAAGCATTACTATACACCAGCAATAGACAAAAAGAGAGTCAAATCATGAGTGAACTCCTATTCACAATTACTACAAAGAGAATAAAATAACTAGGTATATAACTAACAAGGTACATGAAGGACCTCTTCAAGAAGAACTACAAACCACTGCTGAAGGAAGTAAGAGAGGACACAAACAGATGAAAAACATTCCATGCTCATGGTTAGGAAGAATCAATATCATAAATATGGCCATACTGCCCAAGGGAATTTATACATTCAATGCTATCCCTATCAAGCTACCATTGATCTTTTTCACAGAACTGGATAAAAACCATCTTAAACTTCATATGGTACCAAAACAGAGCCTTCATAGCCAAGACAATCCTAAGCAAAAAGAACAAAGCTGGAGGCATCACACTACCTGACTTCAAACTATATTACAAGGGTACAGTAATCAAAACAGCATGGTACTGATACCAAAACAGATACAGGCCAATGGAACAGAACAGAGGCCTCAGAAGTAACATGACATACCAACAACCATCTGATCTTTGACAAACCTGACCTAAACAAGCAATGAGGAAAGGATTCCCTGTTTAATAAATAGTGTTGGGAAAACTGGCTAGCCATGTGCAGAAAGGCGAAACTGGACCCCTTCCTTACTCCTTATACAAAAATTTACTCCAGATTGATTAAAGATTTAAACATAAGACCTAACATCATAAAAACACTAGAAGAAAACCTAGGCAAGAGCATTCAGGACATAGGCATAAGCAAGAACTTCATGACTAAAACACCAAAAGCAATGGTAACAAAACCAAAATAGACAAATGGGATGTAATTAAACTTAAGAGCTTCTGCACAGCAAAAGAAACAATCGTTAGAGTGAACCGGCAACCAACAGAATGGAAAAAACTTTTTGCAATCTACCCATCTGACAAAGGGTTAATATACAGAATCAACAAAGGATTAAAATAAATATGCAAGAAAAAAAATACAAACAAACAACCCCATCAAAAAGTGGGCAAGGGATATGAACAGACACTTTTCAAAAGAAGACATTTATGTGGCCAACAAACATATGAAAAAATGCTTATCATCACTGGTCATTAGAGAAATGTAAATCAAAACCACACTGAGATACCATCTCATGCCAGTTAGAATGGTGATCATTTAAAAATCTGGAGACAACAGATACTGGAGAGGATGTGGAGAAATAAAAATGCTTTACACTGTTGGTGGGAGCGTACATTAGTTCAACCATTGTGGAAGACCATGTGGTGATTCCTAAAGGATCTAGAAATAGAAATTCCATTTGACCCAGCAACATGTTACTGTGTATATATCCAAAGGATTATAAAACAATTATAAAGACACATGCTCACAATTGTTCATTGTGGCACTGTTTATAATAGCAAAGACTTGGAGCCAACCCAAATGCCCATCAACGATAGACTAGATAAAGAAAATGTGGCACATGTACACCATGGAATACTATGCAGCCATAAAAAATGATAAGTTCATGCCCTTGCAGGGACATGGATGAATCTGGAAACCATCATTCTCAGCAAACTGACACAAGAACACAAAACCAAACAATGCATGTTCTCACTTATAAGTGGGTATTGAACAATGAGAACACATGGACACAGGGAGAGGAACATCACACACTGGGGTCTATTGGGAGGTGGGGTGCTAGTGGAGGGATAGCAGAGGTGGAGAGATTGGGGAGGGATAACGTTATGAGAAATACCTAATGTAGGCGATGGGTGGATGGAGGCAGCAAACCACCATGGCATGCTAATACCTATGTAACAATCGTGCAAGATCTGCACATGTACTCCAGAACTTAAAGTTAAATAAAAAGAAAAAGAAAAGAGAAAAGAAATAAAATTTTAAAAAATTATAATAAAATGGTAGGTCAATTTGCCCTGAGCTTTGCCCAGCTTGAAAGGGCCCAAGGTATTTTCCTTTCACGTACATGATGTGGTAACCAATTACAGAAGATGCCAAGAAACCAAAGAACAAGTCAAACAACTCCTGTTTGCTGGGAAATGGTAATTTACTGGAATAAGTTACAGACAGAAATGTGATCTTGGGTGGCTACAAGGTGAACAGGTCTCCACACCACAACCTCCCAGACACAAGGCTTATATATTGGGGAAAAAGTATATGGCCTGGAAGAAATATGTAGGTGGCTCAGAGACTGCTACGGGCATCATAGCCTATGGCATATGAATCATCAATGGTTGTTTGGGAGATAATGTAAAACTGACACTACATAGGTGTTTCTACATAAAGAGTGATAAATCAACTAAACATGTTGGAGGCATTTCCACTCAGGGCTTGTCAGGAATCACATATGGATTACCATCTAAATTAGAGTCACTCTTGTCCCCACAGAACGAATGGAAGACTAGCTCATTCATGAGGATGTAGCATATTAATTCTCTTTCAAGGGTGCACATATGTGAAAATGATAGATTTACATGAAGACTTTTTTTCAGAGACTGCTAAGAGAGAGCAATGCTATGAAAACATGACAGCACAGAGACTGAGGATACCTGACAACAGAGAAGGCTTAATCCAAGTGTGAGGAGTAAGCCTGAAGCTTACTCTGATTCACAAACACAGTCAGGGAGGGCAAGAAGTAACAGTTAGTGTCATAGCACTGAAATTCTCCATGAATTCTCTTGTGGCAAAGTACTTTGTTAATGCTTTTATAGTTATAATTATGTTTCACCCTAACTTATTTTATGCTTGGCTGTTTCTTTCAGGCCCTATAGGATGATGTTTGTTTAAAAACATCGTGGAGAACAAAGGCGACAATAAGGAAATATCTAAAACAATATTTAAAAGAAAATTTATGATTCCAATTGTACCATTAGAAAATAAAATGACAACTTTAATTTATGTAAAATAATAGTGACTAGCATAACTAATAACGACTTAACCAGAGTCACAAAGCAGTGATCTTTCTACTTTACTACATTGCTGTTTCAGAGTCTGTTCTAATCCTGAAAGAAACATTAATATATAATTCTATATTATATAGTAAATTAGAAGGATATAATAAGCTGTAAGAATTAAAGGGTATATTTGTCCATTTTCATGATGCTGATAAAGACATACCTGAGACTGAGTAACTTATAAAGAAAAAGAGGTTTAGTGGACTCAGTTTTACATGGCTGGAGAGGCCACACAGTCATGGCACAAGGCAAAAGGTATATCTTACATGGCAGCAGGCAAAGAGCAAATAAGAGCCAAGCAGAAGGGGAAAACCCTCATAAAAACATCAAATTTCATGAGACTTATTCACTACTATGAGAATAGTATGGGGAATCTGTCCCCATGATTTAATCATCTCCCACCAGGTCCCTCCCACAACATGTGGGAATTATGGGAACTAATATTTGAGATTAAATTTAGATGGGAAAAAAACCAAACCATAACATTCCACCTTGGCCCCTCCCAAATCTCATGTCTTCATATTTCAAAACCAATTATGCCTTCCCAACAATCCCCCAAAGTCTTAACTCATTTCAGCATTAACTGAAAAGTCCACAGTCCAAAGCCTCATCTGAGACAAATCTTCTCCACCTCTGAGCTTCTAAAATCAAAACAAGCTAGTTATTTCATATATACAATGAATGTATAGGCATTGGGTAAAGATATCCATTCCAAATGGGAGAAATTGGCCAAAATAAGGGCGTTACAGGCCCCAGGTAAGTTTAAAATCCAGTGGGGCAGTCAAATCTTAAAGCTCCAAAATGATCTCCTTTGGTTCCACTTCTCACATCCAGATCGTACTGATGTAAGTGTTGGCTCCCTTGGTCTTGGGCAGTGCTGTTCCTCTGCCTTTGCAGGTTACGGTCTCCCTCCAAGCTGCTTTCATGGGCTGGCATTGTTTGTGGCTTTTCCAGGTCGAGTGTAAGCTGTAGGTGGATCTACCACTCTGCCGTCTGGAGGATGATGGCCCTCTTCTCACATGTTCACTAGGTAGTGCACCAGTGGGGTTCTGATCCCATATTTCCCTTCTGCACTACCCCAGAAGAGGCTCTCCATAAGGGTGCCATCACTGCAGCAAACTTCTGCCTGGACATCCAGGCATTTTTATACATTCTCTGAAATCTAGGTGGAGGTTCCCAAACCTCAGTTTTTGACTTCTGTATGCCCACAGGATAAACACCATGTAGAAGCTGCCTTCACCCTCTGAAGCTATGGCCTGAGCTATACCTTGGCCACTTATAACCATGGATAGGGTGGCTAGGACTCAGGGCACCAAATTCCTAAGCTGTACACAGCAAGGGCACCTGGGCCTGGCCCATAAAACCATTTTTTTCTCCTAGGCCTCTGGGCCTGTGATTGGAGAGTTTCCCTCAAAGGTCTCTGACATGCCCTGGAGACATTTTCCCCATTGTCTTGGGGATTAACGTTTGGTTTCTTGTTATTTATGCAAATTTATGCAGCTGGCTTGAATTTCTCCTAAGAAAATGGATTTTTCTTTTCTATCACATGGTAAGAATGCAAATATTCTGAACTTTTATGCCCTGATTTCCTTTTTCAAACTGAATGTCTTTAACAGCACCCAAGTCGCTTATTGAATGATTTGCTTCTTACAGATTTCTTCTGCCAGATACCCTAAATTATCTCCCTCAAGTTCAAAGTTCCACAAATCTCTTGGCAGGGGGCAAAATGCCACCAGTCTCTCTGCTAAAACATAGCAAGAGTCACCTTCTCTCCGTTTCCTAACAAGTCCCTCATCTCTTTCTGAGACTATCACAGCCTGGATTTCATTGTCCATATAACTATCAGCATTTTGGTCAAAGTCATTAAATAACTCTCTATGAAGTTCCAAACTTTCCCACATTTTCCTCTCTTTGTCTGAGCCTTCTAAACTGTTCCAACCTTCTGTTACCCAGTTCCAAAGTTGTCTCCACATTTTCAGATATCTTTATGGCAGCATCCCACTCTACCTGTACCAACTTATTGTAGTAGTCCATTTTCATGCTGCTGATAAGACATACCCAACACTGAGTCATTTGTAAAAAAAAAAAAGAGGTTTAATGAACTCACAGTTCCACATGGCTTGGGCAGCCTCACAATCATGGCAGAAAATGAAAGGCATGTCTTATATGGCAGCAGGCAAGAAAGAGAATGAAAGCTAAGCAGAAAAGGAAATCCCTTATGTAACCATCAGATTTCATGAGACTTATTCACTACCACAAGGACAGCATGGGGGAAAGCACCACTGTGATTCAAGTGTCTCCCACCAGGTTCCTCCCACAACATGTAGGAGTAACGGGAGCTACAATTCAAGATGAGATTTGAGTGGGGACACAACAAAACCATATCAAAGTACATCATGTAAGGCATTCAAGAAATACTTCTTGATTAATGTTATCATAGGCTTTGCATTGAACCTCTAAACTATTATGAAAACCTGCTTCATCTAGCTATATCCTTCCCCACTCATCACAGCCCCCTAAAAATAGCTTACAAATATGATAAAAATACTTGCATTAAAAATTTTTGAAATAATTCTTTAAGATGCATTCTAAATTGTTTTATTTCAGTGAATGGAGGCTTTGACTGAGAAATATCTTTGTGAGAAAATATTGAGAATATATTAATATAATTTTTCCTTCCCCATTGGATTGTATTACATAGGCTTACCTATGCAGCTATAAAAGACAAATATAAGTGTGTTTTAAGATTATTTTCATAGATTTAGAGGCTGAATATATGTAATTCTATTACATATATTGCATAGTGGTAAAGTCTGGGCTTTTAGTGCATCCATCACCTGAACAGTAGGCATTGTACCCAATGGGTAATTTTTCAACCCTCACCTCCCATTACCTCTTATCTTTTGGAGACTCCATTGATTTACTTCCCTCTGTATGTTCAAGTGTTCATATTGTTTAGTTCTCATTTATAAGTGAGAATGTGGTATTTAACTTTGAGTTATTTCACTTACGATTATTGCCTCCAGTTTTATTCATCTTGCTGCAAAAGACATGATTTCCTTTTTATGGCTGCATAGTATACCATGGATGTGTGTACATACCCATACATTCATATTATGTGTATACATGTGTATGTATACATTTTCTTTATCCAATCATTCATTGATGGACACTTAGATTGATTCTACAACTTTGTTATTGTCAAACTGCTGTGTTTGGATCCTTCTTCACCTACTGAAATAACTGAGTTATAACACTAACCCTATTTTAGTCTGAATTTTCTTATCTTTAAAATGATAAAAGTACCTAATTCGAAGACTTGTTTTACTAAGTTAAAAAAGTAAAGCCTTATAACTGTCCCTGACAAATAGCAGTTACTTAATGAATGTCACAAAGAGTGCTGTAACCAACCAAAATGCATGCGATCTTCCCTTTCTCTGATTTCTGTTGTGACCTTACTTGACATATAATACATTTTCCCTTTTAATATATTTTCTAAATCCTAATGCAGCGCCACCCACATATTTTGGAGCATCTATACTGTCTTGTAATGATGAATTCATTGTACATTTATTGAGGATATTTAATTTCATTTCCCTTAAGGACAAATTCTGTGCAATATGCATAATTGTTTTTAATAAAAGTTGTTAAATATAATTAACAGCTCAGAGACAAAAGTGTCTATATGCTGCTCTAGCTCTAGGTATTAAAATTTTAACACCTTGAAAACAGAAAATGGCCTCATTTGGGCCACGAACTGAGAGTAAATTTTTCATGCTATTTAGTCTCTTCTAGGCCTCAAAATGTTGACTCTAATACTCAAATAAGTTTCATTCAGTTTAATAACTGAAAGACGTATTTTATGAAGGGAATTACAATTACCATAATATTTGAGAATATCTAAATCAAATTCTAGCATTTTAATTATATACAGTTTATTTGAGAATATAAAATTATCAGTGGGGTCTTAATTTTCTAGTCTGATACACAAAAAATACCCTTTACCAAATGTTCAAAACTATCATTTCTACATGTAACCCATATAAAAATGAGATACTTTTTTATGTTAAATGTTTAAAGTCCACTGTGTATTTTACATTTAACGCACATCTCAGTTTGAACTGACCACATTTCAAGTGGCCACAGGCCACAAGTGATTGGTGGACATGCTGGACAGTGCATACTAGTATCTTAATATTTACTTATGTTCTTGCTCAAAATAAAGCCTTTAAGTACTGTTTCCTGTATGTTCTGCCTATTAATATCTACTAAAGTTTTAACGCTGATTCAAGATGATCAGCTTCTTTGCAGTTAATGAAATCAGTTTTATTTTGCTGAAGTTCCTTCTATACCTGAATATTCCATCTTACCTCTGCACTCTTCTTCAGTGGATGTTGTAGTCTCTAATTTGTTAATTTACAGGTTTTGGAAATAAATAATTTTGATATTCAGTGGAAAAAATATTGACCCAGTTTTGTAATAATCCTAGGAAGCACTTCTAAATAATACTATTAAGTATTCTCCTGGAAGAATTAGTTGATATTATCTTCTAATCAATTCTTAGGAATAATAAATTTTATCCAATTTGAGTTTCTTCAACTCTCGAAAATGAAAATTAATAACTTGTTTTTCTAATATATTTATTAAAAACATATTGTGTATTTCTAACCAGTGATTTCTGTTACTAAGGCAACCCAATCCAGACAGTCTCTTTCTGGAGCTGGTCATCACGATGTCTTACTTTAGGCTACCAGGGCTTCAAGAAGTTGTTTCTAAACTTTTGAATGATGGGAGTTTTTTATTCCAAACACAGTTTTTAAAGATAAAAATCGTATTTTATTTAAGGAGAGAAAACAGGATTGCAATTTACTTTCTCATACTTTTTTCCTCTGAGACTTCAGAGAAATTCTACATGGGATCTCCATGGTGGTGAGTACAGTGAAAAAATGAATGGCTTAGATTAAAAATATTACCATACTCAAATCCTAAATTAGGTTTCTCTTACTTCTTTAACCTCAGAAACTCCTGCACACAAAAGGAAACTCCTTGCTGCTCAAAATACTTCAATAGCAGTTGTAGGTACATGCGATTCAAAAATCATTTCACAGTCAATTCAGTATAATTTGATATAATCATAAAGTATATCATTAAATATAAGTAAAAGCATAACAATTATTTATGTTTCATGTTATGTTTATTCAGAAATTCATACCAAAAATCTTGTCTTTATAGAAATAGAGGAAGTTCACAAAGCATTACTACACATTTTTCATACTCTACTTTCAGCAAGCTATATTCAGACTCTTTGTTAGGTACTAACTACAATAAGAGCTATAGCACAGAAATATCTTTTAAAATACTGTATAAAGTAGAGAGATAAGATTGGCAATAACTAATGCTAAGAATATTATGCATTCTGAGATCATAGACTCTAATTTCTTTTTTTTAAATTATATTTTAGGTTTTGGGGTACATGTGAAGAACATGCAAGACTGTTGCACAGGTACACACATGGCAGTGTGATTTGCTGCCTTCCTCCCCATCACCTACATCTGGCATTTCTCTCCATGCTATCTCTCCCCAACTCCCCACCCTTCACTCTCCCTCCCCTATTTCCCCCCAACAGATCCCAGTGTGTGATGCTCCCTACCCTGTGTCCATGTGTTCTCATTGTTCAACACCCACCTATGAGTGAGAACATGCGGTGTTTGATTTTCTGTTCTCGTGTTAGTTTGCTGAGAATGATGGTTTCCATGTTCATCCATGTCCCTATTGTAAACAGTGCTGCAATGAACATTCGTGTGCATGTGTCCTTATAGTAGAATGATTTATAATCCTTTGGATATATACCCAGTAATGGGATTGCTGGGTCAAATGGAATTTCTATTTCTAGGTCCTTGAGGAATCGCCACACTGTCTTCCACAATGGTTGAACTAATTTACACTCCCACCAACAGTGTTAAAGTGTTCCTATTTCTCCACATCCTCTCCAGCATCTGCTGTCTACAGATTTTTAAATGATCACCATTCTACCTGGCATGAGATGGTATCTCAATGTAGTTTTGGTTTGCATTTCTCTAATGGCCATTGATGATGAGCATTTTTTCATATGTTTCTTGGCCCCATGTATGTCTTCTTTTGTAAAGTGACTGTTCAGATCCTTCGCCCACTTTTGAATGGGCTTGTTTTTTTCTTGTAAATCTGGTTTAGTTCTTTATAGATTGTGAATATCAGCCCTTTGTCAGATGGGTGGATTGAAAAATTTTTTTCCCATTCTGTTGGTTGCTGATTCACTCTAATGACTGTTTCTTTTGCTGTGCAGAAGCTGTGGAGTTTGATTAGGTACCATTTGTCTATTTTGGCTTTCATTGCCAATGGCTTTGGTGTTTTGGTCATGAAGTCCTTGCCTATGCCTACGTCCTGAATGCTTTTGCCTAAATTTTCTTCTAGGATTTTTATGGTGTTAGGTCTTATGTTTAAATCTTTAATCCATCTGGAGTTAATTTTAGTATAAGGTGTCAGGAAGGGGTCCAGTTTCTGCTTTCTGCACATGGCTAGCCAGTCTTCCCAACACCATTTATTAAACAGGGAATCCTTTCCCCATTGCTTTTGTCAGGTTTGTCCAAGATCGGATGGTTGTAGATGTGTTGTGTTGCCTCCGAGGCCTCTGTTCTGTTTCATTGGTCTATATTTCTGTTTTGGTACCAGTACCATGCTGTTTTGATTACTGTAGCCTTGTGGTATTGTTTGAAGTCTGGTAGTGTGATGCCTCCTGCTTTGTTCTTTTTGCTTAGAATTGACTTGGCTATGCGGGCTCTCTTTTGGTTCCATATGAAGTTTAAGGTGCTTTTTTTTTTTTTTCCAGTTCTGTGAAGAAGGTCATTGGTAGCTTGATGGGGATAGCATTGAATCTGTAAATTACTTTGGGCAGTATGGCCATTTTCAAGATATTGATTTTTCCTAACCATGAGCATGGAATGTTTCTCCATCTGTTTGTGTCCTCTCTTATTTCATTGAGCAGGTTTGTAGTTTTCCTTGAAGAGGTCCTTTATGTTCCTTGTCAGTTGTATTCCTAGGTATTTTATTCCCTCTGTAGCAATTGTGAATGGCAGTTCATTTTTAATTTGGCTCTCTTTAAGTCTGTTATTGGTGTATAGGAATGTTGTGATTTTTGCACATTGATTTTGTATCCTGAGACTTTGCTGAAGTTTCTTATCAGTTTCAGGAGATTTGGGGCTGAGATGATGGGGTCTTGTAAATATACAATCATGTCGTCTGCAATTTCAAGAACATTTATTGTTATGTCTTTTCTTCAGAATTTGACAGATGGGTACAGCTCTGCCTTCAGTACAGCTATTCTTGCAAGTTAGTATATATATGATTTTGTTTAAGATAATTTAGTCCCAATTTTATGGACCAAAAAATAGTTACAAATTAGGGTTTAAAAATCATTCAAATTAATAAAATCTTTATACATTCAGGTCATTGAAGAAAACATTGAAGGTTTTCTTTTTGTTCACATTATGATATCAATTTAAACACACAAAATACATTTAAGTCACACTTTTTCCACAAAAAAAGTGTGTTGTGCTTTGAAGGAAAATATCAGAATATAAACTATGTATAAATATATAATTTATATGTATAGGCTCATTTCTATTGTGCTTTGAAGGAAAATATCAGAATATAAACTATGTATAAATATATAATTTATATGTACAGGTTCCTTTGAACTTATTCAACCTCTCATAGAAAAGAAAGGCAATACTTAAAGGAATATAAATGATATGAGGAAGAAATTAAAGTTCTGATAGCAGAGACTTAATAAACAACTTTTAAAAAGTAAAACATAGGATAACGTTAATGAATTTCATGTTGAAGTGCTAGCCTAAGTAACTAACTGAAAATGTATTTAGCATTTATATTATATACTATATCTGCTATATTCCTAATGCTGAAGAGATGAAGTTATAGAGCTCACTCTCTACCCTCAGGATGATTATAAGCATATTCTTCAACTTATATTTTATGTTTCATTTATAAATATACTATTGAGGTTGGTATTAAGGTATTCTGAGAACAAAACTAACTTAACAAGTGGATGTCCCTTCTCTGTGCTCTCTCCATGTCATCTTTCTCTCCTGAACCAAATACTTTCTGAGATCTTCATAGCACTTTGCTCAGGTGGGCTAGGGTCTCTTGTAGTTTCTCCTGAGGATAAGTGTAATATTAATCTATGAGAAGGGGTGGTTGTGTTTGGAGACCACTTTGGGAGAGAGACACATTGCAAAGCCACAGTTGACTATCTGAACATCAATATGGTCTGATATCTGCAGGTATCCTTGGGAATAGAATCATATCAGAAACCTCAACTATGCCTAGTCTAGCCCTAAGAAGCCAATTAACAGTTGGAAAAAATTACTGTGATGTTCCCACTCCTTAGGATGGAAAAATAGGAAATAATATTTTTCCTAGTACCTCAGAGAGATCCAGTTGCCACAGTGAGAAAAACGTAAGTAAAAACAATAATATTCAGCAAAATAGATCTAATGTAGGAGGCAGACATGTGTAATTAATAAGATTTAAGAAAAGTCTGTGGCTTGAAAAAAGTCAATCCATTCAAAATAAAAATCCAAAAGACATAATTTAACTGTTAATTCAGTGCACAAGTTAATTTACAAGATGGAAAATGTTAAAAGTTGAGTTAACAGCTTGGGAAATCAAGTTAAAGAAATATCAATATCATAAAACAAAAGTATAAAGAAATACAAGAGAAAAATCAGATACATTAAAGATATATAAGTTGATATATAAAGTAAAAATAGATAAATATTAATAAATATGAGGTATACATACAGAGAGGTGAAAATTAAACTAAGAATAAAAGAAAATTTTCTTGATACAGAGAAAATAGACTTGCAGATTGAAAAGACTTAGACCAAATTCATGAGAAAAATCATATCCAGTTATATGATTTCTAGTTATTAAAATTGTTTGACCCTAAAAAATTAACGGAAATAAAAATCTACAAAATCATTAACCAAAAGAAAAAAAATTGACATTGGGATCCTTTACTTATAGTGGCAGCTAAAATATACAACTGACTACCATCAACAGACTATTATGAATGTAGAATGCAAACATGAGATAAGATGGATGAGATGGAAAGAAAATAAAATCATGGTGAAAGAATTTTGCAATATTTATAAAGCTAGATCAAAATATTCAAAGACAAATAATGGCACTAAAATTGCTAAATTAGGTTTCTTAAAACATAGCTATTGTAAACAGTGCTGCAACATACACAGGAATGCCTAAATGTCCAGTAACAGACAATTGGATAAAGAAGATGTGGTTCATATATACAATGGAGTACTATTCAGCCATAAAAATGAATGATATCTAGTCATTTGCAACAACATGGATGGAACTAGAAACTATGTTAAATGAAATAAGCCAGACACAGAAAGACAAATATCACACATTCTCACTTATTTGCAGGTCTAAAAAATCAGAACTGAGGTCATGGACATAGAGACTAGAAGGTTGGTTACTAGAGGCTGGGAAGCATAGTGAGGAGTTGAGGCTGAGGGCAGGTGGAGATGGTTAATGGGTACAAAAAAGTTAGAACGAAAAAAGCATACTATTTTATAGCACAACAAGGTGACTAGAGTCAATAAAAACTTCACTGTACATTTTAAAATAACCTTATGTTTGTAACTCAAAAGATAAATGTTTGAGGGGATGAATACCCCAATTCTCCATGATACACTTATTTCACATTATATGCCTATATCAAAACATTTCCTGTACCCCATGAATATATATGTGTAACAACAAAAGTTAAAAATAAAAGAATTTTAAAAACTAAACAGCTATTCTTCAGGGAATATTTAGATTAAATAAAAGATAAAAATTACTAAACTATCTCAAGAAGTTGGAGTGATGTCAAAGAGGGTATTTAAATTATAAAAGATAATACCAAGGGTGGAAAGGAGAGAATGAGAAGACAGACACTGAATCACACATATTTCCCAGTGACAGTCAGCCAGGCCCCACATAGCTTCCTATATGACAGAAAGATGACCAGATATATGTGTCACCAAACACCAGGGCTTCAATGTAAGTCCCCTTGCTTACCACAGAGAAAGTCAATCATTGATACAGTGAGTATTGCTAAGGAAGAAAGTTTTATTATATTACCAGAAAGTTTTATTATATTACCAGCCAAAGAGACAGGAGTAAAACCTCAAATCATCCCCATTCTTCAACCAAGTTAGGTGTTTTTGTGGCAGGGAAGGAAAACAGGAGGAGCAGGGTCAAGAGTTGATCAACAGTCAGCAGATGATCAAATGTGGGGTCAAGTATCTCACTCCAACTATGTGTGGTAAGACAGGAATTAGTGGGGTGGAAAAAAATTGGTCAAACAGAATTGAGTATAGTGATCTAAAATCCTCAGCTCCTTGATATCATACAGAAGGCCTGATGGTTAGTTTCCTAAAAAAATATGTAAGATTAAAATTGGGCTGGTTTTGGTCTCCCCTTTTATTTATCAGTTTCTAAATCATGGCAAATAAGGTCATCAACTTTTCTGCCTGCTTCATGCTGAGGATGGTTGTTATAGGATAATGAAACTTACCTGAGTTTCATTATTTTGTCTGAGTTCTAAATATTAATTTAAGGCCATTCGAGGATCCATAAGACCATGGTTATCCCCTAGAGGAATCCTAGAGGAGCAGTTTTACCCAAGCTGTCAATCCATGGCTTAACACTGCCTGACTTGACAGATGAGTTGGTGGTCAGCAACACCTAAAAGGGGCTGACCCCATTGTGGTTGCAGATGGCCTTCAGCCTGGTGGATTTCCAGGTCGTCATCAGGACTTTGTCCCCAGGTTTCAGAGTGAAGAGGCACATTGTAGGAAACTAGAGTCTTTTGAAAGAAAACTCAGAATAATTAATGTGTTTCATAGTTGTTTCATATATAATCTAGCTTGTTTCAGAGGAAGAAAAATCCTCAAGTGGCAGGTAGTCCAAGACACTGAGAAATGAAATTATTCTCCTTTCTTTATAACCTTCCTTACTGAAAATACATCTTCATATATCCATAACTTTCATCTTTCTCCCCTACTTACTGATTCCTTTCTAGCTTGTTTTACAAATAACGTTTCAAAGTCCGTTGTTTAAATTAACCTTTAGTTAACTTCTGAGTTAGACAAAGTTATTCTTTCTCTAAATAAGAACACTTTTTTTGACATGTTTTATTTACAGGATTATATGAAAACTAGAATTCTTAGTCTCACTAACTTAAATTTCAGTGAAGACCTGGGAAACAAGAAATCCTGAACTGTCAATTCGATATTAGCATTTATAGATAAGAACATTGCACAATTTTTGAAAACATGTTTTCCCATGTCACAATCCTTTCTTAATCGGAAATTACCTAAACATACAATAAGCATCAAAATTAACTAAGATTTTAAATTATAAAATTTCACCTACAAACTTTTGCCCATCTACATGTACTCAATATTTTACTTTCTAACAATTTATCTAAATTGCTTCTGAGAACAGATATTAGACAAAGCTAGCCATTATTTCAAGTTCTTTCCTTGTTGACCATTTTTATAGCCTATGATTATCAGGTGTTCACCTAAGTAACAACCTTAGAGTTAAAGGTATTTTCAACAATAACTCAGAAGATTCAGCTGTTTCTATTAAATCAACAACATTAGTCTTATTTGTCAAAAGATAACACATAGATCATTTTGTTCTTGGCTGAGTTTACAGTCTTAAACCTTTGGTGCCAAACCCTGACACCTTAAAATATCCAGCAAAGAGAAATATAAAGTCCAGATAAAAATGCATGCAGATAATTCTGAAGACAATTCTATTTTTATTTTACCAATTACCTTAAAACTTGTTTAAAGATATACTTAATTCATGTGAACTTGAATGTACAAACTCTTTATTTATGTGCCAATTTGGTACCTTATAAAAACAACACATAACACCAAACAAAGATGCACACATATAAAGATCCAATAGCTTTTACCTTGGAACTCTAGCCACGAGATACTAATACAAAATCACTGGTTTATGAAAATGTTAACCTGGCTAAACTTTGTTTGCCTTGATAGGTAATCTAATGAGGCTGTGATCCAAAATTTTAGGTAAAGTAGTTTCCATGTAAACAATGGAGCCAAAGAGCACCACAGAAGAACATCATGTACTAACCAGGTCTGGCCCTGCTCAGAACAGCAGCATATAATAACCTGCTTTTCCATTCAACAACAAAATGAAGATGGTATTACAATTCAAAGACCTTTCAAGATTAGATGATACCGGGCGTGTTCACGGTGGTATGGCCTACCCATGGCCCCAAACTACGTTGAGATCAACCCTAAAGACGGGTTCGAGTTCTAGCCCAGCCTTCACTCTCGGATAGAACTGCAACCCCCCCATGACTACACTGATACACAAAAACAATCAACAAAATGCAGTCCAACTGCTGCAGCAACAAACAAACCCCAAGAGTGCCCACACTGAAACAGGGTGCTTCCTCCCTCTATTAGACTTGTTCAACTTGCAAACAGCAATTCCTTTAAAACTTACCAAGTTTTTGAGAACAACAGATCCTGCTGTCTGGGCCCACAAAAGACATCTACTTGTCTAGATGCAGATGTTCTTCTGAGGCAATCAGGAATATAGTTGAGGTCCTCAGAAGCAGGGCCAAAGAGAGACAGAAATCCACCTCTGGCCAAAAATGGTTGGGCGACAGCCAGAAGGGATTGCAAAACTCTCCGGGCCCACAGCAGCTGAGCCGATAGCAACATGTTCCTGGTCAGGGAAGCAAAATCTGTTACTGACACTAGTTCAGTCTCGAGCCGTTTGCTTGCAACACAAAAAGGCAGTCACTAAGATGAGCGCTGCCAGGGAAGAGGCTTTATTCTCTTACGGGTGGCGTCAACCAGAGACAAAAGCCAAACCTCAAATCTGCCTCCACTCTAACCAAGGTTACCCGTTTATATAGTAATGAAGGAAAACAGTAGGGGCAACAAGAAGAGTTGATCAACAAGCAGCAGGTGACAAAATGAGAGACCTGGCATCTCATTGCATACACGTGCAGAAGGACAGGAAGGGAGGAAGGGTAAAGGAGAGGAATTGGTCAACAGGCAACAGGTGCGTCCAATTGTTTAGGTGCAGTGATCCGAAAGCCTCAGCTCCCTGATATAGTCCAGGAGGCCTGAAGGTCATTTTCCTGAGGAAAGGTATAAGTTTACAATTGGGCCAATTTCACCTCAAGCAGCAATATTATATATATAGAATGAAACATATAATAAATAATACACGCACATTAAATACAATAACATGTATTAAATTTGCCATGCATCCCATAACTATATAACATGTATATCTATTAAAAATGCATACATATAGCTTTGTGTACACACATATACGTGAGGAGTTAGTTTATGCAAGAGAAAAACAATTGTGTATTCAATCATGCTTAAGTATGCAAAATAATAATAGTAATGAATGTCTGTGTCTAGATAGACATAGTGTTTATGAAACCCTAACATTTAAGCCTCATTATGTCTATTACTATTCCATAAATGCAGTCGTTGCAAATTGCAGAATAGGTACAAATTTCTCATATGTAAGAAGATGTGGTCTGTTGAACTGTGAACTGTGAAATAACCTCTTATATTAAAAACTGCTTTTAAATGGCTATTATAAATCAAACATTTTTAGTTATTATAATATTCAAGCTGCCATAAGAATCACATTCTCTAAGTGTTTGCTAGCTTTGGTATCAAACTCAGAGTGATGGTCCCTGCCTTTATCTATGCTTCTGTTCTACACAATTATAAAAATTCTTTTGAAAATCTTATTTTCTTACCTAATGCCTAGTGTTACAAAAGAATAAATGATGATGACAAAATGTTTCCTTGTAAGACCAAGTTAATATTTAAGGATTTTTAAAAATTATACTTTGAGTTCTGGGGAACATGTGCAGAACGTGTACATTTGTTACATAGGTATACACATGCCACGGTGGTTTGCTGCACCCATCAACTTATCATCTACATTAGATATTTCTACAATGCTATGCCTCACCTAGCTCCCCAGCCCCTAACAGGCCCCAGAGTGTGATGTTCCCTTCCCTGTGTCCATGTTTTCTCATTATTCAACTCCCACTTAGGGATGAGAACGTGTGGTGTTTGGTTTTCTGTTCCCATGTTAGTTTGCTGAGAATGATGGTTTCCAGCTTCATCCATGTCCCTGCAAAGGACATTAACTCATCCTTTTTTATGGCTGAATAATATTCCATGGTGTATATGTGCCACATTTTTTAATCCAGTCTATGAACAGACACTTCTCAAAAGAAGACATGTGGCCAATAAATACAAGAAAAAAAACTCATCATCACTGGTCGTTAGAGAAATGTAAATCAAAACTATATTGAGATACCATCTCATGCCAGTTAGAATGGCACTCATTAAACACTCAGGAAACAACAGATGCTGGAGAGGATGTGGAGAAATAGAAACACTTTTACACTGTTGATGGGAGTTCAAATTATTTCAACAATTGTGGAAGACAGTGTGGTGATTCCTCAGGATCAAGAATCAGAAATACCATTTGACCTAACAATCCCTTTCCGTTACTGAGTATAGACCCAAAGGATTATATTTAGGATTTTATAATCAAGCACTTACTCACTGTTTTTCCTTATATGAGCACCTGCAAGCTAAACAGTAATGACAAAGGAAGTATGTCTTAGAAAGTATTAATATTGTTTCTCTCTATTGTTTCTGCCACAGCATAAATGAAGCAATATTTACAAATACTTACTCAGCTTTCTGAGAAGTAGACTATGTCTTGCTAACTTACATTTATTTAAATAAGTGCATATTTTGTTGAGTTCAATTCTAAGAATCTTTTCTTGAAAGGCAAATTTTATTTAAAAATATATAAGTAGCAGAAATAGCCAGCAAAAACTTGAGTTGATAATTGTATCACCCACTAACAGGTGAATAAATATATATAATATAGCTATAAATACATATTGCTGTGGAAATTTCTGCACATACTAAATAGAATATTCAATTTTTGTGAGAAACTAAAAAAAGTGGCTCTCTAATTGAAAAACAGCAATTTGCAGAGTGAAATATACAGCATAAATCCCATTTTTTAGGAAAACTACAATGTATGGGAAAGGTTGTATAAATAAATATATCTTTGTAATTGATTGCAAGATCATACAGAGAGTTGTAAAATTATCTCACAGATGGTGAAATTGGCAAGATGAGGGGACAGGAATACTATGGATGTGATTTCCTATGATAAATTTAAAGAACTATTAAACAATAGAGAAAATAATAGAATACATAAAAGTAATAATATAATTGGCACCAAGTTTAAGAAAATGTTTTATTTTCCCTGTTATCCATCTTTAGTAGGATACAGTTCATTGAAATAGTTTTATGTATATTTCTAAATGCATGTCTATTCAAGCCAACTAAACATTTAATGATGATACATTTTTTTAAAAAAATTATTTTGCAAATCAGAAACTCAAGGACATGTACTGATATAATCAATAATGTAGAGTACTAAAGAATTAGCATTAGCAATAATACAGGCAATTCCAGATTATCTCAAATATATAGCTTTAAAAAACTATCATGACTTGAGAGAAAGTTCCTTTGTAGACTATTTTTTTCTGTTAGCTACTGTTGATCTATTTCAACCAAATTTTAGTGAAGTGATATGGAAAGACTAGTTGTATATTTAATAGGAACAGGGACAGTAAAATCATAAATGTTATGCTCTACAATACAAACATTTATATTACTTTCACTAATGTAGCAGAAAACATTTGTCATTGCGTATTTGTGCTCAGTAATCTTCCAAAATGTATTTCTGGAGAATATTTAAGCAGAGCTGTAGATATGAAAACCAGAGGGAATTGTTTTCTTTTATAAAAGAAAAATACTGCAGGGAACATTGGCTCATACCTGTAATCCCAGCAATTAAGGAGCTTGAGAGAGAAGAATCATTTGAAGCTAGGAGTTCCAGACCAGCCTGAGCAACATAGTGAAACACTGTCCCTAAAAAAAAAAAACAAAAAATTTTGTTTTTATTATTAAAAAAAAAAAAAAAGTTTGGTCTGGTTTGGTTTGGTTTGGTTTAATTAGCCAGGTGTGATGGTGCCTTCCTGAAGCTCTAGCTACTTGGGAGGCTGAGGTAGGAAGATCACTTGAGGCCAAGAGTTCAAGGCTGCAATGAGCTATGATCATGCCACTGCACTTGCTTGTGTTACAGAGCAAGACCCATCTCTAAAATCAAAAAGAGAGAGAAAGAGAGATACCATTGTAGAATGTGTAAAGAAAAGCCCTGCCAAAACGAGTCTGTTCATTTTTCTAATACCATTGAATAACTGTCATAGACATTTAAATATTTATGTAACTTTTTATGTAATTATTTTAAACAATTTATTGTTTATTTTCCTCAACAATGATAGCATTTTCATTTTTAAGCACCATTGCTGCCAAAACCTGAAATTCTAATTAACTGGCTAAAATAAGCATGTTAGGATTTTAGATCTGGTTTATAAAATACACATAAGAATTATTCATTAACATTTTATTGTGGAAATGGTTTCATGTATACAAAAGTAAAGATAATTGTATCATATATTCCCATGAACCAGTTTTAATATTTACCAATCCTCCAATTTCTCTGGAATATTCATAAAATCACAAACTATGTCATTTAACTGGTGGATTTTTCAGTGTATATTTCTGATATAAATCTATTTTATATATCACAACCATACCACTATCATACCTAGTAAAATGAACAGTTCTTTAATATTATCTACTACCTAGCCCATATTCAAATCAATTGTCTTAAATATAACTTAATTTATCTAAATACAGGTTTAGAAAAGCCCACACATTGCACATGGTTGTCATGACTAAAATTTCTATTATTAATTCATGACTAAAATTTCTATTATTCTCTATTAGTCTCCCCCATCCCTCGCCCTCAATGATCTCTTTTTATTCCAGTACTTTGAGAAATCAAGTAATTTGATATGTTTTAAGATACACATCCTGGAACTTTTGCATTAAAAACACATTTTTCTTTATCATATTCAAGATTCTTTTTGATCATGTTTAACAGTTTCTTCCTTTGGACCTCATACTTGTAATCCAGGTTCCGCAATAAAGAATCAAGAACAAACAATTTTCTCATTGTCATCTTAAACATCTAGTTTGCTTGCATAATTTAATACACTTTTTACTTATCTCCACACCTGATAACAGTTTTTTGTGATTGCTCAAATGTCCAAAATCACTATTTAGAAGATTATGCATAGATGACAGGAACAATATTATTTAATATTATTTATGTTCATAATTATCTGTGGTCTTTATACTTTGGTAGGATATAAAATCTTTGCTTCCTTGAATATATTGAATAAATTTCTCCAAGTCTTTACTATTGTGAACAGTGCTGCAATAAACATGCATGTGTATGTGTCTTTATGGTAGAATGATTTACAATCCTTTGGTTCTACACCCAGTAATGGGATTGCTGGGTCAAATGGTATTTCTATTTCTAGATCCTTAAGGAATCACCACACTGCCCCCACAACGGTAGAATTAATTTGCACTCCCGCCAACTGTGTAAAAGCATTCCTGTTTCTCCACATCCTCTCCAGCATCTGTTGTCTCCTGATTTTATAATGATTGACATTCTGTCAAGAGATGGTATCTCAAAGTGGTTTTGATTTGCATTTCTCTAATGACCAATGATGATGAGCTTTTTTTTGTATGTTTGTTGGCTGCATAAATGTCTCCTTTTGAAAAGTATCTGTTCATATTCTTTGCCCACTTTTTGATGGGGTTTTATTTTTTTTCTTGTAAATTTATTTAAGTTCTCCATAGATTCTGGATATTAGCCCTTTGGCACATATACACCATGGAATAGTTTGCAGCCATAAAAAAGGATGAGTTCATGTCCTTTGCAGGGACATGGATGAAACTGGAAACCATCATTCTCAGCAATGTGACACAGCAACAGAAACCAAACACCACATGTTCTCACTCATAAGTGGGTGCTGAACAATAAGAACACACAGACACAGGAAGGGGAATATCACACACCAGGGCCTGGGGGTTGGAGGGCTAGGAGAGGAAAGCAGGGAGTAGAGGGGCTAGGGGAAATAGTATTAGGAGAAATACCTAATGTAGATGGCAGGCGATGGATGCAGCAAACACCACCATGGCACATGTATACCTATGCAACAAACATCCACAATCTGCACATGTACCCCAGAATCTAAAGTATAATAAATTAAATAAATAAATAAATAAATTTCTCTATTGTATTCCATTATAAAATGTTATTTTCAAGAAATCTTGTACCTATTTGCTTTCTCCCTTTGTAAGTAACTTAATTTTTTCCCCCTGGATTCCAAATGTGTTTTTAAAAATCTTTAACTAGAGTAGTTTCAATGGGTTATACCTTAGCATTACTCAATCTCAATTGAAATTTCCATATAATATTGTACTCTTTCAATACAAAGCCTTAAGTAACATTTTGTTTTGGAAATATTTTCTTTAATTATAATTATTAATCTTTGTTCTATTTCATCTGATTTTTTACTTCAGGGATGCCAATCATACTATATTGGATCATCTTCACCTGTCTACTTTTTCCAATTTTCTCTTGAAGATTTCTTTCTTTTTTTTCACTTTTAATTTCATTTTCATTCAGAGATATTGTCAGAGGTCCTATCTAACAATAATTCCTCCCTTTGGAACTCATAAATGTGATCCAGTTCCCATAATGAAGAATTAGGGACAGAAAGGAAAAAGAAACGTTCGAAATTGGGTGGAAAATATGTATGTTTCTACACCATCCCTCTCACCCTGTTTTCTATTTTCTCTACTGTGTCTCAACAATCTGTTCAATTATGAACTCCCTTTATATTCACATATATTAAGTTTTAACATATTATTCAATTGCACAAGCCATTCTGTTAGTCCCTTATCACCTCTCAATTTAGGAAGCAGCTGCTTAAATTGTTCATTCCAATTTTTTATTTTCCCTCTATTTTGTGAATAATCAAGTATGATGTTTCTCAGTCCATTGTCATGGCATCTGCAATAAACTGAGTTCCTTGATCAAATGGTACATATGCAGAAGGTTCATTTTGAACTGTTTTCTGCTCTAGGCATTTAACAGCTTTTTAGCGGCATTTCTTTTTTGGTTCATGGGTGCATAAATCCAAATCTAGATTGGGTGTTGAATGTGATCAAGGTCCTTTGGTGTCTACCCAGCATCATGGGTAAAGGGTCAATGTAATCCACCTACAAGCTATGGGTCAGCCTGGATCTGCTCCAGGCTGCTTAATTTCTGATGGTGCTCTTGACAAAATAAGGCAATTGTTAGTAATATCATGAGCTTTTGAGAGAGACAGTATGAAACAGGTTTTGTTTGTTTGTTTGTTTGTTTTTCCTGCTAGTCAGTTTATTGCTTCATGCCTCCATGGCCATTTCCAAAAGACCACTTTCAAAGAGCCAACATGAGCATTCACTTCTTGGTTTCAGTTCCTCTTTTGCATTTGGATGGGCTTCTCTTGATGGGCATCAATATGCCTGATTTTGATTTCTTAAATCCTTAAATTTGTCATAATCTAGCACCTGACACTGAGATTCCTTTTATTTTCCAGTTATCTAAGGTTCATTTTCATAATATATTATTAGTCTATTGGTTATTGCCTCTAAATAGTAAAAACTCATACTATATCATTATTTCTGTAATTATGTTTTATCTGATGCCATGAGGAATGCCTCTTAATTATGCCCATTTATTGACTTTATCATTTCCCTCTTTCATTTACATATAACCATCAACTAGTCACAGGACAGATGTTTTTGAGATTGCGTAGTAAGTTTGCACTCTTGAGACAACATCTGTAAACCATGATGTATTTTTAGTGTCCTCAAATTATTAATTATTGGATGTATCACATTGAGCCAGATGGTTAGGCAAATCCTCAGGAAGATTTAATGAATGACCCAAAGACATAGAAACATGTTCTTTTGTTATTGCTACCTTTATTGGTAGGAATGTTGCATATTCTTGAATATACCATTTCCATTTAATGAGGAAAGTCTTTGTATAGCACTTCTCTCCCAGTTACAATGACCAGTATAATATAACCCCGGCTACGATGGGCATTTCAGGCCTCAAAATAACTGTATGACATTCACCAATAGAAGGACTTTCCATTAAAGCCCATTAATCAGCTATCATTTCAAATGATGTGTACCTTGAAGATGTATCAGATTATTTCCTAATTCAAAATCCCAGTAGTTGCTGCTGGGTGTCAGTAACAGACTTTTGCCAGACTTCAGTCAATGTGGCCACACAATGCAGGCACTTCCAAAATCATTCAACTGTGCTGGTTATGAGGCCATAACCAGCTTGATTGCATTCTGGCTTTCTGAAGCTCAAAGGAGGCCTGTTCTGCTCAAAGCTCGATTCAAAATCATTGCTTTTCCTGGTAACTTTATGAATACAGGCTAGTAACATTCCCAGATGTGATGTGTTCTCTCCAGAAACTGAAAAACAAAATCACGCTCTCTGCCTTTTGTTTTATTTTTGCATCTGTCAGCAACAATTACTTATTTTATGTTGTCTGAAGAATATCTCCAGTTGTCCTGTGCAAGTGGGACCTAGGATATTATCTATTTGCTATAAGCATTGTACTTTGGTCAGGTTGATCATTGTCTGGTGGTCATATGATTATCAAGCGTTTGTAATTCATACCTAGCCTGGTCTCAAATTGAGTTGGCAACATTATGTCATCAATATAATGGATAACAGGTATTTTATTTTTTATTTCAACTGAATCAAATCTAAGTCTCTTTACAGACTTTCGTATAAGTAGAAGAATTTATATATTCTTGTGGAGCATAATAAATGTGCACTAGAGCCCATTCCACTGAATAAAAATTGAATTTGCCTTCCTTTTAAAATACAGGTGAAAAGGAAGGCACTACCTAAATCAATAATCAAATACTAATCTCCTGTACCTTGATGCACAAGCATGAATTGTTGATATTATATTGTGCACAGAAAATGCTATGTGAAACATCACTGAATTTAGTTTTCTATAAACCATAGATAAACTCCAGAATCCATCAGCTTTTCTTTCCAATTACATTGGACAAGGAATTGATGAGTACTAGCTTCAATAGATGTTCAATTAAAATGAATTTTTTTCTTTTTTTTCTTGCATTTTAGGTTTTGGGGTACATGTGAAGAACATGCAAGATTGTTGCATAGGTACACATGTGGCAGTGTGATTTGCTGCCTTCCTCCCTCCCACCTATATCTGGCATTTCTCCCCATGCCCACTGTCCTTCCCCTATTTCCCTCCAACAGACCCCTGTGTGTACTGCTCCCCTCCCTGTGTCCATGTGTTCTCGTTGTTCAACACCCGCCTATAAGTGAGAACATGTGGTGTTTGATTTTCTGCTCCTGTGTCAGTTTGCTGAGAATGATGGCTTCCAGGTTCATCCATGTGCCTACAAAGGACACGAACTCATCGTTTTTGATGGCTGCATAATATTCCATGGTGTATATGTGCCACATTTTCCCTGTCCAGTCTATCAACGATGGGCATTTGGGTTGGTTCCAGGTCTTTGCTATTGTAAACGGTGCTGCAATGAACATTCGTGTGCATGCGTCCTTATAGTAGAATGATTTATAATCCTTTGGATATATATCCAGTAATGGGATTGCTGGGTCAAATGGAATTTCTATTTCTAGATCCTTGAGGAATCGCCACACTGTCTTCCACAATGGTTGAACTAATTTACACTCCTACCAACAGTGTAAAAGTGTTCCTATTTCTCCACATCCTCTCCAGCAACTGGTGTCTCCAGATTTTTTAATGATTGCCATTCTACCTGGCTTGAGATGATATCTCAATGTTGTTTTGATTTGCATTTCTCTGATGACCAGTGATGAGCATTTTTTCATATGTTTGTTGGCCTCATGTATGTCTTCTTTTGTAAAGCGTCTGTTCATATCCTTTGCCCACTTTTGAATGGGCTTGTTTGTTTTTTTCTTGTAAATCTGTTTTAGTTCTTTGTAGATTCTGGATGTCAGCCCTTTGTCAGATGGGCAAACTGCAAAAATTTTTTCCCATTCTGTTGGTTGCCGATTCACTCTAATGATTGTTTCTTTTGCTGTGCAGTAGCTGTGGAGTTTGATTAGGTACCATTTGTCTATTTTGGCTTTCGTTGCCAATGCTTTTGGTGTTTTGGTCATGAAGTCCTTGCCTACGCCTATGTCCTGAATGGTTTTGCCTAGATTTTCTTCTAGGGTTTTTATGGCGTTAGGTCTTATGTTTAAGTCTTTAATCCATCTGGAGTTAATTTTAGTATAAGGTGTCAGGAGGGGGTCCAGTTTCTGCTTTCTGCACATGGCTAGCCAGTTTTCCCAACACCATTTATTAAACAGGGAATCCTTTCCTCATTGTTTGTTTTTGTCAGGTTTGTCAAAGATTGGATGGTTGTAGATATGTTGTGTTGCCTCTGAGGCCTCTGTTCTATTCCATTAGTCTATATCTCTGTTTTGCTACCAGTACCATGCTGTTTTAATTACTGTAGCCTTGTAGTATAGTTAGAAGTCAGGTAGTGTGATGCCTCCTGCTTTGTTCTTTTTGCTTAGAATTGACTTGGCTATGCGGGCTCTCTTTTGGTTCCATATGAAGTTTAAGGTGGTTTTTTCCAGTTCTGTGAAGAAGGTCACTGGTAGCTTGATGCACCCCAAAAAAGCTCAGGTCCAGACGGGTTCACAGCTGAATTCTACCAGACATACAAAGAGGAGCTGGTACCATTCCTTCTGAAACTTTTTCAAATAATCCAAAAAGAGGGAATCCTTCCCAAATCATTTTATGAGACCAACATCATCCTGATACCAAAACCTGGCATAGACTCAACAAGAAAACTTCTGGCCAATATCCATGATGAACATAGATGCAAAAATCTTCAATAAGATACTGGCATGCCAATTGCAACAGCACATCAAAAAGCTTATCCAGCATAATCAAGTAGGATTCATCCCAGGGATGCAAGACTGGTTCAACATACGCAAGTCCATAAACGTGATTCACCACATAAACAGAACTAAAGACAAAAACCACATGATTATCTCAACTGATGCAGAGAAGGCCTTTGACAAAATTCCACAGCCCTTTATGCTAAAAACCCTCAATAAACTTGGTATTGATGGAACGTATCTCAAAATAATAAAAGCTATTTATGACAAACCAACAGCCAATATCATACTGAATGGGCAAAAACTGGAAGCATTCCCTTTGAAATCAGGCACTAGACAAGGATGCCCTCTCTCACCACTCCTATTCAATATAGTACTGGAAGTTCTAGCCAGAGCAATCAGGCAAGGAAAAGAAATAAAGTGTATTCAAATAGGAAAGGAGGAAGTCAAATTGTCTCTATTTGCAGATGACACGATCGTATCTCTAGAAAACCCTATCGTCTCAGCCCCAAATCTCCTGAAACTGATAAGCAACTTCAGCAAAGCCTCAGGATACAAAATCAATGTGCAAAAATCACAAGCATTCCTATACACCAATAGCAGGCTTAAAGAGAGCCAAATCAAGAATGAACTGCCATTCACAATTGCTACAAAGAGAATAAAATACCTAGGAATACAGCTAACAAGGAACTCTTCAAGGAGAACTACAAACCACTGCTCAATGAAATAAGAGAGGACACAAAGAGTTGGAGAAACATTCCATGTTCATGGTTAGGAAGAATCAATATCGTGAAATGGCCATACTGCCCAAAGTAATTTACAGATTCAATGCTATCCCCATCAAAATGAATTTTTTTTATGCTTTCAATGTATTCTATACATGGAAAGTGGCCTTAGGTAATTGTAAAGATTCCAATCTATCATGTCCAATTAAAACAGGATGAAAAGCAGATGTGCACATTCTTTTCCCAAAAGTTTTGGCAAGGGAAGCTTTTTTCCTTTTGGATATCACTTTTATTTCAATAATATATTCTAGTAAGCATGAGGCAATGACCACAATGTTCATTCATAATTTTCTACTTTCAGCAATACTTTTTTTACCTAAAAGCCTTAATACAGTCAAATTACCACATACTGCTGATTCTATTACACAACTTTTTTTTTTAATTGTACTTTAGGTAATGGGGTACATAAGCAGATCATGCAGGATGGTTACATAGGTACATACATGGCAATGTGGTTTGCTGCCTCCATCCCCCTGTCACCTGTATCTGGCATTTCTTCCCATGTTATCCCTCCCCAACCTCCCCAACCCCTGCTGTCCCTCCCCTCGCCCCCCTCAGCAGATCCCAGTGTGTGATGCTCCCCTCCCTGTGTCCAAACTTTTTAACTTTTTCCTAGCAATTTTAGGTATGACAGTACATTGAGCACCAGTGTCCAGCAATGCTATTAAAGTTTCTTCACTACCCCAGGCCGTTTACCTATACAAATGCAAATGATTTCATGTCAGTTCTTAATGACTCAATTCCACTAAGAAATAGAGATTAAGTGATCTTTACAGTTTCTCCAAAAAAGAGATTTCTGCATACTTTGAGCTAATTTTTTCTCTCCATTAATTTTATTTATTTAGCCATCCAAAGAAAGGATATATGAAGATGAAGCATTTAGTTTCTTCTAAGCTCAGGAAAACAGTAGAGTATATAAACCATTTTCTGAAAGGTTAGCTCTACAAATAAGCTGCATCGGCCAGGTGCAGTGGCTCACGCCTGTAATCCCAGCACTT
Organism: Sapajus apella; assembly: GCF_009761245.1. Taxonomy (NCBI): domain Eukaryota; kingdom Metazoa; phylum Chordata; class Mammalia; order Primates; family Cebidae; genus Sapajus; species Sapajus apella. The sequence continues at coordinate 8,664,546 of NW_022437027.1, forward strand.
TGAGAGGCAGAGGTGGTGGATCACAAGGTCAGAAGATAGAGAGCATCCTGGCCAACATGGTAAAGCCTGTCTCTACTAAAAATACAAAAATTAGCCAGGTGTGGTGGTGCACACCTGTAGTTCCAGCTACTCAGGAGGCCGAGGCAGGAGAATCGCTTGAACCCGGGAGGCAGAGGTTGCAGTGAGCCGAGATCACACCACTGCACTCCAACCTGGGCAACAGAGCACAACTCTGTCCAAAAAATAAATAAAAATAAATCAATAAACAAACTGCATCTTTTTATCAGTTTTCTCTCTAAGATTTCAGAAAGACACTTTTGTTCATTGGACTGCAGATAACATTTTTTAATGGTCAGGTAACAAAATGTAGCAACCAAGAAAAAGCAATGGTGAAACATTGCAAAGACTAAGATCAGAATTTTTCAATTTTAATAATGATTTATTCAAGATTTTTTTATCCAAAATTGTTTTAGTTGCTCTACCTAACATAGCTAGAAAAAAAATCAATAAGTCTATTAGTCTAGTATTTCCAGAGGAATAATTTTAAACCTCTGGATAAAGGATTAATACCTGTTTCATAGAATGCAAGACACTGAGCTTGGATTAAGAGTCTGCCATGTACACAAATGTCTACCAACAATAGATTGGATAAAGAAAATATGGCACATATACACCATGGAATACAATGCAGGCATAAAAAACGATGAGTTTGTGTCCTTCGTAAGGACATGGCTGAATCTGGAAAACATCACCCTCAGCAAACTGGCACAAGAACAGAAAACCAAACACCACATGTTCTCACTCATAGGCAGATGTTGAACAATTAGAACACGTGGACATAGGGAGGGGAGCATCACACACTGCGGTCAATTGGGGGCTTAGGGGAGGGACAGTGGAGAGGTGAGATTGGGGAGGGATAACATGGGGAGAAAATACCAGATATAGGTGATGGGGGGATGAAGGCAGCAAACACCTTGCTATGTATGTACCTATGCAACAATCCTGCATGATCTGCACATGTACCCCAGAACCTAAATTAAAAAAAAAAAAAGAGTCTGCCATGTAGAGTGGAAATTGTAGGCATAATTGTCCAAGGTAATATAGAGTTAATATATATAAAATGAAACTCCACTTGTCACACCACCACTGGAACTCAGAAAGATGGTACAAATGAGAGTAAATGTAGTTTTGTGTCAACCCAGCATCATTGTACTCCTGCTAATTGAAGCCAACAGGAGAAAATCTGCTATGGACAGAAAGCAACATACCCACCTTCTCTGTGTCTGGGGAATGGTGGTAGCAGTAGCAGAAAGGAAACAGGCAGTGAAGCATAGCATAAAGATCTTTTATAACAATTCTCCACCACTGCAAATATCAGTGCATGCATGCATGCATATATAGTTATTACTATATAAATTATACCCTTGTTCTACTTTACTAATATATAAATTTTAAGATATGTACCAGTAATATAGAACATGCAGAAAATAAGAAAAATAATAAAAGAGTTCCAATATGTTCTTCCACATCCTAGTGACTCCTCTCCAGCACTGCATGGAGTATATGTACCTCATTGGAGACCAGCGTTGTAAGGAGGAGATGCTAAGGTTAGACTCACTTATATTCGATTAGATGAAATAATTCCCAGCTTTTAAATGCTTTATAAATGCAACTATCCATGTAGACTTATAACATTTTATTTTTTCACATTTTCAAATTTTCATACAGTTTTATTTTACATAAACTTAAAACCCTTTTCAAAGCCCTAAAAGAATTTCAAATCCAGAGGTTCAACTACCCTTGGAATTTTGTTTCTCCATAGAAAACCTCAAAAATAATGAGGCAATGATGGTTTAAAAATTAATAAAATTCTCTCATGTCTCATTACTAAACTGAAACCAATTTACTCTATAGACTGGAAAACAGATTTTTCTTAAAATAAACCTATAAAATTAAGATTGGAATTTCTGTTGAGAGGGAAATGGAGAAGGGAGAAAGAAGAGAGATTTCCTGCCCTTGATCACATAATTATGTAAACCCTAGACTATATTACCATTAGGTATTTGCCTATAGTTTACTAGAAATCTTTTATCTTTTTCTCTTGAGCAGTTTCATCCTATTAGAAATCTGATTTTCAGGTTACTAATGAACCCATCAAAGGAAATATGCTCATAGGTGTTTTGTTTAAAACGTGGGACATAAGGACTCATTTCCTCACAATCAGTGGTGATATTCAAAATACCTAACTAATATGGTAATATAAATTAAATATAAACTGAAATATAAATAATTTTAAAAGATATTTTGTTTATTTTCCATTTCGTTGACATTTTAGAAATTGTTGGTGTTTTTGTATGTTTGTTTCATCCTATTTTACCCTGTGTAATGATTCAACATAGAGAAACCATATTAGCCTCTTCCAGTGAATTCCCAATTAAATTGAGGCCAGAGAGCATGGTGATTAAGACTATGGCCCTTGCTGTTGAAATATCTGAATTTTAATCCTGCCTCTGACAATTAAGATTCAAATTACTTCTCTGTTATTCAGTTTTCTCATTCATAAAAAAAGATATTAATAATAATTATGCACAACCATTTCTAATATGATGTCATTATAAATGTTCCTGAAAAGACTTCTGTCCCAGAAAAGAAATTACATTTTAAAAAATGGGGAATGTGGGGAAAACAGGATTAAAGTCTCAAAATTTATGTGACTTAGTGATAACAGCACTAACAATAATTATGATTAGTACTTGGGGAGATGTTTAGCATGATTGGAGACAGCCTCAGCAGATAATAAAATGCACCAACTTCCTAATAAAAAAAGTCATCATTCCTTAATTTGCCAATCACAGGTGCACTAGCATCTACACAAGCTTAGTATCAGATGTTATCCTTTTAGTTGTTGGGACCCTGAGAAGCTCCAGAGGCTCCCAGGGAAGAGGATGGGACTTCAAATGAAAAAAAAAAGAGAATATATTCACATTTCAATCAACTGAAAAATGTATCAATACTATAAATACTAGTGCAGCCACTTCAACACAACTCCTATCAGTTGTGTAGGCAGCCATGGAAGTATTGAAGTTGTTAATAATTTGTTTATAGAGATTATGTGACAGAAATGTTTATATAATATCATTATTATAATTTTAAATTAAATTTTAAATTATGGAAGTAAGAACTTTCATATTCATTTTCAAAGCTATTTTATGTAAATGATTACATGCTAAAATCCTACGTGTGCTTTTAAAAATATTTCCTGTGGTCTCATATTTACCTTCTATGTTTGAATATTTTAAATATACATAATATATTACTGCAATTATGCATGTATATAACTTTTAAATAAAAGTACATATATTGACAGTGTATGCTTTTTTAGTTGTCAATCAATATACTTAGTAGAATACCATGCTAGCCAGAGTTAAATAGTACAAAGATTAAAATGCAATTAATACTTTGGAAGGTTAGCTATGTTTGAATTTTTAATCTAAACCATATTAATAATCTATAATCAAAATGGAGGTTGCTTGTAGATTATGGTCTTAGAAATGCCCTTAGATACCAAGAACATTGTGAAATAAATGTATACCCAGAAAATTTTGTATGTCATTATTAGCAAATTTTATCTATTTTCTTTTTTTTGAGACAAAGTCTTGCTGTCACCCAGGCTGGAGTGCAATGGTACAATCTTAGCTTACCATAACCTCTGCGTACTGGGCTCAAGCAATTCTCCTACCTCAGCCTACTGAGTAACTGGAATTATAGGCATGTGCCACCAGCACGGCTAATTTTTGTATTTTTAGTAGAGACCGGGTTTCACCATGTTGGCCACGTTGGGCTTGAACTCGCCCACCTCAGCCTCCCTAAGTATTGGGATTACAGGCGCGAGCCACTGAGCCTAGCCTAAATTGTATGTCTTTTCTATGTAATATAATTTTACTCTTCTAGAGCTTATGCAGTGATCATAATATTTATTGAAAAAATATACCTACCATTAATGAGGCATATTTGTAAGTAAAGATATCAGCACCTTCAGTGTACACTAATTTCTAATTCCTCTTTCAAATGATAGCAAATTAATATATAGCACAGAAAATATATACAAATCATAGAAGCCTATAATTTTAGGGATTAACTTGATTCAATTATTACCTACAGAGTTCTTAAAGCAAACTTGCTTTAGACCAGCAATCCCTTAATTCCTTTAATTGTCTCCCTTTTGTAATAGGAATGTCTATTTTTGTGTCTGTTCCATCATTCTATTTTGAAAAAAAGATAACTTGTTTCCCAGTTTCAGAGGCCTGTGTATAAAGAGAAATTTTGTCCAAAGGTGGATTATACCCAGAGTTTCATGCATACCTCATTTAGGTGATGGGACAGGAGAATTTTTGAGTGGATATTTAAATAGAATTTTGGACCTAGAGTTTGTGGTGGAGAATGGATTAAGACTTTTGAGAATGTTGGATGAAATGCATATACTTTGCACATGGGAAATACATGAATTTTGAGGAGCAAGAGGGTGGACAGTTGTGGGAAGAATTGTGTTCCCACTCCCCAAAAACTATGTTCTAATACTAGCCACTCAGTATCTGTGAATGTGACCGTATTTGAAAACAGGATTTTGAAGAAGAAATCAAGTTGAATTTAGGTTTGGAGTTGGCCCTAATCACATGACTAATGTCCTTATGAAAAGAAGAAATGTACACACTGAGAAACATATAGGAATGATAAAATGAAGAACACAGGGAAAATACCACATAATAACAGAGGTAGAGATTGGAGTGTTGCATCTATAAACTAGGGAACGCCAGAGTTTGCCAAAAGCCAGGAGAAGGGAATAGAACATATTCTCCCTCAGAGACTCCAGAAGGACTAACCTTGCCCATGACTCGATTTCAGAGTTCTAGTCTCACAAATGGTGAAAAACAAATTTCTGTTGTTTTAAACCACTTGGTTTGTGGTACTTTGTTATGATAGATCTGCGAAAGTAATGCACATGTCAAATTATACTGCTACAGAAAGGTCAAGAAAGTTAAGGAAGGGAAATGACAATTTGGTTTAGCATGCAGGTAATTGGTAGGAGAGTACATTGACTGAAGAATATAACATTTAATACTTAAAAATTACATTTTGAGTAAAGCAGGGAAAATATTGAGTTTAGATATGTTGTTAAAGCAGCTCACCTAGGAATGAAAGAAGAGATAAAAGTGGTAATTATAAGGGATGTGGTCAAGAAAGGGTATTTTAATGTAGATTCTTAGATATGTTTCATTACTAAAAAGGGGGGGAAGAATGAGATGTTGAAGAGAGGAAAAAAGATGAATGATTGAAAGAACACATCGTACAGATCAAAGAATGGGGTTTAGGATGGGGAAAACCACTGTAATTGAGATAATAAACAATGAAAAGATGGGTAAAATCCACAGCAATGTCGAAATTCTTGGCTGACAATTTTTAATTTTGCAGATCAACTGGATACAGTATCGTTTTTTTAGTATGAGAAGGAAAGTGTATAAGAAAGAGATTTGAAGACTTGATGATCTTGGAAACAGGAAATGATTTAAACTCCACATGGAGAGGGTGTCTGGTGAAGTACAAGAATTTTTAAGGAGGACCTGTCAGCATAATTAAGTGGAGGTGCCTTGACTGATTGTCAGCAATGCTCAGTAGCTTGATTGTAAGACTTCAAAACTCACAGAGTGGAACAGACGGAATAAAGCTGCAAAACTACATTAATGAAATAACAAAGGAAAGAAGTATAATGCAAGCGTAAAAGGGCTAGGCTGTGATGATCTGAAATTGGTAAGGAAGAAAAAAATATCTCAACATGGTAGGAAACAATGACCATACTAACACTAAAAGTGTGAGAGAACTGTCAAGTAGAAGATTGTTGTCAGAGACAGAAATCTGGAATTTTGACAAGCTCTTCTTCCCAAAAATACCTCCTCCACTAGCCAGCAAAACAACCTCAAATTTTACCCTATTACACTTATTTTTGGGAGGCCTGTTATAATAAAAATTCAAGTATGAAGTATACTGCACTAAGTGCCCTGGAGTCTTAAGAGAGAGAAAAAAATAATCAACAGAAGAAAAGTATCCATTTTCTTTATAATTTTTAGCATATAATTGGGGATATTGCCAGTAGGTATTCTAAACAAAATATGGAGAGGAAATACCATTTAGAAGAAATATATTTTTCTAAATATTATAGTTCATAATAAAATAGACAAACTTTTTGGTCATTAGGAATAAACAGTAAGCAATAGTTAGCATTAAGAATAGTGACAGTAAGGATACAAATGATCATAATTTGTATTATGTAGTCAAACCAATTTAGTTTGCTGTTATCTAAAAACTGTAAACACCTTCTCTCAAGGTGTCTATTGTGCTTGACTCATATGTCCTCATACATTTGCATAAGTGCATGCTCATACACACTTCCAAGTTTTAAATACCAGAATCTAGGATCCTACCCTGTGCATCATCTTCTCATGTTCTACCATTTCTTTTGCTCTCTCTGTTCCTTCCCTGAGTACTCCAAGGCTGATTTTCGGAGATATTATAGTAAGGGAAAAAGCATAAGGAAGAATTAGGAAATCAACTGAATAGGCTCAGATAAGAGCAGGATCCAGAATCTGGGGCTACAACAAGCAGATATTCCACTAAATTGTCTTTGTCAGAAAATCTCAACTTCAGGTATGAACTCCTAAACCTTCTCATTCTTTAAGGCATACACTTTTGCTAAGTCTTTCTTTTTGAAAATTCATTTCATCCTCACACACAAATTTTTTTTAATTGGATACTGGGGATGATCATACTTTTACTTTTTATTTATTTAAAATATTTTCAAAATTTTATTTTTATTAACAAACAAGTTTACATATTCATGGGGTACATATTTTGATATGTACAATGTATAGTGATCGGATAAGGGTAATTAGCATGTCCATCATCTCAAACATTTATAGGAGAAGTTGGCAGAATCCAGAATCCAGTGGGCACCACATTGCCTTATGCAGTTTAACACTCCCATTTTTCTCTGTACCTTCCTATTTCTATTTCTGTACTTGCTTTAATGTTAAAAAATACTGCTAGACTCTAGGCTTCATGAGAATAGAATTCATACATAACTGCTTCATTGCTACACTCCCAGTACCTGGCATAGCACCTGGAAAGAAGTATATGAACACATATTTAAGAAATGATACACAATGAATTATCACTGATACCTCTTGGGATCAAGGGAAACTCTCAGTAGGTAAGGTACATTGAGAAGGAAAGCCATGCCCTGAATCCCTCCCTTCCTCTGAAAGGAATAAACTTTTAAACTTCTTTCATTACCTCTATTTCTAATTACATAATTATCCTTATTTTTCTTGACATACTCCCTCTACTTTTGTATTAAGCCCAATGAAGTCAAAACTGAAAAAATTAAAATATTCTTTGTAAATATTATAAGAAAAACAACAATAAAATAACTGTATTTCTATATAATGAAGTAATTTTCAACTTTAAAAATTTGATCAAAACATGCTTAATTACCAAACCACCACATAACCTATTTTATAATCTTGAGGAAGCAGGTGTGTCATACAAAGATATATTTTTAATGTCTTTTTAATTGCATTGGGAAAGGAAGAGGTTTTATTTGTAACTCAAGTAATTTCTAGTTGGTGAATTAGAAGAAAGAAGCAATCTTTCAAAAGAAAATGGTTAAACCATTGGAATTCCAAGCAGAAAATGTGAATCTTTATTAACTTTGCCTATGATTTATCACATATTTTCACAGGCCTCTCAGAAGAAAAGGAAAATAACATTCGATAATTATCATGTTCAGCATGCATTTATTTTGAAGCAGTGTTGTATCAAGGCTGTGTTAATAACTATCAGGTTGCTTAAAATTATTTTTATGCACTAGCCATTTAGTCATAATAACCGTAAGAAGGAAAGCACTATTCATCACTAGGCACCTGAAGTCCATTTACCCCATAATCACAGCAGGTTCTTTGAAGAATATATTTTAAACTGGAAAACTAAAGAATGCAGAAAAGCCAGGCACAGTGGCTCATGCCTGTAATCTCAACATTTTTGAAGGTTCAGCCCTTTGGGAGGTCAAACTGGGAGGATTGCTTGAGGCCAGGATTTGGAGACAGGCTGGGCAACATAGCAAGACAGTATGGCAACAAAAATATTTTTTTAATTAGCTGGGTGTGGTGGCACTGGTGGCACATACCTGTAGTCCTAGCTACTTAGGAAGCTGAGGAGGGGAAGGAGCACTTGAGCAAGGAGTCGAAGGCTGCAGTGAACTATGATTGCACCACTGCATTCCAGCTTGGGTGACAGAACCAAAAGGTTTCTAGAGAAAAAAGGAAAAAAAAAAAAAAAAAACAGAATGTGTACAAATCACAAATTGCCTTCTCTTGATAAAACTTGTTGATCAGATCCATTTCACCTAAACATGTTTAGATGTAATACACAATGATAACTAGAGGGAAGGATGTTTCCTCCTGCCTGCTGTTGTTAAGGGAAGTCTGTAGAAACTATCCTGTAATTATACTGTAAATTTAATTCCTTTTAAAAAATCATTTTTAAGTGATGAAACAGAGGTTCAAACAGTTCAAGTATAACCAGTAGGCAGCTAAATATATGCTTAAATCTAAATTTATACATATGCCCCCAGGATGCAAATAAAGGAGTTTCAGCTCTATAAATTTCCTGAGATTGGTCTAAGCACAGACTATGTCATTCCAGCATGTACTCCACCGAGCGCTTTAGCTCACTACTCTCAGGCAAAGTTCAGAAATCGGGTCCTGCCCGTCTTCTCGGGAAACCCAAGTATTTGTTCATATACGGTGTTCGCATCAGTGTGTCCTCATGGTCAAGCCCTGAAAACTAAGGCACCATATGTCCAGAACCCTGTAACCAAGAGCGTGTATTCACAGTGCATATTGGATATGTTCAACCCAGGGAAATGTAGAGATCTGTTCAAGAAAATGTACACCTTGGGATTTGCGATTTACTCTCCATGTGCCATGACGTTCTAACATGAGCAAAATCCTCCAGGAGAAACCACAGCCTCCATCTGCTGCTGGTAATGAGGTCAGAGGGACCCATTTCTAGTGATAGAAATACAGGAAGAGGGAAAACGGGTGGATGTGGAAAGTGGGAGCGAGAGGAAAAGGGATCTGAGACTAGAGAATATGAACACCAGAGCAGAAGGCTGAATGAAATTCAAAATCCAGGGACGCCTAAAAACGTTTGCGTTTGCATTTGTACACTCATGCACACTCTCCGAAAAATCAACTAGGATCTTGCCCTTGCCTCGTGGGTAAATGGTTTAAATTGAGCAAGAAATAACAGCCCTCAATACATGTTTGAGAACAGGGACCTCAGCAAAATATCTTAAAAGAAGGCAAAACAATCTTGGAAAGATGTTAATTACAGCTGAGGGAGTGCAGCGCTCCCTTGGGCAGGTCAGCCTGCCAAGCTCCAGCTGCTTGGTGACGAGTAGCGAGTGAATGAAATGCGAAAGGCGGGGATGGAGAGAGGGAGTGCAATCACAGCCAGCGAAGGGGATGGTCAGCTCCGCGCCCCGCAACGTCATCGAGGCGTGGGACTCGGTGAGAGTAAAAAGCTTGCCTGCAGCGCAGGATGCTCAGTTCTCCAGCCTGTGCAGGGCGGCTCGGGCTTTTGCTGTGGTGGGACGAGACCACCCTTAATCTTTCGAGGATCTCGTTCTTTCTGCCTGCCATAGCGGCAATCCCCTCGGAGAAAGTGCGGTTCTTTCTCCTTATCACCTGCTGCATCCCCCTAACCAGCAGGGATTGCAGTACCTTATCTTTCCACTTCCAGGCGTGTCTGAAGACCTGGCACCAAAGTGACCAGGAGGCAGAGAACTTCAGAGGAGTCTGGTCCTGGGCTGCCCATGGGTGAGTGAGTGGGAAGGTCCGGGACTGCAGACTGGTGGCGATGACCACTCTCCCAGCAGCAGAAACCTGGACAGACGGCGGTGGAGGCGTGGGTGCGGACGCCGGGAACCTGACTGCCTCGCTAGCTGCCGGGGCGGCCAGGAGGGCAGTTGAGACTGGGTGGCTGCAACTGCTGGTCCAAGCTGGCAACCTCTCCTCCTCCAACTCCGTGCTGGCTTCCCCCGCGCCCTCCCAGCCCCAGGCCAACCTCACCAACCAGTTCGTGCAGCCGTCCTGGCGCATCGCGCTCTGGTCCCTGGCGTATGGGGTGGTGGTGGCAGTGGCCGTTTTTGGAAATCTCATCGTCATCTGGATCATCCTGGCCCACAAGCGCATGAGGACTGTCACCAACTACTTCCTTGTGAACCTGGCTTTCTCCGATGCCTCCATGGCCGCCTTCAACACGTTGGTCAATTTCATCTACGCGCTTCATAGCGAGTGGTACTTCGGCGCCAACTACTGCCGCTTCCAGAACTTCTTTCCTATCACAGCTGTGTTCGCCAGCATCTACTCCATGACTGCCATTGCGGTGGACAGGTGAGGAGAGGACAGAGAGGGAGGAAAGAGGGAGAAGGGAAAGAAAAGAGCTGGGCGGTGGGATAAGATTACAAAGGCAACGGTGAGGTAACGGGGTCTACAAAAGTAAAGAGACTTAAGAATTTTTGCTGAAAGGAGGACACTAACCCATTTGTAGCCCTCCAGTGGCTGAACAAATTTCTGCTTCCTTGGCCTCCAACACTCAAGCCTTAAATCACTGAGCCATATTAAGGATATCTAGAGGGACTGAAGAAGGCCAATGAGGGACATGTGAAACTGACATTCCAAGTAGGGCAAACTTACCTAGAAACGTTTAAGTACTAGCAAACTTTCCCAAATGACTTTTGAACAAAATTTGTCATCCGTAAAGTGTACTTTTTGGCCTTCCTTCTGTCAGTCACTATTCTGGCAGAGAAGTGGTAAATGAGTCCCCCTTCACCCTCCCCTCTTCATCCCTCCCTATTCCATAGACTTGCCCCAAGGCGAACATTGGTTTGGCCTCCCACTCACGGAGGAACTAGCAAAGGCCACACACACTCTCCAAAAGGCTGCTGTAAACTAGCATTTCCCACCACATCTCAGATTGGATTTAATTTTCAGTAATCTGCAGAGGCTATGAACTGAGTAAACCCTGGAAGTGTGTAACCAAATTTTTTAAAACTTTGTGTGCATTTGCCTTCTCATATTGAACATTATAAAGTACAGATGTTTGTGGAAATACAATGGTGAATCCCTACCTGTTATTGAAAGCTGGCTGCACTTTAATTTAACATTATGGTGAAAACGAACCACAACAGTTGATTTTAGTCTTAGCTTTGTGATAGGCAGTTGCATGGGGAATACATGAGGGTGATGTCACTTTATCTGGAAGTCTCTAAGTTCTTATTCACGAAAAGATCATTTTTAGACATTAACAAACCCATCTAAAAATAAAATGGGGATAAATACTAATTCTTATGACATTTCAGCTGTCATTATGATTTAAAAGATAAGAAAAAACCAGGTTATTTCCATAAATTCATCTTCTGTGTTTACTATTTTGAAATACTGAGCACTGAGGTATTAGTAACATATATCTCTAGAAAATATTTTCATGTGCCCAAAGGATTAAATTGAAGGAGGAGAGGTTACTAGCCACTAACTAGGATAAATAAACACAAAATCACACTTTTTAAAAAGCCTCTAAAATTGTCATCTTCCCTTTCTCCTTTATCTCTGATTATCCACGCATATGCACCCCTTCATTTCTACTATGTATAGGAGTGCAAATGATGAAAAAATTAGACTCCAGTTGGGAAACAAGTGAAATTGCCTCTAATCTTACTACACCAAGATAGAAGTAAATGTTCTTTTTGCTTGAGCAGCTTCCTAGTTTGTTTTGCTACCTTTTTTTCTTTTTATTTCTTATAGTATATGTATTTTGATGTTTTGATTAAGGCAAGAGGTATTAGCATATAATGTTATAAAATTCTTACAATCTTCTTGAAAGATTAATGATGCAATATGAACTTTGAAGAAAATTTTAGTGTGTGTGAAATCTGTATTTCAGTTATAAAGGGGGAAAAGTTATTTTTTTCTCTTTTTAATTTCTTCCTGTCAACATTGATGAGATTGTCTTGGAGTTATTTTAAATAATCATTTAGTGCTATCTTATTACAGTCACTGGTTTGAATTAATGAATATTATTAATCTTTACTATTTCTTTATGGAAAACATTAATCATTAATACTGTTTAAAAATTTAGAGTATACAATATGCTATAAAATCTGAAGCATACTCATTTTCATTTCCTTAAGTGCTATTTGTTCTTTGAACCACTCAAATCTGATTACTTTTCCCAGCATCATCCAAAGAGCATCACTGAGAAATCCAGTGGACATTTCAGTCCTTGACTTCTTTGACCCGTGAACAATATTCCTCACAGGTGGCTACTGCCTGGAAGTCTCACCTCTTGGCTTCTAGGTTTTCTGATATCCTTCCTCCTCTGCCTCTCTTTCATGGCTATATTTCTGAATCTCTGTCTGTACATAATGATTAAATGCAGAAGTTCCTTATGCTAAATTCTGGGACTGTTTTTCTTCTTATTTTCTGTCCCCAAGCAATCTCATCCAGAACAATGACTTTATCACTTTGATTAAAGAGCTCTCACTTTTTTCTGTCTAATTGGTTTTCTTCTGGATTATAGACACGTAAGAATCCATACAATGAACAGACAACTATAAATGAATAAAAAAATAAGATTGCAGAAAAACATATAAATATGAAACAAGACCAAGTTATTATATACATGAAGCCATGCCAAAGTAAACATGTAAAGTAGACATTCTGGTCAAAGAGTCTTAATTTCTTATAAAAGTTAAACTTCAAATATGTCTCTGAGTTTCTTGATAATCACATAATAAAGGAAATAAAATTAGTAATATGGTTTATACTATCTGTAAAGACAGTACATACACACTCCTTAAGTGCTAAATAATTTCTGATACTTAAGTTTCAAGGAATTATTTGTATGAGTAAAAAGAAGAAAATATCTTCAAGCACACTGTCATAAATGCAAAAGCAGGTTTCCTATGGATTTTTATTTAGAATTTCACCAAGTGGCCCAAAGGCATGGTACCAAAGCAGAACTCAGTAAATGGCATTTTCAGGTACCAAACAGGTATCTGAGCAAAGTTTTCAGAGATCTGGTTTGATACAAAGATAAAACTGCAAGAAAGGATAAAGCTTATTTTCTACTGAAGTATCTTTTTTTTTTTCTCACTCGAACTTTAGAGATAGTTTGAGAAGCAGGTAACTCAAAGTTGCAATATATGGAAAAGATCTTAGAATCAATTTTATCCCAGTCCCCCATCACTGATCCTGATTCATCTTCCTTCCCAGTCTTCTACTTAAACATATTTTTTCTTATTCATTGTAAGAGCCACATATTCACAGTTATATATATATATATATATATATATATATATATATATATATATATGAAAGTTAAATTTAACTTTTACGCATAGTTATCCTACCCCCCAAATATCACCAACGTGTGACCCTCCCATCCACATTATGATGCTCCCCTGGTTTTTTATTTTATATGTACTTTCTTTCTCTCTCTATGCACTCATGTATAGTACATTATATAAAGAGAAGGCGAGAAGGAGAGAGAAAGATATTTTCTGTAATTATTAAAACATAATATTATTATATCATTTAAATTAACATGCTGTTATTAAACATTTATTTGACAAATTGACATCATGATTTAAAGAATTGTTTTATTCTATAAAATTTAGTTTAATTTTTTAATATATAATACATGTATTTGGCTTAAAACTCAAAGAAGCAAATAATTCACAAAGGTAAAATTCCATTGTAACCCTTCTTTGATGTGTGGTCATGTATACTCAATTACTTCCTTGACATTTTTACTTGGATGTCTGAAAGGCCCTTTGAATTCCACAAAACTCATCATTTTACCTTCAGATATTTTCCTCTGTCGGTGTTTCAATAAATACTGCAAGCATCCATCCAATTGTTCAAACAACTCACAAATCTATTACATTTTTTCTGCCTTTACCCCTGCTTGGATGAGGTGATCCAAGTCACCCTCATATATTTTCTGCTCTGTAAAATAGCCTAATTAGTCTCCCCATATCCAGGCTTAACCTACCCTAATGTATTGATATTGCAGCACAGAAACATGTTTTCAAAACATACATGAGAAAATATTTTACACACCCCTATTTAAAATCCTACAATGTTTCTATTGCACTTGTGAGAAGAATAATATTTTAATCCAGTACAATTTCACTAGATAATTCAACTGGCCTAATCTCTGTTTCAACCACTCAGATCCTCTTTCAAGTTCATAAATGTATGATATTATCTTTTTGCCAAAAAGTCTTTGAATCCACAGTTTTACTTCTCCCTCAAATTCTTTTCTTCCAATTCCTCATCAGTTAAATGTACTCTTTTAGATAACAGTTAAAATTTCACTTTTACAGAGACACCTTCCATATAAATCCTCCCAATATAAATTAGCTGTTTCCTTATAGATTCTCATAGCACATGCCAGTCATAGCATTTTCATATTTATATTTATTTATGAAATATAAATTTTATGTTTCTGTTTAAGAATATTTGCTTGATAATTTGCTGTAAGAGACTTGTATGTAGCATAACAGCAGGCTTAATGTTCTTAGTCCCCTTTATATTCTTATGCCTGTCATACTGGTTTGAACATAGTAAGGACACACTCTGGATTGATGAATAAATGAATTATAAAAGTAAATAAATGAATGAAAAGGCAATGAAATACCACTTTTATGTTTTAAAAATGATAGAGATTGGTAAGAATGCAATGAAAAGCAAATTTTTTACACACATATTTATGAAATTACAATTTTTATAGTTTAAAATTGTCAATTACTATTGTATACAGTTTCTCTTAACATTTGGGTATAAATTGTTAAAAATCTCTTAGGTGGGCAATTGTCAATGTATACATCCTTCAAGTCATTTATTCTATTCAAGTAGAATTAAATTTTTAAGAAATAATAATAGATTTTAATAAAAACTCATATTTAAAGATATTTTTCAAACCAAAATGCAGAAATTTAAAAACAACTAAAATTCCCAAAAAAAAAACAATCTAACACATTATAGAACATCCAAAAAATGAAATTTTATGTAGAAATAAAAAATTATATGTTTGAATAGAACCTCAATTCACCCAAGTCTCTGGGCCCTTGCGTATAAATATGGTAACATTAACATGAATATTTTAATTTTGTTCATTCATAACTTTTACTTATAAACCATTTCTTGCTATAGTGTCCAAATTGTTTCGGAGTCCCTACTGAGGATAGTCAGGGAAAGAATAGTGGTAAGAGTTTATTAGTAATATTCTTTAGCACTTTATATGGTTTGATTCTGTTTCCCCACCCAAATCTCATTTTGAATTGTAATCCCTATAATCCCCATGTGTCAAGGGAGGAACCAGGTATGAAGTGATAGGATTATGGGGCTGCTTTCTCCCATGCAGTTCTCATGATAAAGAGTGAGTTCTCATGGGATCTGATGGTTTATAAAACATTTCCCCTGCTCTTGCTCACTCTGTCTCACCGGCCACCATGTAAGAAGTGCCTGTTTCCTCTTCTGCCATTATTGTAAGTTTCCTGAGGCCTCCCAGCCATGCAGAACTGTGAGTCAACTAAAATTTCTTTGTTTATAAATTACTCAGTCACAGGTAGCATCTCTATAGCAGTGTGAAAACAAAGTAATACAGCACTTCTACAGCAATGTCAACACTTCCATAAAGAATATGATCATTTCACTGAAGTAGGAAGCCATCTCCTTTTCCACATTGCTATTTTTGACACATTTCATCCAAATCTGCAAGATTCATGAGTTTCAAACTTTGCCCTCAGCATGACATTTTTGTGGAGCCTATTTTTATTCCAAGTAGAATTTGGAAGAATGTCTCATCCCTACATTTTACTTGATGTATTACCAATTTCTTAATGCCCAAAGTTCCTTCATCTTCTACTTGCAATTCTCTCTCCATAGGGTTCAGTTCTATATCATATGTCCAGCATGACAAATTGTGCATACCCTTTCTTCCCTATGCCTCATCACTCTGAGAATCATTTTTATTGAGGTCTCCTCATTGATACATTAAATAAATGCTGTAGACTAGACAACTGGGGTTTTCAGCTCCACCACTTCGTTAAGCATGGTCAGATTCTTAATCTCATTCTCGGCTCAGCAAGATTTTTAACACATGAGAAATTTTTAGTCCATGGATTTAACAGTCCAATATAATTTCATATGTGCCATAATGTAGATATAGATTGAATTTTCTCTAAATGTTGAGACTTTGGGTAATTTTATTTTCTTTTATACTTTTCTTTTTAATCGTCCACAACAAAATGCTGTTTTTTTACACAAAACAACTTCAAATAATTATTAATTAAAGTTCTGGAGATGAATGGTGGTGTGATTGTACAATAGTGTTGTACTTATTGCCATTGAACTGTACGCTTAAAACGGTTAAAATGGTAAGTTTTGTGTTATATATATTTTACCACAATAAATTTTAAAAATAATATTAATTAATTTAAATAAACACTTTAAAAATATTATGACTCAGATACATGCAAAACAATCTGCACCCCAAAGGAGAACAAATTAATTAAACTTTGTTTAAATACTTCTGAGGTATATGTTTTAGGCAACATTTTAAAAACACATTTGATATCTGACATAAATTGTAAGGTCAGTTCTGGCAAGAGAGTCCTGGTAACATCACAATATTTTGTGAGCATAATATTTTTATGGCAACATTTTAAAAACATATTTTATGTCTGATATAAATTATAAAGACAGTTCTGGCAAGAGAATCCTGGTAACATCATAATATTTAGTAAGCAGTAAAATAATTTTCCCCAGAATTGTATAAGGAGATATCACTTGTTTGGAGTGCTAGAAGCCTGCCTGAAGTTACAAGGATAAATTAGCACAGTGTTTGTAGTGTTTAGCGTGCTATGTGACACAGGTTTTTAATATTTGCTTAAGTTTGCTATTTTGAGCTTATGTCATCATCTATAAGATGTTTTTCCTTCACACCTGTCTAGGTATCTAGACTATTTAAAATTCCCTGTTACGCATTCTTTTTTTTTTTTTTCCCATTTATTTATTTTATTGCATTTTAGGTTTTGGGGTACATGTGAAGAACATGCAAAATTGTTGCATAGGAACACACATGGCAGTGTGATTTGCTGCCTTCCTCCCCATCACCTACATCTGGCATTTCTCCCCTTGTTATCTCTCCCCAGCTTCCCACCCCCCACCCTCCCTCCCCTATTTCCCCCCAACTGACCCCAGTGTGTAATGCTCCCCTCCCTGTGTCCATGTGTTCTCATTGTTCAACACCCGCCTATGAGTGAGAACATGCAGTGTTTGATCTTCTGCTCTCCTGTCAGTTTGCTGAGAATGATGGTTTCCAGATTCATCCATGTCCCTACAAAGGACCCTAACTCATCGTTTTTGATGGCTGCATAATATTCCATGGTGTATATGTGCCACATTTTCCCTATTCAGTCTATCGTCGATGGGCATTTGGGTTGGTTCCAGGTCTTTGCTATTGTAAACAGTGCTGCAATGAACATTCGTGTGCACATGTCCTTATTATAAGTAAGGGAAATTATGTCTAGGATTATATTACTAAGCAACAGTGGGCCCTGTTGTGTTCTGGAGCCTGTTTATACCAGCTAGAAGGAACTAGTCGTGCACATTTTTTCCCAACTCTGTATTTGATGATGCTACTTTGATAGCTTGAAGTCATGGGAGAAGTATTTACACCACAGAAATCTGGAAACACTACAAATCAGGAATTGTACTTGTTTTGTTTACGCAGGAGGCCTGTGGTTAAATATTTACCAGCAAATGACTCACTATTTGTGTATTTACTCACTCAACAGATATTTCTAAAGTACCTTGTAAGTACTAGATGTTATATAAGTATGGGTCACACTGAAATAAACAAAGTAGATATGGCTCATAATTGCATGAAATTGTATATAATAATTAATACCTTTATTTTAAAACCCCTGTCTGTAATCCAGAGTTTTAAATACAACAACCTACTCAGTATCTCCATCTGAGTGTCTGAGGGTCATCTCAGAATTACACATCCAAAACAGAGATCCTGACGTTCCTCAGACTTACTCCTACTGCTGTCTTCTGAAGTCAAAATATGAGCTTCAGGTCAAAACTCCAGGAAGCAACATTGGCTCATGTCATCTTTCACATATATCTAATCCATCAGCAAATCTACTTATGTCTACTTTCAAATTACATGCTGAGTCTAATCATTTAAGACCTCTACTCCTGCCACCTTAGTCTGAGCCAATATCATTTTTCACCTAAATTACAATACTCACCTAACTGCTTTTCTTACCCCTACTCCTGTTTCCCTTTAGTTTGTTCTCAATACAACAACCAGAGTGAATCTATTGGCAATGACTCATAATATATCTCCTCTGCAAATTATTCAATGGCACCTTAGCTCTCTCAGGGTAGAAGCTGAACTCTTTACACTGACTTATGACAATTTAGACAACTAGCTGGTCCTTTGTTACTTTATAAGTTTTTCTAATACTACCACTTCCCCACTGTGCTCCACCATCACTGTTCTTCATTTTATCAGCATAGTGGGTAAGTTTCCACCTCAGGACCTTGCACTCTGTAGGAAATACTCTTACTCCAAACAGACATGTTGTTCATTCCCTATACTGCTTCTGAATCCTATGATATAAAATTGCTTTATTTTTATTGCGCGTATCACCTTCTAAAATACTATGTAATTGGCCCATCTGTAATATTTATTTTTGTCTCGTTCCCCTAGAGTGTTAGAAGTTCCATAAAAACAAGGCTTGACTTCTGTATTAAATAAATAAATGAATAATAAGTGGAGTACATAGTAACTATGAGAACACATAAGAAAGGAGAGTGTGTTTATAGTGTTATAACAGAAAAACAGAAGTTGTAGAAGTATTTTTGCTTATGCTTAATTTTGAATTATACGGTTACATAATAATTATATATATTCATGGGAGGTACATGTGATGTTTTCATACAGTCATACAATGTGCAATGATCAAATCAGGGTAATTGGGTATTCATTACCTCAAGCCTTTGTAATTTCTTTGTGTTAGGTACATCTCAATTCCACTCTTTTAGTTATTTTTAAATATGCAATAGATTATTGCTAACTATAGTCACACTACTATGTTTTTCAGGTTCTAGTAACCATCATTTGACTCTATGAGTTCATTATTAAAAATCTTTAGTTCTCACATATGAGTACATGAATTTTGTCTCTCTGTGCCTGACTTAGTTTATGTAACATAATCTCCATCAGTTTCAGAAGTGTTTTTAATGTTCTTTATTTTTAAAAAAACATAGAAAATATCCTCTGATAAGTTGTCAGTATTATTAATATTAAATTTTAAAAATCATGTAAATGCTTTATATAATCTTATGGATAATGATCACCTTCAAATTAAGGTGAATCATCAATGGAGAAAAAGAGTTGAGGCTTTTCAAATGAGCATAAGTAACAATTTTGAAGAAATCAAACAAAAGATGGTAGGCACTTACTCATGAAATTGAGTATTTATGTTGTATAAGTACTATTAATCCAAATTCTCAAATGTATAAATGAATTAAATTTTTAAAAGTCATAGTACCATGTGTACTGACTTATACCTTCAAAATGAATGCATATATAAAGGTTTTTTTCCAATAGCTAACTACATAATATAAAATACATTCACATTTCTTTAACTACTAATTATGATTTCATTAGCTTAAAATGTTTTACTTGTTAAAATTATAAGTTTAATATGTCTTCCACAAAGGTCCACATAATCTAGTTTCATATAGAAGACAGTAGTATTTCAGAATCAAACAACAGTAGTATAATTAAAAATTATCTTTTAAAATAACAGAATGCAACATCTTTCATACATAAGAAGTTACTGGCAATCCCCATTCGCCATTCACAGAGCAATTTGTGATGAAAACCTTTAAGGAGCAGGAGTGAAACAGGACTCCTTGGAAACAAAAAGGGATACTAGCTGTAAAATTTCAGTTCACAATAGAATACTGATGCTAAAGACAGAATAAATATATATATATTTGCATTAAAAGTTATTAAGTCTAAACATGTACTTCTCACTGCACACAAATTTGGGTTACTAATGTTTAGTTAAATGACACAATGGTCCCCAACAACATGGCTCACATTTCAATTACCATGTCATATTAACTCAAATATTAACTGGGAGTGTTTGCATAAAGGACAAGCTGCTAGCTTTTCTGTCTATGAACCACTCTACAAAGAATAGATTAACATCATAAACAACGATCAATCACATTCCTTCTTTCAAAATCTGTCGCTGGTTACTGATCTCTTCATTTGGTTCATGCGCAAACAGCAAAGCACATAGCTGTATTGCCCAAGTGTTTTCCAGTGATAAACTCTCGTGCCATTTTTTTTAAAACAGCTAATCAAGTCCTGGAGAAGTGCCTCACACCTGTAATCCTAGTGCTTTGGGAGGCAGAAATGGGAGGATCAACTGAGATCAAGAGTTTAAGGTTACAGTGAGCTATGACTGCACACTGCATGCCAGCCTGGGTGACAGAGCAAGAATCTGTCTCAATAATAATAAAAGCTAAAGAAAGAGGAACTGGTCAGCAAAGATGAAAATAGAGTGAAGAAATGAAAAAGAATTGAGAAGTGATAGTGCTGAAAGTGAAATTTGAATCGAATATAAATGTAGTTATGAAAGAATAACTGATAGAGGAAATGTTGATACTTTTACTCTTCAGATTCTAGATTTGTAGCCTGAGGGAATTAGGCAAGGTGAACTTATCAATCTAAAGGAGGAAACTGATAGTGACAAAATGGCGAAGCTGTCATAGAGGAAGTGCCATCAGCAAAAATCTTCACATAAAAAAAGAATGTCTTCAGGATAGTCCACCACTTTAAAAGTGCAAAGGATGAAATCTTGGAAGATAATTCAAATTAGGAAAAAGGAGAATGCTTTGCCAAAGCATAGAAAAGATGCTTGCTCTGCATCATTTTATATGGCAAAAAGGAGGCAAATGCTGTTCAAACTACTTATGATACATTTTTTACAAAGAAATAAAACATTTTATTTTTCAGTGTTTCTAATGTTTTAAAACCATACTCTAAAAAAAGTTTTTCTGTTTTTTTTTTATTTCTCTGTGTATTTATAACTGAGGGTAAGGAAGTTTTTCATATTTTGACAAAACTTTTAAAGGTTACAGAAAGATTGTATTTTTTTCCCAGTGATTATTTAGATCACTTTGCATGGTCTCAACTTATATAATCATTTTGATTTCCCAGTACCATTTTGCAAAGCAAAGACTCTCTGTATGTGAAAAAATCACAGCTTAATGGCCTAAGTTTGATTATCAATAGAAACTCTTTTCTCAGACTTCCATACTATCTAGCTCGTTGATATAGATCATTCTATTCACCAAACACTATAACTTATTGAAAATGTCTTTGTCAGAGATATAATTATACAGGTTTCTAAATAGAATCGAAAAGAAAAAAAGGGGGAGAAAGAAAACAGCAACTATAAAAAATAATCTAGAGAGTGTGGTTGGCTAAATACTGAAACCTTTAACACATAATTTCAAAAATATGCATATAATCATCTAAGTAGATTCTGAAATAATTTGAAATAACTCAATATCCACTCCTGACAGAATTCTTGATGAACTACAATATATGGCATTTCTTAACATGATAAACAATTTTTATCTGCAAATATAGTATGTGATACTTATATGAAGTAAACTAAACATACACAGAGAGAGAGACATATCTATATTCTGTTGTCCCTTGAGCAATGCCACATTTAGGGGTACTGAGCTCTGCACAGTAAAAAAAATTGTGTATAACTTCCGAACCCCACAAAACTTTACTCTTTACTTCAGTGGAAGGCTTACCAGTAATATAAGCAGTCAACAAATATCTTGTATGTTATATGTATTATATAGTGTATTTTTATGACATAGAAAGCTAGAGAAAAGAACATATTAAGAAAATTATAAGGAAGAGAAAATATATTTACTTTCATTAAGTGAAAGCGGATCACCATACAAGTATTTATTCTCATTATCTTCTTGAGTAGGCTGAGAAGGAGGAGGAAAACAGTGGGTTGATCTTGCTGTCTTAGGGGTAGCAAAGGAAGAAGTGGAGGAGGTGGAAGGAGGAACAGGAGAGACAGACAGACTCAGTGTAACTTTTACTGAAAACCATCCATGTATAAGTGGACCTGTGCAGTTCAAACTCATGTTTTCCAAAGGTCAACTGTACTTGAAAATAGAAACACATACTGAAAAGATTAAATGGTAAAAGTGTACCAGTTATTTTATTTCACTGTAATTCCAATAAAACCATAGTAGAAGCTTAATAGAACTTAAATTGTTAATCATCTAAAAGTTTTCTGATTATAAGCTACTGAGATTAACCAAGAAATGTTTACTAATAATAAAAAATAATAATGAAGGAAATTGTCCAATGAGATAGGAAAATACTATAAAATTATAATAAATGAAAACATTTGGATCTTGGACAAGAATCAACTGATTGTTGATAATAATAAATATATGTAAATACGTAAGACGTTTAAATCTAGAATTGTTACGTATTCCTGTGAATTGATCCTTTTCATCATTATCAAATGTCCCTCTTTATATTTAATAATACATGCCTTAAAGTCTAATTTTTATGATATTTATATAGCAAATCTTTTCTTCTGGTTAGTGTTTACATGGTAAACACCTTTTTCATAAACATTTTAATATCAGGTTTTTTACACACGAACTTCTTACATATATTATAACCAAAACCAAGCTTGGCTGCTTCCTATGTATAAAGCTAGTAAACAAGGATGAAGTGCAGTGGAGGGAAAGTGACTTTAATCTAGAGTCAGTCATGGCGAAATGGCCAAGGCTAGTGCCTAAGAAAAACTATTTCAAACTTTAGGTTGGGGAGAGGGGCTAAAAAAGGGAACTTTGAATGGGAAGCATGTGCAAGTTGTGCTAGGTACAAAGTCTGTGTGTCTTAATCCAGGGGCTATATTGAGTTGCGGTCCACCTGGAACACAGGCTGGCACTATCTCAGCAATGGCTGGGTTGTTGACTAACCACCATGAGGTAATCTTCAGAATTTTGCAGTTGGGTCTCCATGCTTCGTCTGTCTCAAGATCAGCCCCTGGAACTTCTAAGTAAGCACATAGACAAGTGTGCATGGTGTAAGGGAGTGTATGGCAGGAAAAGGAAGGATGTAGAGTTTTAGAAAGTACATTTCAAGGCTATATTTTAAGACTATGGAGGGAATAAAAGCTTTCTGAAGTTTGCTTCAAATCTTGAGACTAGGAGGAAAGGAGAAAAAGAAAACAAAAAAATGTGTTGTGTTTTGAACCTAAACATATGTGTTTTGAATCTAAACTGCTTAGTTACAATTTGAGACAATTACAAAGAAAGTACCACAAACCAATAAGAAGAGCACAATTTCCCAAAATACGAAATTTAGAATATAGCTAATTATTTGGAAATAAAGTTAGAATCCTTCTTTACACTGAGCACTAATATAAATATAGAATAAACTGTAGCAATAAAATCACAAAAAACAAAAATATTATTTAACTCTTCATTTTACCCAGGAAAAAATTTCTAAACACAAGAGCATCAGAGTACAGAGAAAAACATCAATTAATTTGACTATATAAAACTGTATAACCAAAGCATTATATAGTTTGTTCAAACAATAAAAAACATTAACGCATAATTAGATGATAAAGCAAACTTTTAAGTTTGATTAAATGAAAGACATAATATTTTAACTTATGAGTTCTCATGAATCAATATGAAAATATTAATACAAATATGCAACAGATGATAATTTTAGAAAAAATAAAATGGTTACATGGATGAAAAATATATATATTAATTAAAGAAGTACACTTTTACCTAAAAATAAGCAACCATATTTTATGGTAATACGATGATGAAGGTCAGAGAAGTGAGCATTCTTTTTTTCTGCTGGAGGAAATAGAAATCAGAACAATCTTTTGAGAAATTATTTTGGCCATTAGTACACTGAAATTACTAATTCTTTTTGACAAAGCAACTTCACCTCTGGCTGTCTACCCATAAAAACAAAGATGCAAAGAAATATTTTATTGTTTGTACATTTTTAACAATACAGTTTCAAATTAGACTTCAATGTGCATGTTTTAGAATATACATTAATCAGTGATATAAAATAATATTTTCAGGATATTAATATGCAAAAGGACATACTGTAAAATATTAACTTTAAAAGTTATAGAGAATTACAGATAAAAAATATAATGATATAATGGTATGCATATATATTTACGTATGTAAAATAGTGAAAGGAAATGAAAAATGAACCAGGATGTTTAGCATAGCTGTCCTTTAGTGGCAGTATTGTGGAGAATTTGTATTTTCTTATGTATATTCTTCTCTATTTCAAACTATATATTTACTAATGAGAAGGAAAATGTAACTTGTTTGTAAAGAAGGAGAGAGTAATCCACTGTTGCATTTTGTACAGTGACCTCAATATTCAAATGCTTTCTCATTATGTGTTATCTTATTGGTGATTTATTCATAGAAGCCTGGGCAATGACTCTCCCTTAGCAGTAACCTGGCCGCTTACTACATGTATTCATTCCTGTGAGTCACTGGCATTTTGCAATAGACAATATTTAATGACATAGTATTTTCTATTTATTTGCTATCTGGATATGGTTCCACTAATTGGGTTTGTTAATATTTAAGGAAAAACACTTTAGCAACACATTTACATATAACATTTCAAAATAAATGGAATCATTGCCATTATCTGACATGATGGTGATGAAACTCTCCTCTTAATTACAGCAAGTTGGTTAATCAAGTTGTTCCTATCTTCTTTATTTTTACTAACTTTCATTATTATTGCTGTTTTGCCTTCCTGTTTTATTGGCTGCTAAAGTGGTATGTTATAGTGCAACTATGATTGTGGATTATTTCTTATCTTAATTCTGTCAAGTTTGCAGTGTACATCTTGAAGCAATGTTAATTAATATCTAGGATTGTTCTGTCTTCCTGTGAATTTATCTCTTTTATCATCATCAAATGTCCCTCTTTATATTTAATAATAAATGCCTTGAAGCCTAATTTTTATGATATTTACATTGAAAATCTTTTCTTCTAATTAGCGTTTACATGGCAAACCTTTTTACGTAAACATTTTAATACTAAGAATGTCTAATATAAGAAATCACAAATGTGATTTCTTAGTAATGAATCGTGTAAACTCTAATCACATAATTTTATTTTTATATTCACACACAGTAAAATTTATTTTCACTGATGTACAGATTTAAGACTTTTAATGCATGGATAGTTCATATAACAACCACCACAATCAGGACACAGAACAATGTCATCACCACAAAGGAAAGCCTTTATGTCCTTTTTTGTATTCACAATCTCTTCCTGACCTAAAACCTGGCAATCACTGATCTATCTGCTACCACTGCAGGCTGATCTTTTTGGGAAAATGTCATATTAATACAATTATTAAACAGGTAACCTTTGAGATTAGATACTTTCATTAACCGCAACATGTCTGAGATTATTCAAGTTACTCTATATAATCAAGAGTTTATTCTTTTCTAACCTTGAGAGTATTCCATTGTATGGCTGCCCCACAGTTTGTTTACAAAGGACATTTGGGTTGTTTCTAGTTTTGTGCAATGAATAGAGCTGCTCTGAGTATTCTTGTATAGGGTTTTGTGTGAACAGAAGTTTTCATTTCTCTAGGATAAGACAATGAGAATGAGGTTGCTTGGTTGTATAGAAAACATATATTTAACTTTGTAAGAAACTGCAGTACCATTTTGTATTCATACTAGCAGTGTGTAAGAGTTTCAATTGTTCCGCATTCTAACCAGTAATTGATACTGTCAAAATTTCATTATTTATTTTTTAGTTGACATTATAAAATTGTATGTATCTATCGTGTGCGACATAATTTTTTGAGTTCTATATACCCTGTAGAATGGTTAAATATAGCTAATCAACAAATATATTACCTCACATAGTTGTTATTTTTGTAGTTTATCTTCAGAATAAAAATATCTTTGTCTATTAAAACTGTTCAGACTTATTTTATAGCCTAGACAGACCTATACTGGAGAATGTTTCATATTCCCTTGAGAAGAATATATATTTTGATGCTGTTAGGTTGAATGTTCTATAAATTACAGGGCTAATAGGTAAATAGTGTGATTAGTATTCACAACTACGCTCTTGCTGATTTTCTAATTTTCTATCTATTAGTATAAGTGGCTTATTGATGTGTATAACTATTCTTATTGAATTGGCTATTTCCCTTTTGTTCTGTCTTTGCTTCATGTATATTGAAAGTCTCTTGTTAGATGCACATATGTTTGTGTCTGTATATCTTTCTAATGAGTTCCTAGTTTGTCTCTAGTTACTTTTTGTCTTAAAGTCTATTTCATCTGATATTAATATAGCCACTTCAGATCTTGTATTTTTACTCATTTACTCACATTTAATGTTTACATGGTATGTTTCACATTCAATGCTTTTCTGTTGTTTTACATTCAACCTACTTGTGTATTTTGATTCTAATTTATACCTTTATGTGGATTTGAGAAACCATTTGATGTTACTTTCTTCTGCCTAAAGAACATACTTTAGTATGTACTTAAGGCAGGTTTAATCACAGCAAATTTTCTCATTTATTTGTCTTGGGAATTCTTTATTTCAACTTGTTTTTGAAAGATATTTTGACAGTTATCTCTTTTACACTTTTAATACTCCAGCCCATTGCCGTTTTCTTTTCGTTTTCGTTGTTTTGAATGAAAAGCCATCTGTTAATTTCATAGTGGTTCCCTTCTGTGCAATTAATTACTTTTCTCTTGTCAACTGCAAGGATGTTTTGTTTTATGTTATTTTTTTCTTTCACATTCAACACTGCAATTATGATGCGTCTAGATGTGGATCTTTGCATTTATCATAATTTGAGTTTGTTGAGCTTTTGAAATATGTAGATTAATGTTCTTCATTAAATTTAGAGAGTTTTCAATCATTATTTTCTAAAAATATTTTTGTTCCTTTTTCCTCTTCTTCTGGGACTCCCATTATGCATATACTTGTATATTTGAGTCTCACAGATATCTTAGGCTTTGTTTATTTTTCTTTAATTTTTTCTTGTTAAATTTTTTCCTTTTTTCAGATTGAAAAATCTTTATTGATCTACCTTTAAGTTCCTGGATGTTTTTGTCTGCTAACTCAAAAATATTTAGAGGTTTTGTTGTTATACTTTTCAACTGCAGAATTTCCATGTAATTCCTTTTGTAATTTCTGTATCTTTGATAGTCTCTATTTAATGAGTCATGGCAGTATTGCTTTATTATTTTTTTTAAGTTTTTCTTTAGTTTTCTGAACATATTTATAATAACTGCATTGAAATCTCTGTCTACTAAGTCCGTTACTTCTAGGCCATCTCAAATGTAATTTATAATGACTGAATTTATCTCTGCATATGGGTCATATTTTCCTGTTTCTTTCATGTGTCGCAATTTTTTATTGAAAACTAAACATTTCATATAATGTAACAACTATGAATTCTATTTTTCTCACTCCACCTTGGGGTTTATTGTTATCATTTTATGTTTGTTAGTTATTTATTTAGTGACTTGTGTGCACTAATTTTATGGTCTGTTTCTTGGACAGTTTGTGGCCTATGGTACCGTTGCTCAGTTTTTTTCATATGTTTATTTTTAATTCTGGTTTCTGAAAGTTTACCTCTGAGTCAGCTTGGTTAGTGGTTGTTCAATCAGTCAAAGACTGGTCAGAGATTGTGGTTAAATAACTTGAACAAGTAAGACTCTATTATTTGTCATTAAATCTGTGTCATGGGAATGCTTATAAAATTCAGAGAGTTTACAAGTCTGCCTCACATTCATCCAGGGTCTCGTAGCTCTTAGGACGTTTTCTCTGCCTTTCCTAAGTGGCATAGCCCTGTGCATGCAACAGCCATCCAGATCACCAGGGATTCTAACAGAGCTTTACTTGACTCTCTCTTCCCCTGGATCATCGTGTTAAATTTATAACTAGCCTTCAGATTTGTTACTTTCTCAACTAACACTGCTATGTTTTGTCACTGATTGTTTTAACAACTGAAATGAGATCTCTATTATTTTCAACAAAAATCCTAGGTAGGAGTTTTTCCATTCTCTTCCCTAAACAAAGTCAGCCCCCTCCAGCAGGGCAGCAGAGCTAGTAGTTCTTATAGATGTCCTCACCCACACAGGGCAGAAGTTTCACAGGGTGGATGTGGGGAAAGGAGAGGTAGACATGTAATCTACTTCTCTTAACAGAGTTTCAGTAGCTTTAACGAATATTTATTAACTTATATGGCCTTTGTTTAATTCTCAGAGATTTTAAATAGTTAATTTTGGTTATTTTGTCTGTTTTTTGTTTTGGGGGAAAAGATATGGGGAGTTCCTCACACCATCATTCTGGGAGCATATGCTATTATGAAGATTTTAGAGTTCTTTATATATTCTGCACATGAGTATTTTGTCAGGCATGTAATTTGCAAATATCTCCCAGACTGTGGCTTATTTTTCCACTCTTTTTACAATATATTTAGCAGAGCAAAAGTTTAATTTTAATAAAGATTAATTTATCAACACTGTTGCTTATATGAATTGTGTTTTTGTTGTTATATCCAAGAAATATTTGCCTATGTCCAGGTTACAAAGGTTACCTCCTAGGGTTTCTTCTAAATATTTTGTTGTTTTAAGGTTTTAATTTCAGATGTATGATACATTTTGAGTTAATTTTTGTAAGTCTTAGGTTGAGGTCAATGTAAAATATTTTTGGCATACAAATATCCAATTATTTCAAAATATTTACTGAAAAGACTATCAATTATTCATTTAACTGCCTTTATACCTTTGACAAAAATCAGTGGGCCATATTTATGTACATCTGTTTCTAGACTGTAGATCCTGTTTCACTGAGCTATGTCTGTACCAAATCCATACTGTATTGATTACTGCTGAACAGAAGTTCTCAAATGTGATAAAGTGATTTCCCCAATTTCAGTCTTCGTTTGTATTTTTCTTATTCCACTTTTAAATTGTTTAATATGCATTTCATTTTATTATTTATTTATTTATTTTGAGATGAAGTCTTGCTCTGTCACCCAGGCTGGAGTGCAGTGGTATAATCTCAGCTCACTGCCACCTCCACTTCCCGGGTTCAAGCGATTCCCCTGCCTCAGCCTCCCAAGTGGCTGGGACCCCAGGTGTGTACCACCACACTAGGCTAATTGTTTTATATTTTTCATAGAGACAGGGTTTTGGTATGTTGGCCAGGCCAGTCTTGAACTTTTGGCCTCAAGTGATCCATCGCCTCGGCCTCCCAAAGTGCTGGGATTATAGGCATGAGCCACCATGACCAGCCTTAATATACATTTTAGAATGAGCTTTCATGTATCTACAAAAAAAAAAAAAACTTGCTGGAGCTTTTAATGTAATAGCATTAAACATGTATATCAGTTTGGAGATTATCAACATCTTTACTATGCTGAATCCTTCAAACTGTGAATATAGGATAGACATCCTATGTTTTTCACCTATTTAGGTGCTTAATTTTTATCAGTATTTTGCAGTTTTCATGATGCAGATTCTGCATGTTTGGATAGTTACATGCTAATTTTATTTTTTGACCTAATATAAGTGGTAGCTTTTTAAAATTTAGTTTCAAATTGTTTATTACTGATTATTAAAAATACCATTTATTTTGTCAGTTTAACTTGTATCCTGCATCCTTGTCAAACTCATTTATTAGTTCTACGTGGGGATTTTTGAACATTTATTGGGATTCATCTATATAGACAATCTTCTGTTGTATGAATGGAGACATTATTAAATTTCATTTGAATCTGTATGCCTATACATTTTTTTTCATGACATATTGTACATTTAGCGCAATGTTAAATAGAAGTGGTAAGAGTGGACCTCCTGTGTTTCTCTGATCACGGGAAAAAATATACAGTTTTTCATCATTCAACAGAATATTATTTTAGGTGATTTGTAGATTCTCTGTTTCAGATTTAGGACATCTTCTATTTGAATGTGTTGAGAGTTTATAATAAATTGATGTTGAACTTTACCAAATGTTTTTACTGTTATCAATTGATATGGTCATACTGGTGTTTGGGTTAAATTGATTGAATTTTTAATATTAAAAATCAGTCTCAAATTATGTAAACAAATACTGTTTTTGGATGGTATATTACCCTGTTTCCTTTATGTCTCTTTCTCTCTCTCTCTCTCTCTCTCTCTCTCTCACTCACACACACACACACACACACACACACACTCAGTCTCTCTCTCTCCCTCCCTCTTTCTCCTGGCTCTCCCACCTCCCCCCACTTCCTGTCATGAATTATGAAGTGTTATCTAGTTTTCACTTGTGTAAGATTTTGTAGCACTGTTGTTATTTTTCTTTAAATATTTGACAGAATTCATCTGTGAAACCATCAGGCGCTAGAGATTTATATTTTGGAAATTTAGTAGATGTAGAACTCATTTTGGGTAGAGTTTTGTAGTTTGCACATATTAAGAAATTGGTCTATTTTATCTATTTATATATGTGTGTAGTGTTATACTGTTTTTGAATGCCTGTTTATCTGTAGTAATATCACTTTTTTAAAAGATATTGCTTATTTTTGTCTTCTCTCTCTCTCATTTTTTTTTTTGGTCAGTCTTTCTAGTGCTTTATCAATTTTAGCAAACTTTCCAAATTGTTATCTTTTGGATTCATTGATTTTCTTTCTATTTTGGCTCCACTTTGACTTGTATTGATTTCCTCTCTCATTTAATTTCCTTTCTTTTTCTTGCTTTGGGTGTATTTTGTTCTTATTTTTTCTAGTTTTTAACAGATGGAACCTTAAATTACTTATTTGAGGGCTTCTAAATTTTTTGTGTAGGCATCTAGTTCTATAAATTTACATCTAAGTACTGTTTTAGTTGAATCCCAAGGGTTTCTAAATTTTGTATTTGCATTTTAATTCTGTTCCAAATATTTTCTAGATTTCCATAGACTTCCTCTTTGATCCATTGTGTGATAGACAAATTTTATGATGATCTTTAGGATCCCTGCCTCCTCATCTTCATTACCTTTATATTAGCCTCCCATTGAGTGAAGACAGGACCTGTGATTGGCATCTAACCAATAAAAATGTGGCAAGTGTGAGGAGGTGTTACCTTGGTTATTGAATTATATTATCTGAAGTTCCATTTTACTATCACATAGCTCTATATTTTCTCTTTCTTCATTGCTGGCTTAAAAAAGCAAGTTAACATGAATTCTACACACATAGCAGTCTCCCAAAACCTTAGAAAGATGAAAGTGGATCCTTCTCCAGTCCAGCCTCCAGATGATAACACAGAACAGCCAACATCTTGGGTGGTAACTTATCAGATCCTAAGTAGAGGACTCAGATAAGTTTTTCTCATTACTGACTCAGAAACTCAGATAATAACTGTTGTTGCAGGACCTGGTGGCTCACACCTGTAGTTCCAGTGATATGGTTTGGCTCTGTGTCCCCACCCAAATCTCATCTCAAATTGTAACACCCATAATCGCAGTGTGTCAAGGGAGTGACCAAGTTGGAGGTGATTCAATCATGGGGGCGTTTCCCCACAGTCTGTTCCCTCGATAATGAATGAGTTCTCACAAGCTCTAATGGTTTTATAAGGCAGTTTTCCCTGCTCTTGCTCAGACTCTCTTGACTGCTGGCATGTAAGATATGCCTGCTTCCTCTTCCACCATGATTGTAAGTTTCCTGAGGCCTCCCAAACCATGTGGAACTGTGAGTCAATTAAACTTCCTTTGTTTTTAAATTACCCAGTCCTGGGTAGTAACTTTATAGCAGTGTGAAAACAGACTAATATACCCAACTACATGGGAGGCTGAGGTGGAAGGATCACTTGAGCCTAGGAGTTTGAGGTGGCAATGAGCCATGATTGTACTATGGCATTACAGCCTGAAAAAAAGAGCAAGACTCCATTTCTAAAAATGGTAATGACAAGAATTTAAAAGGTATTGTTTTATAGACCAGAATTGGAGTGGATCAGTAATAATAATTAATTAATTTTAAAAAGCATTAAGTTACTAAATTGATGACAATTTATTACACAGCAAATAAAACTAATAAACATGAATTATTTAAGAGTGTTTTGTGTAATTTCCGAGTTTGGAAATTTTTCTCTCTCCTCTTATTGATTTCTAGTTTAATTCCATTATTGTCTAAGAATATATATTTGTTTTAATTTTTTATACTTTTAAAGTTTTGTTTTCTATTCTAGTATAGGGGTCATTTTTGTAAATGCCTATTTGTACTTGAAAAGTATATATTCTGCTATTGTTTAATTCAGTGCTCCATAAATATCAGTTAGATGCAACTCATTAGTGGAGATAGTTTTGCTGTGTTCTTACTGATCTTCTGTCTACTAATTTTATAAGTTCTAAAAATATTATGAAACACAAAATTATAATGGGGATTTATCCATTTAGTTCTGTCAATTTTTGCTTCATGTATTTCGAATTTTTAGGTGCATTTAGGATTACTTCATCTTCTTGGTGAATTGATCCTTTAAGCATTGAACAATAGCCCTCTTTATTTCTGGTAATTTTCTTTGCCTTAATGTTTACTTTTATATTAATATAGCCACTTAATACTTTTTTAAAAAATAGTATTTACATGGTAGATATTTTTCTACAATTTTACTTTTAATATACTTATGCCATTATATAAGGTCCCATTAAGCTACAAATTTTAAAATCTATAATTTCAAATGAATTATAAATGAGAGATATTATGACACAACAAGAAGGCTATGTCTAATATATTTCTGATGATATATTTAGGCCATGAGAGAGGCACTATATTTTGAGATACAATTTTTAGCATCAAAAAGTGAGTAGAATTGAGAGATCCTTCACAATGTGTAGCAATGTGACACTGTATTTGTGTGTGGGGAGGTGGAATACTGTATGTGATTTGACTGCCTCTGAATAACTAAAGTTAAATTTCATCTTGAGTTTGGTAAACACATTTTTTAAATATCCTATTTTAGCAGTTTAAAGAAAACAAGCAAATCTGTTGGGTTTGTATTTAAATATCTAA
Source organism: Sapajus apella (assembly GCF_009761245.1). Lineage (NCBI taxonomy): Eukaryota > Metazoa > Chordata > Mammalia > Primates > Cebidae > Sapajus > Sapajus apella. Next base: position 8,697,900 of record NW_022437027.1, read on the forward strand.
AAAATATTTTGAAAGAAGGAATACTACCCTCAACTTTCAATAAAATAGTTTATCGTAGCAAAAGAAAGCAAACCTTTTAAAATAGAAAAAAAAATAAGGAAAAAAGAGAAAGCTTAGAGAAAAAAAATAATTCAACAAAAATAAAACTACTCCGATAATTATAGTTTTCTTTTGAAAAACTGTTGTGAATACTGGTATCAAACAGGTGGATGTATAAGCATAGCTATCAAAATAATGTCCAATTTTCTAATAGCCCTATTACCCTATTAAGTGAGAACTTAGATGAGATGGCTTATAGTTTAAAAGATCCTCATCATGAGAAAACAAAACTAGAAAACCTATAGTTGTCGCCAATAATTTCATGTGATGAATGAGTTAGGTAAATGATAATGAGACCTGAAAAACTAGACTCCTGAACAGATTTCTATTAGCTATCTGTTAGGGTACAAATGAGAAACTATTCTATATATAGCTCTTACTGCATTTTCACTCAATAATAATGAGAAAAATGTATATATATATATATATATATATATATATATATATAGTGATACATACATCACTTAAATTAATCTGGAAACTTTCTAATGGATTGTTACCAGAGCAAATTTTCATACTAGTTCCTATAAAGCATGTTCTCTCATTTTACTAGGTCTGCTCAGATTTTTTTCTTCCAACAAGTGTAAACATTCCTCCTTATCAGCACACGTATGTTCACTGCAGCACTGTTTACAATAGCAAAGATCTGGAACCAACCCAAATGCCCATCGATGATAGACTAGACAAGGAAAATGTGGCACATATACACCATGGAATACTATGCAGCCATAAAAACAATGAGTTCATGTCCTTTGTAGGGACATGGATGAATCTTGAAACCATAATTCTCAGTAAACTGACACAAGGACAGAAAATCAAACACCATATGTTCTCAATCATAGGCGGGTGATGAACAATGAGAACACATGGAAACATGGATGAAGCATCACACACTGGGGTCTGTTGGGGTGTCCAGGGGAGGGACAGCGGAGGGGTGGGGAGCTTGGGGAGGGATAACGTGGGAAGAAATGCCAGATATAGGTGATGGTGGGATGGAGACAGCAAACCACATTGCCATGTAGGTACCTATGTACCTATGCAACAATCCTGCATGATCTGCACATGTACATCAGAGCCTAAAGTACAATTTTAAAAAATGGAAAAAAAAAAGAATAAAAATTTCTACAGATTAAGCACCATTTTTTTTCCTCTCTTCTGTAGGTGTAACGCTGCTTCAATTGTCCAGTTGGTCTTGCTAACAATAAAAAAGTACCCATGCTCATATGGGCGTTTTTTTATTGTTAATGTGAACATCGCCATGTTTTGTCATATGGGTGATGAAAACCTCAAAAGCACTCTACTTTTATGTGTTCTCAAGTACTGCACCTTGTTTGAGCACAGTCTAACAGTATAATTTGAGGCACAACAGGTGGTTTCAATTAAAGGATTTAAAAGTACTAGTAAAGAAACATAATTTATATAAACATAATTTAGCAATATAATAATGTGGCTTCTCATTGAGTGGGATGCAATCGTTAGAAGTCCTATTTTGTCACATCAAAATACTCCATATTGAATATATATATATATTTTATATATACATATTTTATATAAAATATATATATATTTTATATATATAATATAATACATATATATAGTTTGTATTGTTAGTCTGCCCTAGCTTCTGCATTCTGTGTAGTTCCAGTGTACCTGCTGTTAGAGATAATTGATATCCAATCTTTTATTTAACTACCAATGGAGAACTTTTATTGCAAACCTTTATTCTACTTGCCCTTCCTCACTGTTATCTGGAGTCACCATTACATTATGGAATGTTATTACATACATTTAAATTTGTAGCCTCAAACTAAATCTTTAAATAGAGTTATTTTAAAGGGGGTATCTCATAAAACAAGCAGAGCTCAATTAAAAGGATTCATACCATCTCCTCTCCCCTAGCTTACTCAAAGTCAGCAGTTACTTCACTTATGGTTGTTATTGAGATGTCTTTTCAGTGCATACAAAACCTGAGAATGAAAGGGCATCTGTGTGAGTGTTCTTTGCAACCATTTTAGAAAAACCAAAAGTACTACTACTACCTCAAACATTTATTTGGAGTTATAGTTTATAAAAATCAGATATGACTATTCTCAGAATACTTTCACCACCTGTCTAACAATTCCAGCCCTGAGGAGTGAAATATGCTGCTATTAAGGTAACCATAACAGCCAATATTTATATGCCACACTGTCAACTCAAAGAAACATGCGCAGTTCTACTCAGAAGGTATGACTTCGATTTTACAATGTTGGAACAGGAGAATACAAATTCAGGATTATGACTTGTTTTTTTATTTCTAGCTTTTATTTTATGATCAGGAATAAATGTACAGGATGTGCAGGTTTATTACATAGGTAAACTTGTACCATGGTGGTTTTTCAAACAGATTACTTCATTATCTAGGCATTAAACCCAGCATCCATTATTATTCTTCCAGATGCCCTCCCTCTTTCCACCCTCCACCCTTCAACAGGCCCCAGTGTACCTTGGTGCCCCCTTATGTGTCCAAGTGTTGCCATCATTTAGCTCCCACTTCTACATAAGAAATGCAGTATTCAGTTTTCTGTTCCTCCATTAGTTTGCTAAGAATAATGGCCTCCAGCTCAATTAATGTCCCTGCAAAGGACATGATCTCATTCCTTTTTATGGCTGCATAGCATTCCATGGTGTAAGTACCACATTTTCCTTAACTAATCTATTATTGATGGGCATTAGGTTGATTCCACACCTTCGTTTTTGTGAATAGTGCTGCAATAAATATACACATGCATGTGTCTTTATAATAGAATGATTTATATTCCTTTGGGTATATGCTAGTAATGGCATGGCTGGGATAAATGGTATTTCCACTTTTACATCTTTGAGGAATCACCACACTGTCTTCCACAATGGTTGAACTACTTTATACTCCTACCAACAGTGTAAAAGTGTTCCTTTTTCTCCACAATCTCACCAGGATCTGTTGCTGTTTGACTTTTTAAAAATAACCATTCTGACTGGTGTAAAACGGTATCTCATTGTCATTTTGATTTGCATTTCTCTAACGATCAGTGATGTTAAGGTTTTTTTCACATTTTTTGGCCATATATATGTCTTCTTTTGAGAAGCATTTGTTCATGTCCTTTGCTCACTTTTTTTTCCATTTATTTATTTTATTGCATTTTAGGTTTTGGGGTACATGTGAAGAACATGCAAGATTGTTGCATAGGTACACACATGGCAGTGTGATTTGCTGCCTTCCTTCCCATCACCTACATCTGGCATCTCTCCCCTTGTTATCTCTCCCCAACTCCCCACCCCCCACCGTCCCTCCCCTATTTCCCCCCAACTGACCCCAGTGTGTAGTGCTCCCCTCCCTGTGTCCATGTGTTCTCATTGTTCAACACCCGCCTATGAGTGAGAACATGCGGTGTTTGATCTTCTGCGCTTCTGTCAGTTTGCTGAGAATGATGGTTTCCAGGTTCATCCATGTTCCTACAAAGGACACAAACTCATCGTTTTTGATGGCTGCATAATATTCCATGGTGTATATGTGCCACATTTTCCCTGTCCAGTCTGTCGTCGATGGACATTTGGGTTGGTTCCAGGTCTTTGCTAGTGTAAACAGTGCTGCAATTAACATTCGTGTGCACGTGTCCTTATAGTAGAAAGATTTATAATCCTTTGGATATATACCCAGTAATAGGATTGCTGGGTCAAATGGAATTTCTATTTCTAGGTCCTTGAGGAATCGCCACACTGTCTTCCACAATGGTTGAACTAATTTACACTCCCACCAACAGTGTTAAAGTGTTCCTATTTCTCCACATCCTCTCCAGCATCTGTTGTCTACAGATTTTTAAATGATCACCATTCTAACTGGCGTGAGATGGTATCTCAATGTAGTTTTGATTTGCATTTCTCTGATGACCATTGATGATGAGCATTTTCTCATATGTTTGTTGGCCTCATGTATGTCTTCTTTTGTAAAGTATCTGTTCATATCCTTTGCCCACATTTGAATGGGCTTGTTAGTTTTTTTTCTTGTAAATCTGTTTTAGTTCTTTGTAAATTCTCGATATCAGCCCTTTGTCAGATGGGTAAACTGCAAAAATTTTTTCCCATTCTGTTGGTTGCCGATTCACTCTAATGACTGTTCTTTTGCTGTGCAGAAGCTGTGGAGTTTGATTAGGTCCCATTTGTCTATTTTGGCTTTTGTTGTCAATGCTTTTGGTATTTTCGTCATGAAGTCCTTGCCTACGCCTATGTCCTGAATGGTTTTGCCTAGATTTTCTTCTAGGGTTTTTATGGTGTTAGGTCTTATGTTTAAGTCTTTAATTAACTCCAGATGGATTAAAATCTTTGCTCACTTTTTAAAGGGGTTGTTTGTTTTTTTCTTGTAAATAATATGTTTAAGTTCTTTACAGATGCTGAATATTAGACTTTTTTCAGACGCATAGATTGGAAAATTTTCTCCCATTCTGTAGGTTGGCTGTTTACTCTTCATAGTTTCTTTTGCCGTGAAGAATCTTTTTAGCTTAACACAATCCTTTTTGTATATTTTTGCTTTCGTTGCAATTGCTTTTGGCAACTTTGTCTAGGTTGTCTTCCAGAGCTTTTATAGTTTGGGGTTTTGCATTTAAATCTTTAATCCATCTTGAGGTAATTTTTGTATATGGTGTAAGGAAGGGTTCCAGTTTCAATTTTCTGCATATAGTTAGCCAGTTATCCCAGCACCATTTATTAAATAGGGAATCCTTTCCCCATTGCTTTTTTTAAAATCAGGTTTGTAGAAGATCAGATAGTTTTAGGTGTGCAGTCTTGTTTCTGGATTCTTTATTCTGAAGAACCACTTCTAACATACTATATTTGTTTGTTTTTATCTGCAGCTTATCTCTACAGTTGTTTTTCTTCCTGTGTTAATTTCACGATTATATTTAATATAGGTTAGAATAATTTAGGTTGACAGTCTACTGCATCTGATATTATCTAGCTCTTTGAATATATTGTGTTATGTGGTGTAATTTTAATATTATTATAATGTTATATTTGTTATCTCTATTTAGCAAAGTTAAGAAAACTGTTTATTTTAAAAACAATATACATGCTGAATTCCTCATTTATGAACAATTATTCATCTATCTGTCCAAATATTTAACAATCACTTGCATTCACTGCTTAACAATTATGTTGACTCCTGTGAGTCAGAAGCTGCAAGGTGCTACAGAACACAGAGAAGAATAAAACAGTGAACTTTTCTTCTAGTAGCTTATTTAGAACAATGAGGTGAAATCAAAGTCTAAGTACAATGCCTTTGAAGCACTCAGCATGCCAAAACTAGCTATGGAAGAATAGAAAGGAAATAATTCAGTGTGATTATTCTGTATGTTGGTGGAAATTAAAGCACAGGTAGAGTTTGCTAATTGTATAACTTTAAGGTACTAGCAAGAGGGATAATTTCAATTTTTCAGTTCAGATCTACTCCCTATCACTTTTTTTCTTTTCTCTCCCTACCTCCCCCTCCACTCAGGCTAACTACTGGTGTGGATTGTACCAGTAGGGTCCCTTGCTGTCTGGCATTTTCTTGGTGTTTCCTAATGAGAGACACATGGAGGAAACGAGAGGAAAAGATGAGAGTGGCTTTCGGATGTGTCTACCACTCCTTCCTTTCAGGAGTGCTGCAAATTGGCTAAGCCTCCAAACTGTAACCATATCTCTTATGGAGTGTTTATCTACTAGAGCTTTATATCTTCATTTCAGATTCTAGGATACTTTCATCCTTTGTGCCTGGAGAATTGGGGTACCCACTCCCTGGCATTGCTAGTCCTAGATAACATTCATTCCACATCAATTTCCTTGAACTCCACCCATAACTTTGTAAATGGCCTCTTTATTAAACTCTCTTCAGTTTGCCCATTTTTGCATATCATGTATTTTCCCTAAAACTTTGACTGATACAATATAGTAGGTCTAGGGGGAAATATAAGATGTCTAGTATCACTGTTGTAAAACATGGGCAAAATTGCAGTTAATCCAGAAAGTGAAGAGGCAGAAAAATATTTTTAAAGATAACTTTGGAGATATTGTAAAGAAAGCAAGGAAAGAGCCACAGCAGGGAAACTCCTTATGAGAATGTTTCAATGATCCAGGCATTGATAGTTAGAAAAGAGGGAAAGAACAGATTTGGTGATGTCAGGAATTTGATGAATAAGACTTCAACTGTGCAAAGGAAGTGAGAAAAAGGGGGTATGTTGGAATAACTCTGTGTCCCTATGAATAATATTTAGAATAAGCATGCACAAAAGTATTCATTTTTCATGAGTGAAAAAAACACCTATATTTTTACATAAGTATAGTAAGAATTCTTCCGAAGCCATTCATACTTTTGTAGGGTAGATATAAAATAGTTTACATCTATTTCCACAGAATTTTAATGTTGGTATTAGTTAAGAAAAATGCCTGCCAAAACTAATACCTTGTGGTGCTAATTAAAACATGTAGCTTTGTTTACTTGTCCTCATCAGTTGAATTATGAACATAATATAGGTGATGGGGAGGAAGGGAGCAAATCACACTGCCATGTGTGTACCTATGAAACAATCTTGCATGTTCTTCACATGTACCCCAAAACCTAAAATGCAATTTAAAAAAAGAGCCTGGAACTATGATTAATCAGCTTTAAGACAAGCTCCTTCTGCTTAAAACTAGAACGTCAAATTTGTGAGGGAGATTACTTCCATCTATTTCCACAGTTTATCTGGTAGCTTATAGTTCTTAAATTCATGTAATAAATGGTTACTCACGCTTCCTGAGGGCCGACAACAACAGCAGGAAAAAAAAAAAGGCAGAAAACCCCTAATAGCACTGTAGAAAATTCATTGTGCTCTGCACAGCTGTGAGTCATCTTTCTCACAGAAACTGTGTAGTCTTAGCTTTTACTCATAAAGTGTTCTAACACTGTTTTTGATATCTGTTCTTCACTACAGCCTTTCATATATTTAACTAAAGATGCCAAGTGTTCTATCTCTTTTCAAGGCTAAAAGGTTTCCATTCCTTTACCCATTAACTGCTATGCAATAAGTCTATTGCTCCTACCTGGGGGTTTCTTTCACTCTTATTCTTTCTAACTCCTCCACATTTAAGCTGCCTTTTACCCTCTTTTTATCTAAAACCTCATCGTCTTATAAAAATGAAATAAAATGAAATTAAATGGTATTGTACACATTTGGAAAAGCATATCTAGCTTACAGTCTAACTAGACTATTGTGTATAGCTAATTACATACAGTGTTGTGTGTTATCTCTATAAAGCACTGACTACTAGAAATATTATTTATAGGTGAATTTCAACCTAACACATACAGGCATACATCATTTTATCTCACTATGCTTTATTACACGTTGCAGATATTGTGGGGGTTTTTTTTGTTTTTTGTTTTTTGTTTTTTTTTTTACAAATTAAAGGTTTGTTACAATTCTGCATTGAGCAAAACTATTGGTGCCTATTTTTTGATAGCATGTGTCACTTCATGTCTTCGTGTCACATTTTGGTAATATTCACAATATTTTTAACTTTTTATTTATTATTAAATCTGTTCTGGTGACCTATGATCAGAGATCTTTGATGTTACTCTGCTAATTGTTTTGGAGCTTCACAAACCACACCCATGTAAGAAAATGAAGTTCATCAACAAATATATATGTTCTGACTGCTCCACTTGCTCTGTCTCTCTTCTTCTCCTTGAGACGCTTTACTCCCTAAGACATAACGATGTTGAAATTAGGTCAATTAATAACCATACAATGTCCTCTAAGTGTCGAAATGAAAGAAAGAGTAACATGTCACTCACTATCTGAGTGAGTTAAGCTCAAGCTTCGTGAGGAAGACATATCAAAAGCCAACACAGGCTGAAAGCTAGGTCTCTTGCACCAAACAGCCAAGTTGTGAATGGAAAGTAAAAGTTATTGCTGGAAATTAAAAGTGCTATTCCAGTGAACACATGATTGATAAAAAAAATAAACAGACTTATTGCTGACATAAAGAAAGTTTAAGTGATCTGGATATAAGATCAAACAAGCCACAATATTCCTTAAGCCAAAGCCTAATCCAGAGCAAGGACCTAGGACTTTTCAGTACTATAAAGGCTCAAAGAGTTGAAGAAGTTGCAGAAGAAAATTTGTAAGCCAGCAGTTTGGTTTATGAGGTTTAAGGAAAGAAGCCATCTCTATAACATAAAAGCACAAGACAAAGTAGCAAGTGCTGCTGGAGAAGCTGCAGCAGGTTATCTAAAGGACCTAGTTAAAATCATTGATGAGGTAGCCATATTAAATAACAGATTTTCAATGTAGACAAAACAGTCTTACATTGTAAAAGGATGCCATCTAGGACTTTCATAACTAGAGAGGATAAGTCAATGCCTGACTTCAAATCTTCAAATGACAGGCTTACTCTGTTACTAAGGGTTAATGCAGCTGGTGACTTGAAGTTAAGCCAGTGCTCATTTGCCATTCCAAAAGTCCTAGGGCTCTTAAAAATTATGCTGTCTACTCTGGCAGTACTCTATAAAATGAACAACAAAGCATGGACAATGATACATTTGTTCATGGCATAGTTTAATGAATATTTTAAATCCACTGTTGGGACTCGCTGTTCAGAAAAGAAGATCCCTTTCAAAATATCACTGCTCATTGGTTATACACCTAGTAACCGAAGAGCTCTACTAGAAATATATGAGATTAATGTTGTTTCCATTACTGCTGACACAACATTCATTCTGCAGCATCTGTTTCTTTTATAGCATCAAAGAGTAATCTAGACTTCCAAGTCTTTTTATTTCAGAAATTTATTTTGTAAGGCAATAGCTGCCATAGTGATTCCTCTGATGAATCTAGAGGAAAAATAAATTGAAAATCTTCTGGAAGAGTCATCATTTTAGATGGCATTAAGAACATCATGGATGACTTTGAGGAATTCAAAACTTCAGTGAAGGAAGTAACCACAGATCTGGTGGAAAGAGCAAAAGAACAAAATGTAGAGCCTAAAGATGTGACTGAATTGCTGTAATATCATAATCAAATTTTAAATTGAGGAGCTGCTTCTTATGCATGAACAAAGAAAGTGGTTTATTTAAATTGACTCTACTTCTAGGCAAGATACTGTGAATATTGCTGAAATTATAACAAAAAATATAGAATATTATACAAACTTAGCTGATAAAGCAGAAGCAGAATTTTAGAGTATTGCCTTCAATTCTGAAAGACATTCTACTGTGGGTAAAATGCTATCAAACAGCATTGGATTCTACAGTGAAAGCTTTTGCGAAAGGAAGAGTTCATTCATGTGGTAAACTTCACTATTGTCTTATTTTTAAAAAACTATCTGGGATACAGCAAAAGCAGAACCAAGAGGGAAGTTTATAAGAATAAAGACTTACATAAAAAAGTAGAAGAATTCAAAAAAGGATCTGACAATTCACATCAAGGAACAAGAAAAGCAAGAGTAAACTAAACCTAAATTTAGTAGAAGAAAAGAAATAATAAAGATTAGAACAGAAATAAACAATATTGATTTTAAAAATGCAAAAGATCAATACAATGAAAAGTTGCTTTTTTGAAAAGACAACCCAAATTGACAAACCTTTAGGCAGACTAAGAAGAAAGGAGAGAAAATATAAATAAATAAAATGAGAGTTGAAAAATGAGATATTACAATTGATAGCTCAAAACTTTAAAGGATCATTAGAGACTACTATTGTGCGACTATAAGCCAATACATTGGAAAACCTAGAAAAAAAAGGATAAATTATTGAACAGGTACAACGTCCTAAGATTGAACCATAAAGAAATGAAAAATCCAAATAGGCCAATAACATGCAATGTATAGAGTCAGTAATGAAAAGTCTCCCATCAAAGAAAAGCCCAGGACTTGATGGTTTCAATGGTTAATTCTACCAAACATTTAAAGGAAAACAAACACCAATCTTACTCAAATTATTCCAAAAATATTAGGAAAAGGGAATACTTTCAAATTCATTCTCTAGGGTCAGTATTACCCTGATACCAAAACCAGACAGAGACACAACAACAAGAAAAGAAATAATTAAAAACTACAGACCAAAATTGATTAATGCATATGAAAAAATTCTCAACAAAATACTAGCAAACCAAATTCAACAACATGTTAAAAAGATCATTCATCATGATCAGGCGAGATTCATATCAAATCAATAAACAACACATTACATCAACAGAATGGAAGACCACAAAACAGACGCTATAAAAGCATTTGGTAAAATTCAATGTCACTTCATGAATAAAAATTGCCATCAAACTGGGTATAAAAGAAATACACCTCAATACAATAAAGGCCATATATAAAACACCTACAGTATCATACTGAATGGGAAACTGACAGCCTTTTCTCTAAGATCTGGAACAAGACAAGGATGTCCATTTTCAGCATTTTTATTCAATATGGTACTGGAAGATATAGCCAGAGTAGACAAGAGAAAGAAATAAAGCACATCCAATTTGGAAAGAAAGAAGTCAAATTATTCTTGTTTGCAAACAATATGATCTTATATTTAGAAACTTAAAGTCTTCACAAAAAAAAGCTGTTAGAACTGATAAATGAGTTCAATAAAGTTGGACAATACAAAATCAACATACAAATATCAGTAGCATTCCTATCTGCCAACAGTGAACCTCTGAAAACGAAATCAAGAGAGCAATCCCATTCATAATTGCAACAAATAAAACACCCAGGAATAAACTTAACCAAAGAACCAAAAGATCTCTATGTTGATCAAAGAAATTAAAGAGGACACCAAAAATGGGAAGGTATTTCATGTTCACAGCCTGCCAGACTTAATATTGTTAAAATGTCTATACTACCCCAAGAAATGTACAGACTCAATGCAATTCCCATCAAAATACCAATGACATTCTTTGCAGAAATTTTTTTCAGTCCTAAAAGTTGTAGAAGATACCAAATCTCTCAAATAATTCTGAGAAATAAAAAACTTGAAGCATTACAGTACCTGACTTCAAATTATACTGCAAATTTGTAATTACCAAAACAGTATGGTGCTGGCATAAAAACAGACACATAGAACAGAATAGAGAACCAAGAAACAAATTCATACATTTGCAACCAACTTATTTTCAACAAAGGTGCCAGGAGCACACATTGGGGAAAATGACAAATTTGACAAGAAATGACTATTTAACAAATGGTTCTGGGAAAACTGGATATTCATTATGCAGAAGAATGAAACTAGACCCCTATCTCTCACAATATAGAAAAATCAAGTAAAAACTAACTAAAGACAGCCAGATGCAGTGGCTCATGCCTGCAGTCCCAGCACTTTGGTAGGCCGAGGCAGGTGGATCACCTCAGGTCAGGAGATCAAGAACGTCCTGGCCAACATGGTGAAAACCTGTCTCTACTAAAATACAAAATAACTAGACTGGTGTGGTACCACATGCCTGTATTCCCAGCTACTTGGGAGATAGAGGCAGGGGAATCTCTTGAACCCGGAAGGCAGAGGTTGCTGAGCCAAAATTACACCACTGCACTTGAGCCTGGTGACAGAGCAAGACTCCATCTCCAAAAACAAAACAAAA
>NW_022437027.1:8709701-8738713 GCF_009761245.1 Sapajus apella
AAAAAAAAAAAAAACTTAAATGTCTGACCTAAATTATTAAACTACCATTAGAAAACATTGTGGAAAGACTTTAGGACTTTGGTCTTACCAGAGATTTCTGGAATTAGACCTCAAAAGCACAGGCAATCAAAGAAAAAAAAAAAATCCATACATGGGATCACACCTGTGAAAAAAAGCTTCTGCACAGCAAAGGAAGCAATAGGAGAAAATACATGCAAAGTATTCAACTGACAAGAAATTAGGAACCTCCATACTGTTTTCTATAGTGGCTGTACTAATTTACAGCAATTCAAATACCTCAATTAAAAAAACAAATAATCCCATTTTTTAAATGGGCAAAAGGCCTGAACAGACATTTCTCGATAGAGAATGTACAAATCATCAAGGATATTTTAGAAAGGCTCAGCATCACTAATTATCAGAGAAATGCAAATTAAAGCCACAATGAGGTATCATGTCACCTCAGTTAAAATAGCTTTTATCAAAAAGACGAAGAGTGATAGATGCTGATGAGAATGCAGGAAAGGGGAATGCTTATGAACTGCTGGACTGTAAATTAGTACAGTCACTATAGAAAACAGTATGGAGGTTCCTCAAAAAACTAAAATAGAAATATCAAATTGTCCAGCAAGCCCAATGCTAGATATATACATTTTTAAAAAGGAAATCAGTTTACTGAAGGAGTATCTACAATCCCATGTTTGTTGTAGAACTATTCACAATAGCTATGATATACAAACCACTTAACTGTTCATCAATGGATGAATGGATAGAGAAAATGTGGTCAATTAGGTTGGTTCAAAAGCAATTGTGATTTTTGCCATTACTTTTAATAATAGATGCACAATGGAATACTATTCAGCCATAAAAAGAATGAAATCCTGTCATTTGCAACAATATGAATGGTACTGAAGTATATTAATGTTAAGTGAAATAAGCCAAGCACAGAAAGACAGATATTGTATATTCTCACTCATACTTTGAACTAAAAATAATATATTGTGTATTCTAAAATAACTAGAGGTGTGGATTTGGAATGTTTCCAACATAAAGAAATGATAAATCCTTGAGCTGATGGATATCCTAATTACCTTGATCAGATCATTACACATTGTATGATTGTATCAAAATGTCACATATACCTCATAAATACATACGACTATTTTTTTTTGAAGGAGTCTCGCTCTGTCACCCAGGCTGGAGTGTAGTGGTACAATCTCGGCTCACTGAAACCTTCACCTCCTGAGTTCAAGCAATTCTCCTGCTTCAGCCTCTGAGTAGCTGGGATTACATCACATGCCACCATGCCCGTTAATTTTCTTTATTTTTAATGGAGATAGGGTTTCACCATATTGGCCAGATTGTTCTTGAATGCCTGACATCAGGTGATCTGCCCACCTCAGCCTCCCAAAGTGCTGGGATTACAGGCATGAGCCACCACACCCAACCAATATAACTGTTATGTACTCAAAACAATTAAAGATTAAAATAAAATTAAAAATTTAAGCATTATTACATGCAAACAAAAATTGCAACAGCCACCTCAACTCTCAGTAACCACCACTCTGATCAGTCAGCAGCTACCAATATTGAGGCAAGAATCTCCACCAGCAAATGATTATGACTTGCTGAAGGATCAGATGCTCATTAGTGGTTTTTATCAATAAGTAATTTTTAATTCAGCTATGTACATTTTTTAGACATAATAATATTGTACACTTGATAGACTATACAGAGTGCAGTGGAAACATAGGCTCGCCAATTTGGGAGACCGAAGCAGCTTATCACTTGAGCTCAGGAGTTCAAGACTAGCCTGGACAACATGGTGAAATCACACCATCTATAATAAAAATACAAAAAAATAGCCGGGAGTGGTGGTACACACTTATGGTCTCAGCTACTCAAAAGACTGAGGTGGGAGGATCACTTGAGCCCAAGAGGCAGGGGTTGCAATAAGACAAGACCACACCACTACACTCCATTCTGGGAGACAGAGACCCCGTCTCAAAAAGAAATAATAATAATAATCAGCTAAGAGTTCAAATGTGTTTTCATAGGGAATTAAATGCTCAATAAAGATGTTTTTGTAAAATTTGTTACAGTATTTTTTATTTCTTTCAAATGTTTTACATCTTTGGGGTGGGTTATAAGTGCAGATTTCTTACATTCATGTAAGATAAGAGGTAAAATATGGTCTTTTAGTGTACCAGTATTTTTACATTATTATAAATGCATAATAGGTGTACATATTTATGAGGCATATGTAATATTTTTATAAAAAGCATGCAATGTGTAATAATAAAATCAGAGTTGCTGAAGTATCCATCACCTCAAGCAGTTAGCATTCTTTTGTGTTAGAAACATTCTAATTCTAGTCTTTTAGTTATTCAGTTATTAAGAAATATACAATAAATTTATTATTAGCTAGAAACTACCCTATTGTGATACTGAACTTATCAATTGATATTTCTTCTATCAATTGTATTTTTGAACTTAGTAACTGTACTTTCTTTACCCTATCCTCTTTAGTAACTGTATGTGGGAACTGCAAATATTTGAGCTCAAAGTTTTTTGGGTTTTTTTCTTTTGAGACGGAGTTTCACTCTGTGCCCAAGCTAGAGTGCAATGGGAGCGATCTTGGTTCACTGCAACCTCACTTCCTGGGTTCAAGTGATTCTCCTCCCTCAGCCTCCTGAGTAACTGGGATTACAGGCATGTGCCATGACACTCAGCTAATTTTTGTATTTTTAGCAGAAACGGGGTTTCAACATGTTGGCCAGGCTGGTCTCAAACTTCTGACCTCAGGTGATCCATCCATCTCAGCCTCCCAAAGTGGTGTGATTACAGGCATGAACCACGATCCCTGGCCTGAACTCAAAGTTTTTAGTATGTAATTGATAACACTGAAGTGACTTTGTGAAGCAATTCTTGAAATTACTTATGGAAGTGGTTTTCTGAGACAATATAGAGGTGATACAAAATGTCAGTAAACTGGACTTTGAAAAAGTGATTGAGAATTTTATATCTCATGGGTAAAATCATCAATTATGTTCTGATTTTAAAACTACTTGTTACAGAGATAGTATAAGCAGCAAAAATTTAGCAAGTTTTATATTGCCACTATAGAAAACCATGTCTAAATCTATACCTGAAATTCTGAGTAGACATTGTTTTATGTAATATTCTGTACTAATGCAGCATTTTTATACACATCATTTTGTGCTATTTATATAAATAATTAAAATTTTTAGTATTAAATGACTTACATGTAAAGTACTTAGAAAAGTGTATGGTACCTAAGCGTTCATGCATTAGCAATTATTTCTTTTATTGTTAAAATATAAAATTTATATTTATAATCAATATATTAATGAAGTCATGTTTAATACCTACATCTCTAGCTTTATTTAGTGCCACTTCTGATTTTTCCCTGTCCTGTATCCTGTGGAACTGGCCTTCCTTAGTTCCCCAAAGGCACTATTCTTTCTCCTACCTCGGGATTTCACCGTTCAACTTTCTCCTCTCATCCCACCTTCTCCCTAAATAAGCCCCCACTTATTTTTCTAATCGTAATGTTGCTTTCTTGTGGAAGTTATACCTAATGTCTTCACCACTGTGTCAACCTATAACCACAATGAGGTCAAATTCTCTATTTTATGCTTTATAATTACTTGTACATATCTTTATATCACACTGTATACAATGGGGAAATTATTATTCACCAGCATTTCCAAAAGATTGAGCTAGAACTACAGCTAAATGAGGAAGTCAGGGACTGAGTTAATCTTCACAAGAGGTTGTAAATGAAGATTCACTCATGATGTATGTAGGGTTTTAGAAAATTCGTTGAACATCACAAAGAGCACAAATTCAAGAACAAACATCAGAACAAAAAAGGGCAGTGTACTCTCCTCCCTCATAAACCTCTAAGTTCAGTAGAATTTTGAAATCTGAAATGCTTTATATAAATGAATTTCTTTTGGAAATCATGTGTATATTTTATGCAATTGAAGAACAGTGACAGAGGGAACCATAAAAGTCAAATTGGTAACTAAAAATCATGGGGTATGGTGCTGAGCACAAAAGCCATTGCACTAAAGCCCCAAGGGATATTTAACCAAATACCTAGGAGGCAACATTACTTCAAGGGACATTTGTGTGATAATTTCGAATCGATTTCGCGACTACTTGAGTAATACATTTCTTCTGCATTAGACTCTGAACTCCACAAAGGCAGGAGCTACTTCTATTTTCTTCATCAATGTTGCCAAAGAAGATAATAAAATCCCAGAAGATAGTTTGTATTCAATAAATTGTTTAAAATAAATACATAAATGAGTAGAGAAGCCTAATTCTAACTTTAAACTGAAAGTCTATAACATAGAAACAAATACTTGCACTATTCTGAAGCTGTTTTAAATATAATTTCCTTCAAATATCAGTATATACATTTTACTTATAAAAATCAAAGAATTTAAGTAGAGGAACAAGTGACTTGTTTCTTGACAGATAATATCCTATTATATATATATTCATATGACTGTCAACAAATACAGGTTTATTTTAATAAAAGCTCATTCACTTTTAAATCTATTAAGACAACATTTGTAACCAACTGATTGATTTGTTTATTCTTAAGTTTGTCTAAGACAGTTATGATCCAGGTTTGGTGGTTCACACCTATAATCCCAGTACTTTGGAAGGCCAAGGTGGATAGAACACTTGAACCCAGGAATTCGAGACCAAACTGGGTAACATGGAAAATCCTCATCCCTACAAGAAATACAGAAAGAAAAAGAAAACTAGCCAGACATACACATGTAGTCCCAGTTACTCAGAAGGCTAAGGCAAAAATATCACTTGAGCCAAGAGTTGGAGTTTGCAGTGAGCTATGATTACACCTCTGCACTCCAACCTTGGCAACAGAGTAAGTGCCCATCAAAAAGAAAAAGAAAAAAAGAAAAAGAATAGAAAAGACAGATACGAAAAAAATAGCAAAATAAAACATATCTAGAAAATGCAATTTTGACAAAGGTCATGTATCTCTCAAATGATTTGTCAAAGCAGAAAATACCCTAGCACTGAAGGCCAGAATTTGAAACTTTATGGGTCATGAGCAGCTGTTGCAACTAATCTTTATTTTTCACAGAGAGTAGGCACATCAAATTTTATATTTGGGACTTAACATACTAGAACATATTTTACTATGACCAGGAAAAAATTGATTGGAAGGCAGTAAAAGTCATATTGTTTTAGGCAAGTTATTTTTTGCATAGTTTCTACAGTCAGATAAACATCTGAAGGCTCCACTCTGTCTGCATTGCAAAACTTGAAAATATGTAAAAGCACATAAAAATACAGAAATATCTTAATAAAAATGCCAACAAAAGGAAGAGTTATAGTAGATACCAACAGCAATTACAAAATTGAAAAGGCATACTTATGGACAGCAGGCAAACAAAAGTTACATCCAAAATATCTACTTTTCAAAAGACAATAAGCAAACATAAAAGACCTTCTCAATTATATAAAAAAGCAAGTGGTAAAGCAAAGTGGTCTAGTATTAGAGTGGAACAGAAAATTGTTAAAAGTAGCTCTAAAACGATGAGCTTTCAATAGAGGCTTCTGATAATTTATTATAAAAGATAATAAAAAGTGACTTTAAACATGTTTAGGTGGTGTGCTAGTATGAAGACTGAAGAATCAGCTCTTAGCTATTACTTATGAAATAATCCCACTAAGGAGATTCTAATGTCTGTAAGACTCTGGTGAAGGGAGAACGGTGATGAGAGGCTCAGCAAAAAACCTTGGAAAAGCTACTGTGATCACATAAAATATATTTTTCATTTGAAGGAATAAAGTACTGACAATTATTTGGGTGAAATTATATCTCAAATCTAATCATTTTTTCTCAAGGTCCAGAGAATGTTTGTTTGGATGAGCCTAAGTATCCATTCTCTCCATTCAAATTATTGTTACTGAAGAAAGTTATTGAATAGAAAATATTGGTGCCCAAATGAATTCCAAATCAACAGTTTCAAATAAGTTTTCATCAGAGCCTGATGAAAACTTTTCATCAATTCTCCCTATTTCTTTGGCCAACTAACTGCCCCTTTCTATAATAGTATTCTGATATTTCTTTACTTTTCTCAAACCATTCACTTAATTCAACCTCCTGTGGTAACACCCCATTTGAAGAAGCAATCATCTCTGACCTGAATCAGGACATTAGTTAGATAACTTAATTCCCTGCTTCCATTTTTATAACTATATTTTTTTTATTTTTTATGAGACAGTCTTGCTCTGTCACCCAGGCTGGAGTGCAGTGACGTGATCTCTGTTCACTGCAACCTCCACCTCCCAAGCTCAAGCAATGCTCATGTCTCAACCTCTTGAGTAGGTGGAATTACAGGTATGTGCCACCACACCAGGCTAATTTTTGTATTTATAGTAGAGATGAGGTTTCTCCATGTTGGCCAGCTGGTCTCGAACTCCTGGTTTCAAGTGATCTGCCTGCCATGGCCTCTCGAAGTGCTGGGGTTACAGGTGTGAGCCACTGCACCCAACCTTGGCTTCCATTCTTTTCCTCTTCCAGTCTGCAGACTGAAGCTTGAAGCTCTTTTCTAGAGGTAATCTGATTATTCTACTTCTCTCATAAAATTGCCTCAGTTACCTTCCATGGGGAAAAAAAAATCTACAACCTATACTATAACTTCATCTCAAACCACCTTCCCTCTTTACTTTCTGTTCATCAATTGCAGTATCCTGTAATTACTAAAGAAAATGATGCTTCTCCCACCAGTACCCACTGTCTTGGTTTGATAGGACTGCTATAACAATGTACCACTCACTGGGTGCCTTTAAACAACAGAAATTTATTTTCTTATTATTCTGGAAGCTGGAAGTTTGAATTCAATGTGTCAGCAGGGGACATGTTCCCTCAAGAACCTGTAGGGGACTCTTTCCTTTTCTTAACCTGCCTTCTGGTGATTTGCTGGCAAACTTTGTTGTTTCTTGGCTTGTTGGTGCCTCATTTCAATGTTCTGTCTTCACATGACATTTTCCCTACCTGTCTGTTTCCGAATTTTCCCTTTAAACAAGGACACTAGTCACATTGGGTTAGAGACCACCCTAATGACATAATTTAACCCCAATTACCTATGTAGACACTCTTTCCAGATAAGGTCTGTGATACTGGATGTTGGGGCCTCAATATAACTTTTTCGAAGGGTCACAGTTCAATCCATAAAAACTCACCATTAGGCCAGTGCAATGGCTCACACCTGTAATCCCAGCACTTTGGGAGGCCAAGGTGGGCAGATGACCTTAGGTCAGGATTTCAAGACCAGCCTGACCAACATGATGAAACCTCATCTCTACTAAAAATATAAAATTTAGCTGGGCATGGTGGCGGGCACCTGTAATCCCAGCTACTCTGGAGGCTGAGACAGGAGAATTGCTTAACCCCGGAGGCAGAGGTTGCAGTGAGCTGAAATCATGCCACTGCACTCCAGTCTGAGGGACAGAGTGAGACTCTGTATCAAAAGCCGATAAAAAAAAAAAAAAACCACCATCAACATAAGAGTTTTACATATGCTGTTCATTCTCCCAGAAATCTTTCCAACCCTCACTCTTCTGCCATCTTACCTGGTTATCCTTCCAAGTTTCAACCTAGAATAACTTTTCTTAAAGAAAATTGAAGTACAATCTAAATATATTTTTCCCAGTTCATGTATATACTTGGCCTTACTTTTGAAATAATTGTCAATTATGTAATTTTACATTTATTATTGAGATTACTTGATTAGTATTTGTCTGCTTCACAAATGGCATGGACTTCATAATTTGTGAAGTATGTTTCTACTTCACAGAAAACAATTTCTGCCCAATGTTGGGTCAATAGTGTTTAGAATACCATAGTAGGCATTCAGCAAATGTTTTATTAAATAAATGAATCACGGATCAGACCAGCTATGACAAAAGGATATGGCAGAAGTTTCAATATCTCTACCCTCACTAAAATGTTCATGAGAATATGAATTGATTATTTACATATAATTAAGATAAAACAATATTCCACCTGTTAGAAATTAATTTCTGACAAGGAGAAATTATTTCAGGAAATAATTTCTCTAGCATTAGACTAAATTCGACTGGCCAGAAGAATCAATGAGATTTAGAGTTTACTTTGAATTATCTGTGCTACAGGAGTTGGACAGGGCTTTAAGCCTGCTTGTGTTATTCTACTTCTTTTCATCTCAAAAGATCTGTCTGTCTAATTTCATTCATTAGCTACCAAAGCAGGCAGCAAAGCAAAAGATTATAATAAGATTTGAGAAATAGTCGGTTTAGTACAACAAATTTATTGATAAGTGCTTGGCTTTGAAACACCAATACAGAAATAATTCCTGTATTGAGATATATGCTATGTGACTTATAATCAACAGGAGCAGGAACAGAAATGCACACATATAATTTATGTATTTTACTTTTGTTTTAATGTTACACATAAAGGCTTTTAGATTCAAAAATGCAAAATGCTGCTTCTGATTCTTTGGTGGATATCTCTAATACACACACACACATAAACAAACACACACACATACACGCACATATGTAAGTATCTAACACATACATATACTGTGGATGAGAAATATATATATTTTTCTTCTAAAATAAATGATTTATTTCTCTCCTAAAATAAATGGAATATTCAAAAGCTACAATCTGTATCTATATTGTCTTTGAAGACCGGCATGAGTGGCTTAAAATTCTAGCTTTTTACCTTATTATCTGAATCATTATGAACAATTCTTTTAACCCTCAGTTTACTTTTCTGTAAAATAGAGGTAATAGGATTATTCTAGTCATTGGATTATTATGGCTATTAAGTATATTTGATAGATTTAACCCTATTACATACAATATGTACCATAGTTATGGTTAACAATCAATAAATTTTTCTATAATTATCTTCACCAACATAAGCCCAAGAGATGAATTTTAAAGTCTTATATTTCAAACATATTCATTTGCTTTGCAGAGTTCACATGGTTTCCTAAACTTAGGTACATTTTTATCATTATTTTTTCTTTTCTCTTTTTGTAAGCTTGATTGAGGTATACCTGATATACAAAAAACTGCACATATTCAACATACTCAATGTATACATTTTGATAAGTTTGGACCAATGTGATATCATCAGCACAATCAAGGTACTAAACATAATCCATCACTTTGAAAAATTTCCTTGTGTTCTTATGTGTGTATATTTAGTGTGTGTTTGTGTATGTGTGTGTATCTGTTAAGAACACAAGATCTATTCAAGAACAGAAAATCAAAACTGCATGTTCTCACTCATAGGTGGGTATTGAACAATGAGAACACATGGACACAGGGAGGGGAGCATCACACACTGGGGTCGGTGTGGGGGGACAAAGGGAGGGACAGCATGGGGACGGTGGGGAGGTTGGGAGGGATAACATGGGGAGAAATGACAGATGCAGGTGACAGGGGGATGGAAGCAGCAAACCACATTGCCATGTGTGTACCTATGCAGCAATCCTGCATGATCTGCACATGTACCCAGAATCTAAAGTACAATTTAAAAAAGACCTATTCTTTTCACATAATAAAGTTCATGATATTTTATTGTTAATAATAGGTACTATGTTATACAGCAGACCTCTAGAACTTATTCATCTTGCATTATTAAAACTTTATACCCATTGAGCCCCTAGCAACCATCATCTGTTCTATACTTTCATGCGTTTCACTCTTTTAGGTACCACATATATGTGGAATCATGAAGTGAATTAAGCCAGTCACAAAAGGACAAATATGATTATTTTTTAAATATAAGTTTCATGTTTACCTAATAGCTGTTATACGTAATGAATTCCTAATAGCTGTTATACGTAATGAATTAAGACTATTTTCTTTAGGTAAATCGTGGCTATAGTTAATATTAAGAATATCATGTAGATAAATTTTATAATCTCTTCTGAAGATTTAATTCTGCCCAGTAGTTACAGAAGCAAACAGTTATAAACATATTGATAAAATATCCTTATTTTGAAATATTTATTGTTAAGGTTGACATTTTTTGGCCTATGCAATATTCATTCTTTGATGAAAGTATTCCCTCTGAAAATTTTTCATAAATCAAAATATACACACACAAAATGATCAAAAATAAAATTGAAACAATATAAAGATTGTTTTATTAAAATACAAAAATTTAATTTGTTTGGTACATATTATTTTTGCCTCTGAATGTTAGCTAGAATTTGGCAATTAGCCATGCTATATCCAGTTCAAAACTGGAAGTTGCTTCTTTCAAATATGTTGTTACTAACTGTATTAAGTTAATAAAGCATGGCCTACTTACCATATTTACAGAGTTCCTAATTTCCCCAGAAAGTTTCCCTCTAAAAGTCATATTTAAGTGTACATTAAGTATACTTTTTAGTGACTCAAATATATTTTTCTGTTACAACAAGGTTACATGTAGTTACACAGATAGGCCCCATGAAGATGTTAATGATGCAGTATGAATTCAATATGAGGTATAATAGGAAAGCATAGCCTCAATCAAACTTTATTTATTAATCATTGAAAATCTGAACTTGTCTCTTGCTTCTCTTAAACAGATTTGTTGACCATATATTTTATAGGAGTTTCTCACCTTTGTCAAGTATGTGGTATAATCCATAAGATTTCTCTAGAATTATATTTTTAAAAGTTAAGCATACAGAAGATACATGAAGGTTTTGAGTTGTGAAACCAGCATTTGTAAGACCTTATTAAGTGCCTTTCCAATTCCATTCAACAGACATTTATGAATTCTAATGTGTTAGGCACAGTGTCAAATCATTAATATCTTTCACTTACATCAGAGGTCCCCAGTTCCTGGTGTCAGGGACTAGTACCAGTTCCTGGCCTGTTAGGAACCAGGCTGCACAGCAGGAAGTGAGTGGTGGCTGGTGAGCCAGGAAGCTTCATTTGTATTTACTACCATTTCCCAGGGTTCGCATTACTGCCTGAGCTCCCGCCTCCTGTCAGGTCAGCAGCATTAGATTTTCATAGAAGTGAACCCCATGGTGAAGTGTGCATGCAAGGGGTCTAGGTTCACACTCCTTATGAGAACTTAATGCTTGATGATCTGTTACTGTCTCTCATCAACCCCAAATGAGACCATCTAGTTGCAGGAAAACAAGCTCAGGGCTCCCACTGATTCTCCATTATGGCAAGTTATATCATTCTTTTATTGCCCCCCCTCAAGAGACCCCAGTGCGTGATGATCCCCTCCCTGTGTCCATGTGTTCTCATTGTTCAACACCTGCCTATGAGTGAAAACATGAGGTGTTTGATTTTCTGTTCTTGAATAGATCTTAAGTGTTCTTAGCAGATACACACACACACACACATGCACGCGTGCACACACACACACACACACACACAAATATACACACATAAGAACACAAGGAAATTTTTTGAAATGATGGATTATGTTTAGTACCTTGATTGTGGTGATGATATCACATTGGTCCAAACTCTGTTATGGAATCATAACAGAAATAAAGTGTGCAATAAATGTAATATCCTTGAATTATCCCTTACCCACCACCAGTCCATGGAAAAAATTATCTTCCATAAAACTGATCCTTGGTACCAAAAAGGCTGGGGACTGTTGACTTATATCTGTTGACCTTCACTTTAGCTGAAGAGATTGATGTTCTAATTTCAATTTTAAAAATAATAAAGCTGAGGTTCAAAAAGTTTAAACAAGTGTCAGAATAAAATTGGAACCTAAATCTGACTGATTCCTAGACTATACCATGATTACCATTCTATGCTGCCTCTACTCAAGCAAAGTCCTTATTAACTGGTTTTTCAAAAAAGCAGTAACTGTAACTGTTGAAACACCTTTGAAATGCCTCTGAAACTCTTTTTTAAACTCTGTTAAAAAGAAAACCAACAAAATGGTTTTGTTTGTTTTTATATAGGTATATGGCTATTATTGATCCCTTGAAACCCAGACTGTCTGCCACAGCAACGAAGATTGTCATTGGAAGTATTTGGATTCTAGCATTTCTACTTGCCTTCCCTCAATGTCTATATTCCAAAACCAAAGTCCTGCCAGGTCGTACTCTCTGCTTTGTGCAATGGCCAGAAGGTCCCAAACAACATTTCACGTAAGCTAATTTTCTATTATGATTTTCAATTCAGTATATCAAACACTTATAAAACTATAGATTAGGAGCAACAACCAAACAAATAAGACGTAGACATTTCCCCCAGGGTTTGTACATTATTTGGAAAAGGAAACATATAAAAATACTGTAATACTGTATGATGTATGTGGTCAATAAGTTTGTGTAAGTTACTAAGGTTTTTAATTGGAAATATGAGGATGTCTATGTGGGATGGCACTGGAGAGTTTCCTGAAGAAAGCGATAAAAGATAAAAGCAACGTGCAAAGAAAAGCATGGTTGTTATTGATTGAGAAATGAGTGAGAAGGAAGAAATCAAAGCCTAGAAGTGTTGATTGCTCTTTTAAGAAGCGTAGCTGGAGGGAAGGAGCACCCTAGTAGGTTATCTAATTTTATTTTGGTTTGATTTGGTTTGTGTTCTTCTGCTTGTCTCTAGACAAGCAAAAAGAATCTAAAAACCTGAACACTAGGTTGAAAAGGAAATAAAAATGCTATAATATACGGGAAAACTTGGTTCGTATTTTAAACCCACCTTAAATAAAGCAAAAAGGAATAATAATGTAATTGTGTACTTGGTTGCATTTTATCTTTAAATTTAATTTCAATAAAATGCTTATTTTTCCATTTTACTGATCACTTTTTTTCCTTTAAAAATAACAAATGATTCAAATAATGGTTGTCTTTTAAAGCAGTCATTTTATCTACTTTTGCTCTATGCAAAGTTCAGATTTTTGAATCAAAATGTTAGGAAGCACTTATCTAAGGAAAATCAGACAGCTCATATAAACTGAGTACTATACTCTATTCATTATTATTAATACATCTTAATTGTATGATGTTATCATCTTCAAATTATTTGTTGACTGAATTACTTCCTCACTGACTTTAAATCAAGACTTAGTAATCTACTAAGAAACAGAAAGGCAAGGATATTTAAGATTTACTTTAAAAAAATACTGGTATGGATAAGACTGTTATAACAAACTTTTTAATTACTTTAAAGCCTTCCAAGACAGTGAAAACAAAAAAAAGTTTATGAAATTCTATTTGAGTTATCGTAGTATGGCTTTCTCTCCTTTTCCCCTCTAATTGAGTTCTTATAATTTTGATCATAAGCTACTAAATACCAGAATTTAATTTGATAATTTACAGCAGCATACTTTTGATGTGACTACTATGTCAACATTTTTTTAGCAAGTTAGCAATGCAATCAAATGCATCATGACTTTGGAAAATTACATGCAAATGTCCTTACCCGATTTTTTTAAATTGTAGTAACTTGTGGATTCATTATGACTCAGAGTATCTACTTACTTTTTTCCCTCCATTTGAATCGAAATCAATTTGTATATGTCTGATGTTGCAGGGATATAGAAGATAATCCTACATAGGAGAAAATGTATGCCAGTTGATTTGTTTATTGCATCCCTTCCCTTTCCTTCAATGATACATTTAATTAGTTTAGCTCAACAATTACCAAGTAGAATACAAAGCAGTAGAAAGTCTTTCATCCTCAACATCTAGACAAGGGGAACACATGTTTAACTCAGCCCCTTCAACTCAACTATAGTTTTCATATACCAAGTAAACATTGACAAACATCAACTGGCAGGAGTTGAAATGTAAATATAAGTGACAATAGCATGATATTTTGATGGAATTGTGACATGAATGTATAAAGATAATGTAGGGATAATTCTTGGTAGTTTTAATTATGATTTAAAGCTGAGCAAATTCAGTCCCTAGTATTTCTTTCCAAAAAGTCCTTCAGCATGTGTTTTTCTTATTCATTGTAGTTACCATGTTGTCGTCATTATACTGGTGTACTGTTTCCCATTGCTCATCATGGGTATCACATACACCATTGTTGGAATTACTCTCTGGGGAGGAGAAATCCCAGGAGATACCTGTGACAAGTATCATGAGCAGCTAAAGGCCAAAAGAAAGGTACTGTTCCATGTTGTTTGCCTAGCGTTTGTATAGGGTATGGTACACCAGAAAGAAAAACAATCTAGTCATGGCATGTTAATATGATATGATCTGATGCTTTACTCCTATTCGTTAATGTTTTATTATTTTTTCTTTTTTTCTGAGGGTTTTGTATAACCTACTGTCCACATACTATATCAGTTTGTTATAGAATAATTACTTCATTACAGAATGATTTCTTAAAAATTAGCTTTTGTAAAGTATTCTTGATTACTCTGCTGAAATTGCTGAAATTTCACTGAATTTCACTATTTCAGTTGATTGTATTTTTGCAAATCTACCTTTCTTTGTCCTTGATTGAAAAGAATGCCTCTGATATATTGTATTCTATAATCCACTCAAAGCTTCTTTTATCCCAGAAATGATATCTCTTCTAGAAAGTGCAATAATTTTACAATATATATCTATCTTTCCTCCATCCCCTCTTGTCTCTCTTTATTCTTCTCTTGCTTTCTCTGTGTGTTCTTTCCCCTGATAAGACATTTTATATATGTGTACGATTAAAGGATGAGGATTGTATTAATACTATTTTGTAATTCATTGAGTGACACAAAAAAGGCTGGTTCTGGCTAATTTATGTGAAGCAAAAAAAAAAACTCTAAAAAATACTATGTCTATATTTTACTATGATTATTTTTATTAAGACTTTTTCTACTACCACTTTGCGACTAAATAAGTTAGATTTTTCATAAATTTGTGAAGTTAAAAGGAATCACATTCAATCCTTTTTTCTATAGTTGGTGTGTGCCTAATGCATCTTGGAGAGGTTTTATCAAATATAAATGAGTCATACTGATTATGCCAATCATTATTATTTGTTCCATTTATGACTACTTACATAGTACTACTAGCAACATATGGACATTTCGTTTAAAAATCACTCAACAATCTTAAAAATACTTAGCTACAAAAACTCACTTAACAATGATCATTCAGGTTTTAAAAATGCAATGTACAAAATGGATTCCATTTCAATAGTGCTTTGTATCCAATATTGACAATACTAGACCACATCTACATATGGTTAATATTTACCATTATTTCTAGTATTTGAAAACAAAAAGAATGAGTTTTTCCAGATCAGTTTACTTATTTCAGGTTGTACAAAAATATATCTACTGTGTATGTAATTCCATTTTATTTTTCTTTAAAAAAGAGTTTCTTAAAAATAATGTGCACAAACAACCAAATGGCCTCTGGCACCTACAAACAAATTCTAAAGTGAGGAAAGCTTCAAAAACATGGCCCTCTTACATGAACAGTATCTCTCTCCCCTTTGTAATTTCAACCCTCATTACCTAACATCTTGCTCATGTTGAAAGATACTCTTTTCTTGGGATAATTTCTTACAGCTATGTCTTAGGTATCAACACAGTAAATAACTGATGCTATGTTCTGCGTATTTCAGAATAATTTCTCTATAATATCTGCTTAGTTTCTGTCATTTATTTTTTTCATATTAGTTTAGATTTTTCTAAACATTTCACCGTGCAGTCTTAGACAAATTAAAATGAACCTAGTAATTGTAGATTATAGTTTTTCTTCATATGCATGTAACATTTTTCTAGAAAGAAATAAAAATTTAATCTGAGTGTTCCTTTTATTTTTGAACTCAGAGTCCCAGAGGGAACAAAAAGCAAGAGGGTTTCTTTTTTAACTTTGCCTCTAAACAACTGGTAAGAGGCAAAACATTGCCTTTTGATTTCATTACTCCACAATTTCAAAGTAGAAATATTAACTCAAACTGGGAATGTAACCCTTCTAGAATATTTTTTAAAAGTAAGACATTTTAAAGTTCCAACTCATATGTCTTTGTCTAGGTTTGTGTTCTAGACTGAAATAATACAAAATGGCTCTTTATGTCATGGACTTCTCATAATAAATCTCTTTGTCTTTGGATTTATTTTACAGTTATTGATATGACCATTGGTATCTAGGTACTAACACTCATATTGTTCAAATTAATAAAATTTTAAAATATAGCTAGCTCTTCTCTTAATTTCTTTCTCTTTATCTAAAATTACAATATTGTTCTGGAATGGCTTAGAATACTGCTATTACTGGTAATCATGCTAGTTTTATACTTTTCACATGATTACTTAAAACACAGAAGTTCTACCCTGGATGGGCCATTTATTCATATGTTGTCTCCTAGAGAATACACCTTTGATTACAGACTGGACATGAGATATTTAAAAAAAAAAAAGCATTGGCTACATGAGTGCAAACTAATCATGACTATTGGGAAAAACAATTCTATACACTACTGTGAGCCAGTCTCTTCATAATAAAAGACTACACAAGGTGGAACAGGATGGTCAAATAGAAGCCTTCACTGATTATCACCCCAGAAGGACACCAATATAACAACTATCTACACAGAAAAATAATCATTTCATATGAGCCAAAAATCAGGAAAGCTCTCACAGTATCTGATTTTAACTTCATATAGCTGAAAGAGGCACTGAAGAGTGTAGGAAAGGCATTCTTGAATTGTCATTGATACCCCCATCCCATCCCGAGCAGCAGCCATGTGGCACGAAGTGAGAATTTGTGCCCTTGGGAGAGAGAGCACAGCAACTGTGAGACATTGCATTGACCTCCATGCTGCCCTATCAAAGCAGAAAGCAAAATTGGCCAGAATCCAGCTGATGCCTGTGCATAAAGGGAATATTTAACCCAGCCCTAGCCAGAGAGAAGACACCCATCCCAGGGGACAGAAGTTGACTTCCTCCATGCCTCACCACAGTGGGCTAAAATCCTGTGGTGCTCTAAATAAACTTTAAATGCAGTATAGGCCACAAGGACTGCAACTCCTACATGAGTCACAGTGCTGTGCTGCGCTCACAACCAGTGGACCTGAGTGATGCAAAACCTACTGAGAAATCAGCGGGGCTGACTAAGGGAGTACATGTACCACCTCCCCACAACCCCTGGCAGCACAGCTCATGGGTTCAAAAGGGACTGCCTCCTTCCACTTGGTAAAGGAAAAGAAAGAGTAAAGAAGACTTCATTTTGCATCTTGGATACCAGCTCAGCCATAATCAGATAGGGCACCAGTCAGAGTTATGAGGCCACCTTTCCAGGACTTAGCTCCAGGATGACATTTCTAGACACAACCTGGACCAGAAGGGAACCCACTGCCTTAAAGAGAAGGATCCAGTCACAGAAAGCCCCATCACCACTGACTGAAAAGCCCTTGAAAGCTTGAATAACCAGTTGCAATACCCAGGTAGAATACTGTGGGCCTTGGGTGAGCCTGAGACTTGCTAGCTTTAAGTGAGACCCAGCACATTCCCAGCTGCGGTGGCTACAGGGAAAAACACTTTCTGCTTGAGAAAAGCTAAGGGAAAAGTAAAGGGACTTTGTCTTCCATGTTAAGTACCAGCTCAGCCACAAGAAGATAGAGCACAAAGTGGGCTTTTAGGGTCTCTGATTCCAGGCCTTGACGCTTGGACAGCATTTTTGGACCTACCCTGGACCAGATGGGAGCCCAGTGCCCTGAAGGGTGAATCCCAGTCCAGGCAGCATTTACCACAAGCTGACTTAAGACACCCTGGGTCTCAAGTAAACATAGGTAGTAGTCTGCCAGTATTCCCTATAGGCCTGTGGCAGTGGTGGCCACAGGGTGAGGGGCCTCTGCCTCTGGAATGAAGAGAAAAGAGCAAAAATAACTGTTTCTTGTGGTTTGAATGCCAGCTAAGCCACAGTACAATAGAACACAACGTAGACTTCTAAGGTTTTTGACTCTAGTCTCTGACTCCCACACAGCACCTCTGGACCCACCTAGGGAGAACTCTGGACCCACCAGAACACCTCTGGACCTACCTTGGAGAACTTACCACCCTGAAGGGAAGGACATAGCCTGGCTGGCTTTACCACCTGCTCATTGAAGTATGCCAGCCTGCAAGCATAGACAGTAGCCAGGTTTTGGGTGAACCCCAGTGCTGTGTTTGCTTTATGTGTGACCCAGTGCAGTCCCAGTGGTGGTGGCCACAGGCTAGTTGTGTCATCCCACCCACAGCTCCAGGTGGCTCAGAACATAAAAAGGGGCTATGTTTGGAAGAAAATGAAGGTAGAGAACAAGAGTCTCTGTCTGGAAATTAAGAGAATTCCTCTGAATCTTATCCAAGACTAACAAGGAAGTACCTCTGTCAGTCTGCAAGAACCACAGCCTTACTTGGTGTGGGGTACCCCCTAATACAGATATGGCTTAGATCACAACACCCAAGTCCTTTTGAATATGTAGAAAGCCTTCCCAAGAAGTCTGGGTCCAAATGGGCCTAGGCTCTGAAGGCTACAATAAATTACAAACTCTTCAATGCCCAGACACAGAAAAACATCCATGAGCGTCAAGACCATCCAGGAAAACATGACCTCATGCAATGAACTAAATAAGACACCAAGGACCAATTTTGAAGAAACAAAGATAAGTGACAAATATAAGAAACAAAGATAAGAATTCCAAATTGCAGTTTTGAGAAAACTCAAAGAAATTCAAGGTAACACAAAGAAGGAATTCAGGCTTATATCAGATAAATTTAACCAAGAGATTGAAATAATTAAAAAGAATCAAGAAAAGTTTCTGGAGTTGAAAAATACAAGTTATATACTGAGGAATGCATTAGTAGCAGAATTCATCAAACAAAAGAAAGAATTAGTGAGCTTGAAGGCAGGCTATTTGAAAATGCACAGTAAGAAGAAACAAAAGAAAAAAGAATAAAAAACAGTAAAGAATAACTACAGTATCTAGAAAATAGCCTCAAAGGGGTTATGTAATATACACAAAAATCAAATCTAAATGGATTAAAAGCTTAAATCTAAGACCTGAAACTATGAAACTACTGCACAAAAACATTGGGTAAATGATCCAGAACACTGAACTGGGCAGAGTCCTTGACCATTAAAATTAGAGTGTTGAACCTGAAAATGAGCATTAAAATTCTGTGGCTCCAATGAGCTTAATCTAGGAGTCAATCTGTAAGATTGTACCAAGATTTAAATCACATGTATAGAACTGGTCTTTTATAGGGGAAAAAAAATACACTAGCAACCTACTAATAAAACTCCTTCTCATATATTTTACAATTTCATAGCACCTTATATACCTCATAACACAACCAAAGTCATCCTTAATTTATAGTAATTGTTTTGAGTTTTACAATTCTGTATGTTAAATACCATTGGCTTTAAGTGTGTCTATTGAAACAACAATGTGTCTCTTAAATGTGGCAAAGTATTTAACTTAAGAAAGTATCCCTATACTTTAAAGAAGAGTATATTCAACTAATTTCAAAATATAGGATATCAATTGTCACACAATCGTCAAAGCCTGAGCTGAGTTTAGTTCTATTTTTTCAATGATAATTGGTTATTAATTTTGCCAAAGCTCTCCTTCAAGAAAAGTATACTATTCAATACATTACTATGATATTCAAGTTGGAAATTGAAATTATGATACTTCTATAAATTTTAAGAGAGAATGCTTTCTTAACATTATCCTGTTTACTGAGCACATTATATTAATGCTTACATTCCAATTTGAGAATAATTTAGTATCTAGAAAAGGAAAGTGACCCTTGTCAACTTTATTCTACTTATTAGTAGATAATCAAAGATTTCGGCTACCTATTAAAACTTTGGCTATAATGTCGTGTGAAAATCATTACTGAAACTATCTATTTAAAATTATAACAATTATACAAAAAAATTTAAAACTTCTGTCTTTAATATACCATGGATTTGCATATGAAAATTCAAATTTTAAATATCTAGTGTTAAACTTACAAACTGACATAAAATACACTTCCAGTTTTAAAAATCTATTCTAGAATGAGAGATCTGATGAGAATCTAAAATTTCATGAATTCCTTGCCTTGCTCCTATTCTGTACTAAAATCAAATACTGTATATGGGGGAAATGTGTAGAGGAACTAACAGATTTCATATTTAGAATGTGTGGTAAAAGAAATTAAATATAGTCTTTTTCTTAGTCTTGCCAATATCATACTGTTTCCTAAGAAAACTATAGATATTTTCTCGAAGTCATTTGTAATGCTTTTTGGAATTCGCATCTTATTTATAGCTCACTAAATCCATATGACTACAATTTGAACTCATTCACTTTGGAAACAGAAAAGATTTGCTATCCATCTCTTCTACATAGTATTTTTATAAATAAATACTACTTATTTCTTTCCATCTCAGGTTGAAACAAAATGTAGTGACATTCTCCTATAAAAATTTTTAAAATCCTTGGCAATGATAAAATATATCCCAAAATATAAGTGTGAGGGACACAGATGAATCCCTACTGGCATCTTGGAGCAACTGTCTACAACATTGGTCTTGTACAACATAAATGCTACAAGGCCAATGATTAATTAGCAAGATGGAGAATGAATAAATTATACTAATTAACACCTATATGAATTGGACATAAAACATAGTATTTAAATGATTATAATTATAAAATATATCAAGAAAAAAGAAGTCGTGTCTATATAGAGAATGGAAACAATGTGAATAGTTCTACCATATCAGATCCACATTCATTCATCAAACGTTATTTATCACAAATTCCTACTGTGGAAATGCAATAGACAAAGTTTTTCTGGAATTCAGGAAAGATGTTTTCTAGTCTTCTATTAGCCTTGTGAATCAGGTAAAGAAAAATGAGCTGGTTTCAAGTTGCATTAATATTGGTTCAATGCCGACCCTCCACATGTGTTGATGAAGAGAATTATCTCCACCTGAAAGAAGGGTTCTAAGGACATGCTGTAAAGCTTTGCCATCAATACTAGAATGTTCAAATTTGATCAATACCAAAAATATCAATTCTTGATCATGAAAGTAACTCTATAGATAGAAACTGACTATTAGATTACTGAATTAGGAACTAGGAAAGCTAAGAGCTCCATGCCATGTGTATGACAGGTTGTGCATGCAGTGCCTTGGCCCCTTGGCTAACTAGAAAGAACAAGGTCTTGGATGTGAAAGACACTTTTATTCCAGCTCTTGCCCTATCTAAGAGTAATCTTGGTCACATGTATTTAACTTCATTATGACTTGTTTACTGAAAATTGTGGAGGTTTAAAGAAGGTTGTATATAGGGACCTTTTGAAATTAAAATTGTGGTTCTAGTTCCTAGCACTGTGTCTTAGACAGGAAACACTTAGTTCAGTGTGGATATTTGCCTTTTCTGGTACCATTGTGTATCTTTTCCAATATGGAGAATCTCAAATTGGATGCACATATTGATATTAATATTGGATTCTCCCCTTTTTCTTTTAATTAAGAATTTGTTGAGATGGCTGTAGATTTTATCAAGGTTGATAGTCAAGATAATTACATTAAAAGATAAAATCAGTTTCTAAGTGTCCTAAGGTTTGCTATGGTTTTCTGTGCATTAATTGTAACAAGAAATAGAAATGTCAAATTTTCTGTGGCTACATTTCACCATAGTGACAACAGCAGCAACAACCACAGAGGAAATGGAGTAATATTTTTTCCATTCTCAGATTTAGCCTTTAAACTAAATCTCTTACTCTTAGAGAATATCCATTATAACAACATGAACCAAGAATTTGACAGCACATTTCTTTCTCTGTGTTGTAATATTTACATCATATTTTATGCTAGTAATCTAACTTCTGCTTAACAGTTGTTTTCCTTTACTACTGCTTAGTGATCAATATAACACAATATGCACACATTTTCACATTTTTCTAAAAGGCAGCTCACTGTACAGTATCAGCAGTAGTAAATGTTCAAGGTAATTGAGAAACTGCTAAAATGCTAGCTTTGTGGAAGACTGGAACTTTTGTCTGACTCTTTTTCCATCCCAATTTATTTATCTTTATGTACTTTGTTGTAATAAAAAATCTTGAAACTACCCATATGACTTAGACTTCCAATATTAATACGTCATGTAGATGTTCAAGCTCATATATAATACAGTTGTGATTTACCTATTTTTGTGTCCCTCTCTCATTTCTACATTTCAGGACGCATTTCCACTTATTTCCACGCATATTTCCCCAATAATTTGTCATAATAGTATCATTATTATTATTAATTTTATTATTAATCATAAAATCATAGTATCTCTTTTTAAAAACTAATGTATTCTACTTTCTTTTTTTTATTTTTTTTATTTTTTATTTTTTTTTACTTTCTTTTTTAAAGGGATGTTATATTCTTAGTATAAAACTAACATTTTAATAGTAAGTTTTCTAGAGAAATTAAAGTCAAGAACTAGAAAAAAAATTTTTAATTTCTGTTATGTATTATGAAATATCTTCCCAAAAAAGATAAAAATAGTATAAGAATTTTATATAGAAATTCATTATTATTTACCAATTATTTTTCATTCTGGTATTTTGAGAAAAGTTTTTATTTTGACTGATGGGTCAATGAATACCATTAGACTGTATCTATCTTATACATTCTGAAATTATGTAAGTATTTTAACCCAGCAGTGTATGATGAAAGTGCTCACATTAGTTCTTTAAAAGCATTGCTGTCTTAAAAGAAAAATAGCTAAAAATGAAACAAAGTCAGAAAACGCCTGAAACTTCTGATGGGCTTGTGTAATATTACCATGGATACAATTCAACTAGTGTTTCTAATTGAAACAGTGAAGCTTAAAGAGAATAAATAGCTCTTTGCCCATTCTAGTAACTTCATCTACCCCACCTCATGCTACAACTGCATTCAGGAGAGCCTTCTACATCTGAGTTGTACATTGATTGCCAGTACCACATGCTTTAAATCATTTGATTAAATATTCATCCATCTCTCCATGTGTGGCAGTAAATTTGAAACATTTTGAAAAGCCTAGAAAAGTTTGTACATGTTTTTTGTGGTTTTCCAGTAATAATGGAGAAGTGGAAATTATTCCTTTTTAAAAAGATAAGAGAAGATAAACATTTAGGAGGAAATATCTAAAGCCTTTCAGTGCTTGGCAATAATTTGAAATAGTTTCTCTATGAATGATCTGTTAATACTGCTCATTCTGCAAGTAAAAGTTCAGGAGAGATGGAATCAGGTCCAGGCATTATGAATATCTAACAGAAAAATGAAGCTCAGCATATGAAATCTATAACAATTGCCATCATTATCAATACTTCATGAAACATATAGGCACACACACAATTGAGAATGATATAAATTAGTACAGATTTTATGCAATCATTACATAGAGCTTTGACATATATTGTTATACTCATCTTCACAAAACCCCTGGGAGTGAGGCCTGGTAGAAATTGTTATCCTTCACTTAACAAATCAAGAAACTGAAGCTCTAGGAAAGTGAATGTTGCCCAGACTGACAGGTAGTAATTGTGCAAGTGGAGTTCAGTCCTACTGAATGCAAAACAACTGTTATTTCTACTACTTTGAACTGTAAAGAATTGGTGGCTACCCTTAGGCCTCTCTCCCTCTCTCTTCCATGCTGAAATTTCCTGTCTATCATTTCATTCAACATCCTGATTTACTCTAGAACAGTGATGAACAATAAAAAGTTTTTCAATGATAGAAATGTTCCATATATGAACTATTCAACACAGTAGCCACTAGCCACATGTAGCTATTTAACACTTGAAGTATGGCTACCACAATCGAAGAACTAAGTTTATTTCATTTTACTTTATTTTGTTCTGGTTATGTAAGCTTAAATTTAAATAGCCACATGTAGAAGTGGCTATCATATTGGTCAGCACTGCTCTAAAAAGTCATAAGGACAATAAAGAAAATCCAGTAATTATTACACAACCAGAGTTTACTTTCGTATATTGTGATAATGTAGTAAGACATGAATACAATCAGAAAGTCACCAATAAATTTTAACAAACATAGAAATTCACTTTTTGAAATTTTGTATTGATACATAATTATTGTACATATTTTGGGGGCACATGTGATATTTTAATACATGCACACAATGCATAGTCATCTAATCAGGGTAATTAATATAGCCATCAGCACAAAAATTATTATTCCTTTGTGTTGGGAGAATTCCAAATCTTTCTTACAGCAATTTAAAAATATGCCATAAAATATTGTTGCATATTTTAACCTAGCCACCCTACTGTTATTAAACACTGGAATTTATTCCTTATATCTACCTATATGTATGTATCCATTAACCAACTTTTCCTTAACCACCCTCCACTCTATACCTCTCAGTCTCTGGTAATCACAGTTCAACTCTGTACCACTATGAGATCAATTTTTGTATAGCTCCCACATATGAGTGAGTACATGCAATATTTGTCTGTACCTGGCTTATTTCACTTAGTATAATGTCCTTCAGTTCCATCCATGTTGTTGCAAATGACAGAATTTCATTCTTTTTTATGGCTAACCAATATTCTCTTGAGAAATACCACATTTTCTTTAGTATTTATTTGATGTTTCCTTTTTATAATTGACAAATAATAATTTGTCAATTAAAAAAGTAACACTTTTTCTATTTTTATTCATTTCATAATTGAAAAATAATTATATTCTCTATTCCTTTTTAAAAATGACAATAAATTTATATACTTATAAGCTATAATGTGATTATATGTAAATTTATGTATATATATATATATGTATACACATATTTTGGAATGATTTAATCAAGCTAATTAACATATCCATCACCTCACATATTTATCATTTTGTTGTGAGAACATTTGAAATTTATTCTCTTAGCCATTTCAAAATATGCAATACATTATTATTAACTATAGTCATTATGCTGTTCAATAGACCTTGAAAACTTATTATATCATTTGTCTAACCTTTGTACCCTTTGATGTTGATCTTCCATTCCCTCCCAGCATCACCTCTGGTAAACACCATTCTACTCTCTGCTTCTACAAGTTTGACATTTTCAGATTACACATGTAAGTGAGATTATGTAGTATTTGCCCTTCCTTACCTGGCTTATATAACTTAGCATAATGTCCTTCAGGTTCATCTATGTAATTGCAAATGATAGCATTTCCTTCCTTTTAAAGGCTGAAGAGTACTCCATTACGTATATATGCAACATTTTTTATCCACTCATCCACTGATGTATATATAGGTTGATTAAATATCTCAGCTATTGTGAATAATATTACAATAAACTGGGGATTGCAGATATCTTTTAATATACTGATTTCAATTCCTTTGGTATGTATACAGCAGTGAGATTGCTGAATCATATCATAGTTGTTTAATTTTTAGCTTTCTGAGTAACCTTCATACTATTTTACACAATGGCTGTTCTAATTTACATTCCCAACGACGGTGTATAAGGAAGGGTTCCCTTTTCTCCACATTCTTGCCAATGATTATCTTCCATTTTTTTAGTAGCCATTCTAGCAGGTGTGAGGTAACATATCATCATGGTTTTAATTTCCATTTCCCTTGTAATTAGTAATGTTGAACATTTTTCATATATCAAAAGAACAATGTAAAGACATCACACTATCTTATTTTTAAATATATTAGAAAACTATACTAGTCATAATGGCATGGTACTGGAATTTTTAAAAAGATACCTAGACCAGTGAAACAGAACAGTGACACCAGAAATAAACCCACACATTTGCAATCAATTGATTTTAACAAATGTATCAAGAACATATAATTGAAAACGATAGTTTCTTCAATAAATTGTGTTGGGGGACCTTAACTATAAAAACCAACTCAAAATGGATTAAAGACTTAAATATAAGGCTTGAAACTATAAAACAACTCTAGAATAAATACATTGTTATTGTTAAATCTTAGCTAATATGTATAAATTTAACTGTCTTTTTTAAGAAAATCTGGATTCTTAAGCCAAATGAGCACAAAGGGTTGTGTGAGCATATAAGACACGAAGGAGGAAAAGGGAGGGGAAAAAGAGAAAGAGAGAGAGACTGTGTTAGGAATGAGAGAGATGATACAAAGCAGAGAAAAGGTTTATAACAGAATGAAAACGGAACTGAAATTCAGGACTGCTGGGTGTTAGACTGGTACTACAATTCAGTAATATTTTTTTAGAATCATCATCTTTCTCTAGGCTAATTAGCTTATTCATAAAATAGTAAGACAGAACTACCTGTAAGTTCTCTTCCAATTATAAACATCAATGTTTGAGATTCATCAAATATTTACTTAACATCTTATGCGTACCAGGCATTGTGTGCAAGTGATTTTATTTTAATCTCATAAAAGGGTTTATATTACTAGTGATAAATATTAGTGGCCTAAGCTCACAAAACATTATTAGTGGGTTCCATGCACTTGATTTTGGTTAGAGTCATAGTTTTCCCTCACACCATTGACCTTATGCAAGTCACCAAAGCAACCCACTTTATATTAAGTGTGGGAAGGCTTATAATAATCCTTCATAATTAGGCTTTGAGTTTAAGAGTCAGAAGATGCACACCTAAGTTCAGTTTAGCATGGAGATCTCTCCACTAAAAAATGAAAGTTCTTCTTTCAATTGATAAAACTCCAGTCCCCATACTTCCTTCTTTTCAATCTCAGTCATTGCTCCACTTCATTCCTTCCTCTTCTATCCTTAGCTCTATCTAGTAGGGAGAAAGAAAGAATACTTGTGCTTTGATCTACATTTAGGCAAATGTTTTATCTAGTGGGAGATAAAATGTTGACACTTAGAATATTAAATTATACAATGTAATATTTATATGTAGTAGTTTTGTCTCCATTAGTCATATAAATATGCATATGTATACATGTATAATGTATGTAGTATATTTGTATGCGCAGACCTAGTGCACCAAATGGTGAAGCAAGCAAGCCATAATGGAGAATGAAACTAGCTCAGAATCTTTGATTTAAAAAATTCCCAACTCTAAAGCCTTTTGTAGCACAGCCTACACGTTATTTTATTTTACACTCCCAGTAACACCCTGGATTAGATAGAAAAGGTGCATTGAGAGATGCATAAGTAAGGAAGTTGAAGCTAAAGAAACTAAAGGTGAAATGGAAAGGGGTAAATGTAAAAACCTTTGAAAATAATCACCAGAGTTGGGTGACTCGTTAGCTGTGGATACTGAGAGACTGGAAGTGAAAAAAAATCTGTTTTAAGATTAATTGCTAAGAAGATGAGGGCACTATTGACAGAAAATAGAAAGCAATTTCTGTGTGAAAATCCAGCAATTGTTGAAGAAGTTGAATTCACTTTAGGAAAATCCAGCAAGGTAAAATAGTTCATATGCTGCAAGAGGTACTTTACAATTTATGCTGATGAAGATGACAACTGATGGTCATTTATGAATAGAGGTTCCTATCATGCATTCTGTACTCTGATTATAAATGTTCATGAGGAGAACAGCATTCTACCATGCACTCTAAACGGCAAAATAATAGCTAGTATAGCTGCACCATCTGCTGGGTATTGTGAGCACACATTTCTCTTCTCACTGTTTATGTTCCTTCCTCCCAATCTCTATTCCCCCAGCCTCCTGGAGGCCACGTCAGAGGAGCAGAGAAAAATCATTTTGC
The DNA here is from genome assembly GCF_009761245.1 of Sapajus apella. Taxonomy (NCBI): domain Eukaryota; kingdom Metazoa; phylum Chordata; class Mammalia; order Primates; family Cebidae; genus Sapajus; species Sapajus apella. Next base: position 8,737,400 of record NW_022437027.1, read on the forward strand.
CAGACTATTGGCTTCTATTTACATTAATCTCATTTGCACTTTTTATTTCTAATTTAGTAAAAGAAAGATTTTCAACCAATGCAGAAAACTCCATTGATATTGTTGATCCTCTTCATTAGAGGTTACTAGTTAATAATGGATTAATAAAATATTCTTTGGGAAAACAATGAATTAGTGACTAACAGTTCATGCAGCTGTTTTTGTGCTCTCAAAAGTAAAAGGGTTAATGCCACCTGCCTCCTTCTATTCCCATTTAGTTTTGCATTATAATTATAACCAGCCTGTATTTATAACAATGTGTAATCTTTTAGCTTCTGAACTTTTGTGAGCAGAAGATGAATTTCTAGGTGCTTATTTCATATACTGATAGATTGATTGGTTCTGACTCATATTTATGTTCTTTCTTCCGTTTCTATTTTGAAAGACTTGCTTTTTTAAAAAAACAAACTTACTAAAATTTTAAATATCTGTGGTCATAAAAAAGAACAAATAAAACAAATCTATGGAGGAATTAAACCCTAAAACAATGGGCTCAAGAAAACTCCTGGCTATTTTCTTAATGATTCAGCCGAAAATAGAAACAATCTCATTTAAATTACAATAATCTGGATAAGATTAGAGACTATTATTCTAAGTGAAATAATTCAGGAATGGAAAACCAAACATTGCATGTTCTCACTGATATGTGAGAGCTAAGCTATGAGATGCAAAGGCATAAGAATGATGCAATGGACTTTGGGGACTTGTAGCGAAGAGTGGGAGTGGGGCAAGGGATAAAAAACAACAAACAGGGTGCAGTGTATACTGCTTGGGTGATGGGTGCACAAGGTTCTCACAAATCACTAAAGAACTTACTCATGTAACCAAATACCACCTGTGCTCCAATAACTTATGATAAAATAAAATTTAAAAAATAATAAAACAAAAAAATTAATTTGCAGCAAATAAGCTATCTCATGGGACTCTGTTCCTTTGTCCATTTAACCCTTAGGTTACAAAATCTACATGCCTTAAGGATTTCAAAATCTACATGCATTTTCTTTGAGATGCTCAGTGTTTCTTTATGGAGTAAATTACTTTTAATTCTAATAAGACCACATAGCTAAGCATTGTTAGTCACATACGTTATCTCGTTTAGTAGTGTCTTCAACACTAAAAGATATTATTATACTTAGTTAACATGATGTTAACTAAGGCTTAGAGGGTTTAACTTGTTTAAAATCATTGTGTCCAGTAAGCAGAGGAATCTGGTTTGGAACCCAGTCTAACACTAAGGTCTAGGAACTGCATTGTAGTTAATGTCAGCAAAAGAGG